>NW_006921534.1:1421052-1436319 GCF_000340215.1 Pseudocercospora fijiensis CIRAD86 | reverse complement strand
AAAAAAAGCACTCCAGGAAAAGGCAGCTACTAGCTGGTCCAATAGTAGACATCGAAAAGAGTATACTCGAAACGTCGAGATCCTTTCTAGATTCTAGGATAAATACTAGGTATTAAGACTTGAAAATTTATAACACTCTTATTAGTAGGTAGAACTTTAAGTTCTACTTTTTAGATTTCTAAAAGCAGTAAAGTATAACTTAGAAAAAGCTAAAATACTATATTGCTTATTTCTTTTCCCTAGCTTTAGTTTCGTAGAAAATCTATAAATTTTATGTTTTTTTCTAATAATATACTAAAAATAGAGTACCTTTCTACTATATTACTAAGCTATAAACCTACTAGAAAAAAAGATAAATTAGAAGTAAAATGTCTAAAAAGCGATTCTCTTTCCTTTATATCTTTTTATCTAGAAGGTTTACGGCTTAGTAATATATAACAAAAATGTTCTATTTTTAGTATAGTATTAGGCAAAAGTCTAAGTTTTATAAGTTGCCTTTATCGTTCTAGGAGAGCTTAGGATCGCTTAGGATCGCTCGCGATCGCTAGGATCGATAGGATCGATAGGATCGGTAAAAAAGTTTTCGTAACGTTAGCGCCCTCGTTAGCGTCGATAGTATCGTTAGCCTAGGCGTTTTCGTTAATATTAGTAGTAGCGCTCTCGTTAGCGCTAGCGTTAGCCTCGGCGGCCTATACGACGAGATCGTTAGGTAGCGCTATATCGCGCTAGTTAGTACCGCTCTATAGTGTCTCCTACTTAGTAGCGCGTTACTATATTATCTTACGCTACTAGAAATAATAGCGAAGATCCTTACTATATATAAGCTCTCGTATCGACCTTAATATATAAGGTAAAGCTATTTAAGAGGATATTATTATTATAGTAAAGTTATATCGTAAATAGAAGTAAGCTTAGTACGCGTACGTACGCGCTCCTATCTATTACGGAAGTAAAGCAAACTACGTAGAAGTTGCGCGATACTATTACTAGAGGAAAAGTATATATAATAAGTCTATCCTATAATACTTCGTTACTATACCTAGCGGTAGCGACGATCGTAGGCCTTTACTATCGTTAGTAGAATGCCCTCTATTCGTACCTACTCGTCCGCTCCGGCTCCTACGTTCCTCTATCTAACTAGATACTTTATAACCTCCTTCTTATACCGACCGACTCGTTAAACTCGTCGATCTTATAGCGCTTCTATTTCCGGTAGGGCGTCTCTCTATTCGACCTATATTCTTAAAGATTGCCTCGTTGCCTACTTATATAGATTATCGGTATTAGGATATAGCTCGAGCTCTATAATCGAGACTACCGGATATATCTTCTAAGTCTTTAGTAGGTTAATCTAGTAGGCTAATCCGGTGCTTATAACCTTCGTTACCTTATATAGCCCGATTCTTAGAAGTATAAGCTTTCTATTACTAACTCCCGGGATAGCGTAATTCTTAAGCCGTATTTTAGGGCTAAAGAGGCTATACGTAATTAGTATATAACTAGGCTCGAGTAAAGCTAGGATCTCGATACCTTAGGTACGTTACGGAAACTTTTTTTCCGATCGCGAGGATCCTATCGATAGGATCGCTCGGGATCGCTTAGGATCCTTAGGATCCTTAGAATCGTACGTTAAAGATCTTGTCGGATAGGATCGTCGCGATCTAGAAATTCTAGTAAATCTAATCGTAGTTGCAATTTCATTTTTCGCCGTCCGACTCGTATATCGAGTCGGGCTCGAGCCGTTATAGGTGCTAGTAATACTATTTGAATTATATTTTCTATCGGATCTGTATATTATATAGTTGTTGCTTCTACTAATATCTAACGTTTATACGTATACTCGGATAACTACCGGTATTTGTATACTTCTACTACGTATACTAAGTTAGTACGGACTTAGCGACCGACTCGTATAGTATTAACGGATTTCGCTAGGTTATATAGTATATCTATTTATTACGTTTAATAAGAATATATTCTATTCGTCCTCTACGGCTATATTAAAGCGATATACCTCTACCTTCTTTCGTTTATTTCCTTTCGACTTCTTCTTCTCTTTTACTATATATCTCCTAATTCTTCGATCCTACGTCTCTTCGTTAAATACTATCTCCTCGACTCTACCGCCGTCCGCCTCTATATCCGCCTACTATATCTACTCCCCCTCTTCTAGCCCTAATACATCCCTAATACGATTACTTACCGCCGCGAATAAAGTCTTATCTATTACGTAAGACTAGTTAGAATACCTACTATTCGTATAGTAATTAGCGCGTAATCCTTTCCCTATTTTTATTGCCGCGGTTTATCTATACCTTTCGTACTAATTATCTTAGGTTCTACTATATTCTATTATCTTTATAGTACTTGTGCCGTTGCCTCCCCGTACCGAAGCAAACGGATTAGTAGCCTCTATCTGCTCCTAATCTGTCGCTTAGAAACTGCTCTATAGTATAGGAGGTCTAATATCGTTTTTCTTAGGTAGGGCCTCCGCCTCCGCTAACTTATCTATCGGATTGTCGCCGGCTTTAAGTTGTTTACTTAGTTATTGCCCGGCGGACCCTTTAGGACCTGTCTATTATATTAGTAGGGTAGAGAAATACGGCGATCGTAGGCTACTCTTACTATAGCGCTTAATTACTCCGCCTTTATCGTCGGAATCTAAAACGACGTCGATTGCCGTAAGTATATCGATATCGTTACGTACGCTCTTGAAGTTATTTACTAATAATTTAGGGGTATCCTATACTCTGCCTATATACCGTACGTATATAGACTACTCTTTCGACAACCGAAGGTCTCGAGCCTCTTAATCCGCCGCGTTCTACGTAGTTATCCGATCTAGGAACAGCTAGTATATTAACTTATAATCTAAGGCTAGCTAGATCGCTTTACCTCTAAGTTTAGTTAAATGCGACTCTATCGACTATCCGGTTAGTATTCTACTAAGTACCGTAGCGGTAGACAATATTATAAAAGGGGTAACTTTATAGTAGTACTATTTAATATATGTCTTCTAGCCTCGCCGATCCTACTAGAGTAGTATACCCGCTAGACATTTGTATATAAGCTTACTAAGGTAGCGCGTAGCATATATCGACCGTTAGCTATTATCTAGTAACTATACTATTTTAGAGAGGGTCTTACTAGTTTCTCGTCGTAGTACTCGAAGATTTAGTTATCGAGTATCCTTTTAGCGTATACTATCCTTTTTTAAGTATCGGTTACTACGATAGGTGCTTCGCCTATTAACGTCGCTCGGATATAGGTATTAATATAGCCTCGCTCCTTTCGTATAGCTTCTCGTAACTATTCTAATATTAGTCTCGATACTATTATATCGGGATCTCTACCGACTACTTAGATTACGTCTTTCGACGGTATATAGCTACCCGGCTATAGCACTATTATATATAAAGCTAGTAATCGATCGTAGTTTTTACTATATACCTCTTTAATTGTCTCGTCTACCTATACTAGGGTTTAAGTAGTAGGAAACATCGTCTTATATCCTCTAGCCCTAGTTAACGTAATAGCGAATAGTTTACGACGCGTCTCGTTATATACGATTTGCTCCCTTGCTTCGAGTAAGGCCTTCTTTCGATTTAGATGTTCCTCGCTAGTAGGGATAGAGCCTTTGTCTCGCTTCTTATATCGTTTTAATAGCTTTATATCGTCGCTCCGGTCGGCCTTATCGCCGCCGTACTTCCGTTTTAGCCTTGCCGGATCTTTACTATTCCTACCCTTATACTAGTTACGTTAGTCCTATATTGCCGTACTCTAGTATACGTTACCTTTATAAATTTCGATCTAATACTAGTCGCTACGTATAAGCAAGTCTCCTCCCCGTTTTCTTCTTTATTTCTAGTATCCCTATCCGACTCTATCGAGTCGGATAACAATTAAGTTCTATATTTATCTTCTTCGTAATTGCGACCTATTATATATATACTATAACGAGTAGTAGTATTATTGCGAATCTAACGTAGTATATATTAGACTATACGCGTCTTTATACTTGTTTATCCTACGAAAAGGGATATATTAAATTGCGGTTTCCTTCTCTACTCCTATATAGACTGCCCGAGTCGCCGTCTATAATTGCTTATTAGTCCTATCGGATATGCCCCGCTAACGCTAAAGCATAATCGTAGCCTATAGACTGTTAGCTATTTTCGTACCTTGTCGACGCTAGCCCGATTCGGTCGCGAGTCGGATTCGGGAACTATTAATTTAGCGCTATTAGCAGTCTAGCGGTAATTATTACAGTCTAAGCCGACGGTATATAGCAATACTATCGATATTGTACTAAAGCAATCGGCGTATTTTATTAGGGCTAAAGAGGCTATACGTAATTAGTATATAACTAGGCTTAAGTAAAGCTAGAGTCTTAATACCTTAGGTAGGGCTTAGCGCTTAGCGTTAGGCTAACTTGCCTGCCTTCCTCCCTCTCCTCTTAGATCCTTATCGAATACTACCGTACCTACTACTACCCTATCTACCTGCTAATACAACCCTATATTATATAGTATTCGATCTACCCTTTAAGGGTAGTAGCTAGATAGTCCTTATTTTAAGTTTCTAGCGGTATAGCTACGAAAAGCACTAATCCGACTATATTGCGCTCGAAGAACGGGACCTATACGCACTATTATATTAGGGTAACCGTACTAATTATTAAGCAAGGCCTTCTATACGGCCTATTATACTAAGTTAATCGCACTAGACCGATACTTATTAATTCCGCTATATCCGTACTATAGGGGCCTACGATACCTTATTAGTGTTACCCCTTATAATAGCTAGTTTATTACGAAACAATAACCGCGGCGCCTCTAGCAGCGCCGGCAACGACAATAGTAGTAGCATAGAGCCTATTAAAGAATCTACGACTCTAGGTAATAACCTATTATTGCCCGTTAACGATATTCTTAACAACATTGTTAATCGTCGATATAGCCGACTAGCCTTTAGTCCCTAACTAGTAGAGAGACTCTAAGAAGCTACTAAGAATAGGCTTACTGCTCTGCGTTAAGAACAACAACTAAGGAATAACCTCCTCGAGATCCGCCGCCTATAGGAATCTCTTATAACTACTACTAAACTAATAGTAGGACCTTTATTAGCAACCGTTTAGAAGAAGGATACTAAGCTTAAGAACTGTACCGTATTTAACGGCTCTAGTCGCAAGCAATACAATAATTACATACGTGATTGTAAGCTTAACTAGCGCAACGCGCTAAGGGCTCTTCTAGACGACTATTCGTTAGTCGTCTATACTATCTAGTATATTAATAGCGACCTAAAACGCACCTAGGATAACTATTTTAACTCCCTTAACGATTAGACTACTATTTAGTAGCAAACCTACAAGACTATTATGCTAGACACTCTTAGAAATCCGATACTAAGGCAACAATATGCTTAGGACCTATACCTTCGAGCTAAACAAAAGACTAATTAATCGGCTCGCTTATTCGAGGCCTACTTAAAGACCCTAGAAGACGACCTTCCGGCTAAGACTAATTCTATATAGATCTTAGAGATACGACTAAAGCTTAGATAGGAGCTTATCCTTAAATTAGACCGTCGCTATGTATTTAAATAGGCTAATCTAATACGCATTCAATTTATAGTCGAAGTAGAAATAGCTAAACGAGCTATCTAGCTTTAGTAACGACTAGAATTAAGGATCCGACTAACTAGTACTAACTGTAGCAATCGTAGCCGCGGAGGCAACTAAAACAACGCTAACAATAGGAATAGCAATAATAACCGTAGAAGAAGCCGTAGCCGCCGGCTATATAGAGGAGGCCGCGATAGGGGCCGTAGAAGGGGCTCGTATCCCTATAGTACTAACCGTTCCGCTAATAATAGCAATAGCTATAGTAATGCACTAACCGGGTTAAAGTGCTTTAATTATAATAGCACTAGCTATCTACTAGGCTAGTGCGATAAACCTAAGGACTAGGCCCGAATCGAGCGTGCTTTAGCTAAATATAGGAAACACCTTTTAGTAGCTAACGCTACCTCTATTAGTTAACCTTCTAATTAATCGAAAAAAGAATAAACGCTATACTAACTGTTAGCCTCGTACGGCGTAAGACTATCGACATTGTACTAGCTATTACCCGCGCCTATCTTATATACGATACTTAGAATACGAACTATAAAGCTAGAGTTATGCTAGATCTAGGCAATTTAGTTAGTGCTCTAATTAACTATCGTACGGCTAAGCAATTAGACCTCCGACAATTAAAGGATACTAATATGCCAACCCTAGCTTAGTTTAATAACGCTCGGTACTTAACCTATAGAGCCTACTATATTTATATAGTACTAAAAGACGACCTCGGCAATAAGCGCCTACTAGACTTTCCTGCCTACGTAGTAGATATAACTAATCTCCTAGCCGATATTGTCCTTAGCAACTATATTCTTAAGTAATACGCTATAACTATAGACTTAGGGACCTAATAGTAGCGATTTAGAATCGCTAGGAAAGAGGACATTAAACATATTAACGCTAGCGAGTGTCCTGCTAATATTAAGGTACTATTTATTAGCAACCTAATATCCTTAGCTAATCCGACTACCGACCTACTCGGTAGTAATAACGATAAACCTATGCCCCCTAATAGTATAGACCCTAATTAGCTTGCTCGTATACTACGACCTATTTAAGAAACCTATATTAATATATTTAAACACTACCTAGCATCGACATTGCCTATGTTTAAGGAGACAGACTATAAGATTGATATTATAGAGGGCAAAGAGGTTCCTTTTAGACCACTCTACAACCTTAGTAAGCGTAAGCTTGCTATACTACGTAAATACCTAGATAAGAACCTAGCTAATAGTCGAATTCAGTATAGCAACAGCCCTGCTAGTATACTAATCCTGTTTATTCTAAAGAAGGATAGTAGCCTACGCCTATATATTAATTACCGTAGACTTAACGCTATTACTATTAAGGACCGCTGTCTACTTCTACTTATTAATAAAACCCTAGATCGCCTATCTAGCGCCTGCTTTTATACTATATTAGACATTAAGGATACGTACTATCGTATCTGTATTCGCAAGGGCGACGAATAGAAAATAGCCTTCCGCACTCGCTATAGCTATTTCGAGTATTTAGTAATACTATTTGGGCTAGCTAACGCTCCTACAATATTCTAGTCCTATATTAATCGGGCCTTGTCGGGCCCATTAGACTATCTCTGCGTAGTTTACCTAGATAACATCCTAGTTTATATATATTTACCTAATATTGCGGAGCACTAGACTATAGTCCGTAAGGTGCTTAATCGCTTTAAGGCTTATAGCCTATATTGCAAGCCTTCTAAATGTACCTTTACTGCTAAGGAGGTAGCCTTCCTTAGCTTCCTCGTATCAATTAACGGAGTTAAGGCTAATCCTAATCGGATTAAAACTATTACTAAGTAGCTAACCCCTACTAGTATTAAAGAACTTCAATTATTCCTAGGTTTTGCTAACTTCTACCGCTACTTTATCGAGGGCTATTCGAGGCATATAATGCTATTAACTGAACTTACTAAGACTAAGGCAAACCCTTCTAGAGAGTTTAAATAGACTAACAAGACACAAGCCGCTTTTAACGGTCTAAAGCAACGCTTTACTAAAGTCCCCTTATTATACTATTTCGTACTAAGCAAACAGATCCGAATTGAGACTAACGCTTTACAGTTTGCTATATTAGCTATTATATTATAACAATCTGATAACAATTATTAGTATCTAGTTGCCTTCTTTTTAAGAAAGATAATTAATATAGAACGTCGATACGAGACCTATAAGTAAGAGCTCTTAGCTATTATAGAAGCCTTTAAACATTAGCGCTACTATCTTAATAGTGCTTAGTATACAATTTAGGTCTATATAGACTATAATAACCTACGTAGTATTACTAAGGTTATACGAGTTATAGGTCGATAGGCTAGATAGGCCGTCTACCTCGCCGGGTTCGATTTTAATATTCTATATCGGCTAGGCGTAAGTAACCCTACCGATAGGCTATCGAGGCGACCTAATTACGATAGCGAGACTTCGTTACGAAAACTTTTTTACCGATCCTATCGATCCTATCGATCCTAGCGATCGCGAGCGATCCTAAGCTATCCTAGAACGATAAATAGGTAACTTATAAAAGTTAGACTTTTACCTAATACTATACTAAAAAAAGAACACTTTTGTTATATATTACTAAGCCGTAAACCTTCTAGATAAAAAGATATAAAGGAAAGAAAATCGCTTTTCTAGATATTTTGCTTCTAATTTATCTTTTTTTCTAGTAGGTTTATAGCTTAGTAATATAGTAGAAAGGTACTCTATTTTTAGTATATTATTATAAAAAAATATAAAATTTATAGATTTTCTACGAAACTAAAGCTAGGGAACAGAAATAAGCAATATAGTATTTTAGCTTTTCTAAGTTATACTTTACTATTTTTAGAAATCTAAAAAATAGAACTTAAAGTTCTATATACTAATAAGAGTATTATAAATTTTTAAGTTATAATATCTAGTAGTTATCTTAGAATCTAGAAAAGAATCTCGAGTGTTTCGAGTGTATAGCCTAAACGACTAGTTTCCTATCCTATCTTGCTAAATATAGCTACCTATACCCTAATAGGTTATATTACCCTCGGTAGCCTATACTATTACTAGTAGTAGTAGTAGTAGTAGTATTAGTTTTCGTCCTTTACTACGATACGGTTCTAGCGTACGCGGTATAATACCGACGGAGTATACGGCTTATTTACGCCTTAGAGCACTTCTTAATATACCGGGGCTAGGCCTATAGCGCGCTATTAGCGAATTGCTATAGAAGCAGTATTATGTTTAAGCTCGGCTATAGCACGATTCAATTCCTAATATTGAAATACTTACTACGGTAGATTACGTAGAGCGTTTATATCTACGGCTCGATATTAGCGAAGGTAGCGAGTAGCGACCTATAGGCTAGAGACTTACTATTAGGGAGGGCTATAGCAGCTAAGACCGTATAGGAGTAGCGTCTTTATAGAGGTCGCTACTAGTAATGTCGATAACTAGAAGGAGGTAGATAGAGCTACGTAGAAGTAGTCGCTATCTTAGTTGTTATAGTAGCAATGTTTAGACGACGCGCAAGGCCGCAATATTACTATTTTTGTACGTAACCGTCGCTACGCGCTAAGCGAGCCTATACTAACTAATCTATATAAAGCGACGATATAAAGCGACCCGCGACAACAATAACGACTGCTTATAACGCGACGACGAATATACGACTTTGCCCTAGTACTAAATCGTCTACTCTAGCTTAGATTCTACTACTATAACGTCGGCATCGTTGCTAGTTAGGTATTAATACTAACGCAGTTGTTAAGGACTCGAGTTATAGCGAAGGAGCTCGTCGTCTAATACTAGCGATATAATCCGCTAAGATATATCTTCTAGAGCTATAAATTTATATCGTATTAAAGGATATAAAAAGATGTCGTTCGAGCAGATAGTACGCTAATAATTATAACAAATATACTAAGATTATCGTAGATTTCCTTCTATAACCTCTATAATAATAAATACTATATTCTCCCTTACGCCCTATAGTACGATTAGCTACGACTTAGTTTATTATAACGCTCGACTCGCTACGACACTCCTCTAGCGGGGCGAGACCGAATAATAATAATAAAGGCTTTCGCTAGATAGGAGCGCCGTATATAGCCGAGAGACAACTCTTCGTCGCCGCCTAGTCGAAGCCTATACTATTATAGAGGAGCCGGAAATAGTCTAAGAAGTAGGTTATCTTAGCGTACTTGTCGCTAAATAGGGCTAGGAGCTATACCGTCCGTTCTTAATTATAAGTAGCACTTTCTAAGAGTAAGGCGACGCTAATACTATAGCTAGATATTATATTAAACTAATACTAGATCTCGAGGACCTTTATAGCCCCCTTATCGGCGTCGTCGTTATAGAAAAGGCTAGTAGCGATATAAAATACCTTAAGAGGCTTCGCGATAGTCGCTCCTTCTACTAGCTACGATTCGAATATCTATCTAAGGTCTAGCTTCTAGGGGACGATACTAAACGAAGGAAATAAGCCGAACTACCGTAGATTAAGAATCCTCTATAGTAGGCTAAGTAGTAGGGAGTCTTACTATATCTTCGTAAAGAATACCCGCGATTCTTATAGTAATCCCTACCGAGTACCGTAGACCTCTTCGTACTAGAAATATTAGTTAGCTACTATATCGAAGTACGACCGCCGCTATACGACTTACTATAGCTTTCTATACCTTAGATACTTTAAAACTATAATCTTAAGTAGAGGTCTCTATAACTATTACGGCGAGCCTTAAAAGGACGGCGATAGGTAGTTAGTAGCTAGCCCTCGTTAGATCTATACCGGTACGACGCGAATAACTACCTAGCGGCTAAAGTAGTTAGATAGAAATCGGTACTAGTAGAGTCCGTACTAGTCGATCGCGATATTATATTATTCTTATAGTAATTAATTACTACGCGCCTACTAAAGTCGATATATAGATAGTCCGGACGTAGGTAGCCGTACGGACTACGCGTTATACGCGGCTTCTATATATATGTACGTAACGCGCGCTTTCCTTAGTATATAGGATCGAAGGGTACTACTATTTCGTAGCTCCTCGACGGCCGCGGAGGTCGATAGGGCCGCGATCGCGACTAAGGCTATCGATAGTATCGTATTTAATCTAAAATATCTAAAATATAGACCTTAATAGCGGAGCTTGCGATAGTAAGGCCTCGGTACTAGTCGTACGTACTAAATCGCGCTTCTAGTCCTACCGCTAGCGGGATCGAGTATACCGCTTCGAGTACGTTACGGAAACTTTTTTACCGATCGCGACGATCCTATCGATAGGATCGCTTAGGATCCTTAGGATCCTTAGGATCGCACGTTAAAGATCTTATCTAATAGGATCGTCGCGATCTAGAAATTCTAGCAAATCTGTTCGTAGTAAGAATTTTATTCTTTACCGTCCGACTCGTATATCGAGTCGGGCTCGAGTCGTCGCATATACTAGTACTAGTATTTAAATTACATTTTCTATCGGATCTGTATATTATACGATTGTTGCTTCTACTAACATCTAACGTTTATACGTATACTCGGGTAACTACTAGCATTTGTATACGTCTACTACGTATACTAAGTTAGTACCGACTTAGCGACCGACTCGTATAGTATTAATAGATTTCGTTATGTTATATAGGGCATCTATTTATTACGGTTAATAAGAATATATTCTATTCGTCCTCTACGGCTATATTGAAGCGATATACCTCTACCTTCTTTCGTTTATTTCCTTTCGACTTCTTCTTCTCTTTTACTATATATCTCCTAATTCTTCGATCCTACGTCTCCTCGTTAAATGCTATCTCCTTAACTTTGCCGCCGTCCGCCTCTATATCCGCCTACTATATCTACTCCCTCTCTTCTAGCCCTAATATATCCCTAACGCGATCACTTACCGCCGCGAATAAAGTCTTATCTATTATATAAGACTAGTCGGAATACCTGCTGTTCTTGTAGTAATTAGCGCGCAATCCTTCCCTATTGCTATTACCGCGGTATATCTATACCTTTAGTATTAATTGTCTTCGGTTCTATTGTATTCTATTGTCTCGGTTACACTTATACCGTTGCCTCCCCGTACCGAAGCAAACGGATTAGCAGCCCCCGTCGGCTCCTAATCTGTCGCTTAGAAACTGCTCTATAGTATAGGTAGTCTAATATCGTTTTTCTTAGGCAGGGCCTCCGCCTCCGCTAACCTATCTATCGTATTATCGCCGGCTTTAAGTTATTTACTTAATTGTTGCCCGGTAGACGCTTTAGGACCTATCGATTATATTAGTAGATAAGAGAAATACGGCGCTTGTAGACTACTCTTACTATAGCGCTCGATCGATCCGCCTTTATCGTCGGAATCTAAAACGACGTCGATTGCTATAAGTGCATCGATGTCGTTACGTACGCTCTCGAAGTTATTTATTAATAATTTAGGGGTATCCTATACTCTGCCTATATACCGTACGTATATCTTCTACGCTTTCGACAACCGAAGGTTACGAGCAGCTTAATCCGTCGCATTCTACGTAGTTATCCGATCTAGGAACGGCTAGTATATCAACTTGTAATCTAGGGCTAGCTAGATCGCTTTACCTCTAACTTTGGTTAAATGCGACTCTATCGACTATCCGGTTAGTATTCTACCGAGTACCGTAGCGGTAGACAATATTATAAAAGGGGTGACTTTGTAGTAGTACTATTTAATATATGTCTTCTAGCCTCGCCGATCCTGCCGGAGTAGCATACCCGCTAGACATTTATATATAAGCTTACTAAGGTAGCGCGTAGCATATGTCGACCGTTAGCTATTATCTAGTAACTATACTATTTTAGAGAGGGTCTTACTAGTTTCTCGTCGTAGCACTCGAAGATTTGGTTATCGAGCATCCTCTTAGCGTATACTATCCTTTTTAGAGTATCGGTTATTACGATCGGTGCTTAGTTTGTTAAGGTTAATCGGATATAGGTATTAATATAGCCTCGCTCCTTTCGTATAGCTTCTCGCAACTATTCTAATATTAGTCTCGATACTATTATATCGGGATCTCTACCGACTGCTTAGACTACGTCTCTCGACGGTATATAGCTACCCGGCTATAGCACTATTGTACGTAAAGCTAGTAATCGATCGTAGTTTTTACTATATACCTCCTTAATTGTTTCGTCTACCTATACTAGGGTTTAGGTAGTAGGAAACATCGTCTTATATCCTCGGGCCCTAGTTAACGTAATAGCGAATAGTTTACGACGCGTCTCGTTATATAAGATTTGCTCCCTTACTTCGAGTAAGCCCTTCTTTCGATTTAAACGTTCTTTACTAGAAGTCGTTAAGCCTTTGTCTCGCTTCTTATGTCGTTTTAATAGCTTTGCATCGTCGCTCTAATCCGCCCTATCGTCGCCGTACTTCCGTTTTAGCCTTGCCCGATCTTTGCTATTCTTGCCCTTATGCTAGTTACGTTAGTCCTCTATTACCGTACTCTAGTATACGTTACCTTTATGAATTTCGATCTAATGCTAGTCGCTATATATAAACGAGTATCCTCCCCGTTTTCTTCTTCGAATCTAGTATCCCTATCCGACTCTATCGAGTTAGATAACGACTTAGTTCTGTATTTATCTTCTTCGTAGTTGCGACCTATCCTAAGTATACTACAACGAGTAGTAGTATTATTACGAATCTAACGTGGTATATATTAGACTATACGCGTCTTCGTGCTTGTTTACCCTACGAAAAGGGGGGCATTAAATTGCGGTTTCATCTTCTGCTCCTATATAGACTGCCCGAGTCGCCGTCTATAATCGCTTATTAGTCCTATCGGATATGCCCCGCTAACGCTAAAGCATAATCGTAGCCTATAGACTGTTCGCTATTTTCGTACCTTATCGATACTAGCCCGATTCGGTCGCGAGTCGGATTCGGGAACTATTAATCTAGCGCTATTATTAGTCTAGCGGTAATTATTGCAGTCTATGCCGACGGTATATAGCAACACTATCGACATTGTACTAAAGCAATCGGCGCATTTAGACTATTTATTCCTCGCTCGGTCGCTACTACGGTATATATAGATATATGTTCTTTATCGGTAAATCAATCGGCGTTAGCTAATCCGCTAGGTCGAATATATACCTTCGAAGCCGCCTCGTAGCATTACGGGTCAGTTAGAACTATCTCTATTAGCGTGTTTAGCTAATTCGAGGTTGATAATACCGTAGAGGCCCTATACTCGATAGATGCAATTCTACTAGATTAGCTAGAGGCATACAATCTACCCTAGTACGACGACTACTAGTCGCAGCCGATTCAGCCTTTCCTTAACTATCGCGCTACCCCGAGTCCGCTATCGCTATAGCGCGATTAGGGTACTTAAATATAGGCCGAGATTAAATAGATAAAGGAAGAGATCGCGGCGCTTAAGACTGCTGTACGTAATATGCTTACTATATATTAGCATATGTCTAAGATTAAAGCGTAGTGCTTATCGTAGTCGGGGCATCTTGCCTTCCGTTTAATAAATAGATTAGTGCCTATTACTGTTAGAGTAGGACTTCTATATCGGACTTAGTAAAATTAATTATTTATCTTGCTTTTCTGCGTTTACATTTACGCTCGTTCTACCTCCTTGATTTGCCTATAGATTGCAAATCGCAGCTGTAGGCCTCTGCCTAATGTATCGGATAGACTAGCCCTCTACTATCGCTCGTTGTTAATTCGAACGTGTCTATATTAGTCGCTTATCTAATATAAGGCGTCGACGCCGGCTTCGAAACTATAATCTACCCGCAGTATCTTAACTAATCGTTCGAGGTCTATATTATCGACTCCTACTAACGCGCGGCCTCTAACTATAGGCTAGCGATAATCGAGTTTATATAGTCGATATATAGGTTTTACCTTCCCGTTCTGCTCTTGCACTATAACTATACTCTGCTATACATTATTTAGCACGCGGTACGGCGGCACCGCTCTAGATCCTTCTAGTGTCGCTAGTCTAGTATCCGTAGATATAGCAATTTCCGCGCAATCGCTAGTATCGCCGACTCTACGCGTTGTTACGCGCACCGTTTTTCGTCTCGTCCGTCGGCGATAATTAGAACAAATCTTGTATACTAGGTACCTAAACGTAGTCTGTCCCTCTACCGTACGGATCTGCTTTACTGCCTTAGGGAACTCTTCTTCGTATTTCTCGTCTGTTAATACTAGGTCGTATAGGTAACCTTGCGTCCTTCGGCGTTCTAGTAATAATAGTAATCGGAACGTACTACTAATCTAACTAGACTCCTGAATTAACCTCTCGACGCTAGCGTAAAATGCGTAGTATATCGACGGCGATAGGCTAAGGCCGCGGGTAATACCGCCTATTAAATATTAATCGCGAGGTAGTTAAGTACGTAGCATTCTCGAAGGCGGTAGTTGTATATATAGCGTAGTAGAAAGTCGACGTTAGTTAGTAGTAGAAACTAGAACTACTCTAGTCGCGGGGTTTGCTAATGCCGACTCGGGCCCTAATTCGGTGTCGAATCGGGTGCTAAGCCTACTAGGCAACTTCTACATCCTCTATTACCAACTTCGGTAGCGGGTTCGGCAAATTACGTTATCTATTATCTCGCTTCTTAACCTTACGCCTAGTGTATTGTGTTGCCGC
>NW_006921534.1:1415956-1420770 GCF_000340215.1 Pseudocercospora fijiensis CIRAD86 | reverse complement strand
TTATATACTTTCGTTTATTCGGCCTCCTACTTAGACTACTACTCTAGTACACGATCTATAGAATATTTCGATCGTTTTATGCCTTTGTTTGCTACTCGTTGTAGCTAAATACATGCCTTTTCGCCGCCGATAGAGTTAGTAGCATCTATAGAAAACATGCTATCTTAATCGTTAGCCCGAACTATCTATATACCCTGCTCTCGGGTCCTAAGACTAACCGCCTTACTAGCCTATACCCTCGTACTATAGCGGGTCTAGTCTACCCGCTATCGTATAATAATTGTTAGTTACTGTAAGGATATAGATCGGTTAATTTAGCTACATTGCGTAGCTTATAAGCACTCGCGTCTCGCGCCGGCGATCGCAGTCGCAACTCTGCTATAGATAGGCTTATATTTATATTACTAACTTTCGATTACTTGTTACGTAGTACTATATTTACTACGACTTGTTAGTCCTGTATCTAGAACCGTCTATCGTATAGGGGTTTATACTACAACGATTATCTGCAGCCTTATTACTTCGGTTACTAGTTGCGTAACTAAACCATTATATACTTAAGCGCTAGATGCCTTACTTCGTCGATTTATTAGCTAGTTAGGCCCGACTCGCTAACCGACCCGGTTACGAGGCAGGCATTTAAGGTCGTTACCTTTCCTTATTACTGCCTTCTTTAACATTTACTATTAACTCGCACTAATACACCTGTTCTATGTATATGCACCCCCTTACCCTCCCTATCGCACGTATAGTATATTATTTCCTTCGCTAATGCCCTATTCTAACTCGTATATAGGCCGCACTATATAACTTAGCCGTCGTGCTCGACTAGCGTTAAGCTAGTATATACAGACACTCGTTGTATAACGCAACTCTAACGGCTCGCGTTAGGGTCGGCGGGTATAAGCAGCTCTCTGCTCCTATTCTTACCTCCGCCGACCCTAACGTATAGCGAATTTTACTAACTCTGTTAGTTTATCTGCTACTCTCGGATAGTGTACGTCGTTGTCGATCTATAGTCCCTAACCTCTATTATATAAGTATTACTAATTAGTATAACCTGTTATATACTAATGCTATATACTAGTTATAAACTCGTCGCCTACTACCTTTGCCGAGATAGTAGTCTCTACGAATGTCGAGGACTAGCTAAAGGACAACGAGCTATTAATTAAAGCCTTAAATAGCGGTAAAGACGTCCCTAAACATGTTATACTAAACCTATATAGCATCGACAAGCCTCTTCTTACGTTAGTAATAAAAAGGCTCCTTCTGTATCTAGAGAAACATTTTTCATTTAATTAGTTAAAGGGGAAGTAGAGTCGCTAGCCCGTTAAGGGGCATTATAAGGAGGAGAAAGCTATAGTATACGCTATTGCTAGCAACCTCAACTATCCTACCGAACCTAGACATGCGCTATTAATGCCCGAATAGTACTTTAAAGATCCTAAATAGGCTCCGAAGTAGTACGTTAGGGGAATGCTTCCGTAGGACAATGCAAATAGTCCGAATAATGAAATTTAGAGGTCTATAGTCCACTTAGTATACCGCCTTATATAGAAGGTTATAAGGGACAAGTTCACCCCGCCGGCCGGTAATAATACTAAAGAGGAAGACGTATCCGAGAGCGAGACTAATAGATCCCGACAAACTACGCCCTCTATACCTAAGCGTAGAGCAAGTTCTGCCTCTACTAATAAGACTAGTAGAGCCGGTCGGGTATTTAAGAGAATAACGCTAGGAGATTCGCACAGTAGTAAGGATACTAATCTAGTAATGTCCGACGCGCTACGCCCTATTAAGCCGGACCGGGCTAAGATTACGTTGTAGTTTGGTATTATCGACTAGCGGTTACCTTTAACGGCAGACTACGACGTATTTAGCCTAAATTAGTCTGTCCTGTAATCGAAGACTTCTAATAATATTAGTATAAAGGATTTGTTACGGCTCTAGCTCGTACGAGAGTTATTGCTATCGCCCGAATAGTAGAAGTACGAATTCTTCGCAGTAATCGATCTAGCTCGCGGCCCTAAAGGTCTTTCTAAATGTAAGACTAATCCGATATTCTACTCCCTAGCTATAGAGATATACAATAGCTTAGATACTAGGATTTCTACTAGACTCGATTTCCTCGTCGGCAAAAATATAACGGACTATACTAGGATACCTTCTATATATCGTCGACCGTCCCTGCTTAAGGCTTCTAGAACTATCGACCTAGCTTAGCACGGTGCTTCTATAGCCGGTAATCCTACCGAAATCAATGTCGGTTAGGGTCCGTAGTCGCCTACGAAATCGGCTATTAAGTAAGCTAAGGACGACCGACTCGCTCGTAAGGATCGCGCCGATCGCGAGCGCTATAAATAGCTTATCGCGGATGCATTCCGGAGGATATATAAAGAGTAGGAGGCAGCTCGGTAGGCAGCCGCGCGAAAAGCTATAGCCGACGTCGCCGCGGATATAATAGCGATTTAGTAGGCTATCGATAAGGTAGTTAAGGAGGTGCTCCGCGATAACGGTTATAATAGGAACACTACTTTACTTCTAGTCGCCCTCGACGATTCGGTTCGAACGGCCGTCCGTTCCGTATAGCCCGATGCGATAGAGTATACGGTAAAGACCTATATTGCTTCTACTCTGCCTAAGATATAGTACGCTTTAAATGGACTAGTACTATCCCTAGTACAACCTCCGGCGCAGACAAATGCTAGTAATAATACTAAGGATAATAGAAAAATTAATCCAAGCAAAGCCGACAATGCTAATAGCAAGAAGGCCGGAGATATAATCGACTCGAAGCGAGATCGAATTCGCTAGAAATAGATCGAGTCGTTACCGAGTTAGATCGTATCGCTACTAGATCCGAATAAGCCTAAACTCGCCGTACGACTACCGGGTACGCAAGTAGAAGTCTAAGCCGACCCTCTACCGATCTAGACATTAGTAGATTTTGTCGATTAGATCTCGTTAGCGATACCTAGCTAGTCGATAGATTTAGATATAGAAACCGACGTCGAGAAGCAGTTGTCTAGTAACGTATACTCCTATCTCGACGCTAAGAACTTTAAGTTAATATGCGATTTTAGACTACTCGATCCCTCTTAGACTTCGCCGCGTATAGGCGTTGTTCCGCCTAATTAGAGATCGACTCGTCCGTTAAAGTCTTACCAATTCTATACAATTACCTAGACGCTTCTAGCTTCCGTTGCTAGCGCGGACTTCTATATCGGCGGTATAGACGTAGGTATAGGTAAGACGGTATATACGTTAGGGTACGTCGCTATAACCTCGATATAGTAGAGGGTATAGAGTAATAACGGGCTATTAACTGCTAACGCCTATCCCTTTCGGCTATCTAATTCGTCGGTTAACCTAGGACTTCGGCTAAATGAGAAAATTGCGTTCGATCCGTAGGTATTAGCTAGCGGTACAAAGCCGGTTATCCGCCCTAGCGTTTACGTTATCTATATTCCGAAGCAGCTAGCCGAAAACTAGATATATAAGATCGACAACTTTATACTACCCGGAGCTATATTCGTATATCTTATAAAAGACTCTAGTAAGCTAACGAAAGATAAGAGACGCAATAGAGCTAGTCCGTAGAACTATAACTAGGTCGTGTATATCGAGGACGTTCTTTATCTCGATTATATAGCGCTCCCGACTCGGCTAGAACTAGAATAGGTGTTCGGTACAAAGGTTGTAGATAAGTAGTAGTTTAAAAAAGGCGTCCCGGTGCGCTTATTGCTTAAATACGAGGATATAGAAGTACCCCCTTATTTATAGTACTATAAATGGATCGTCCTTACTACCTTAACTATAATATCTAACGTACTAGATTTTATAACGTACGAACGAGCTAAGAAATAGAAGTCCTAGATACGGTCGGAGAAATCTAATTCGAAACCGCCGCTACTTCGTATACTAGCTGCGACTATTATCGTCGACGAGTTTTATATTACTAAGACATATAGCGCTAAAGAGTAGACTGCCGTCGCTAGTCTTATAGGCTATCCTTTCGTTCTCGGCCTAAGTAGCACCCCCTTTAGCAAACTATCTAATTTAGCTATTATCGTAACTACCTCGGTATAGAGACACGTTAATGCCTACGATACAAAGGGGTACCTCTGCCCTATTTAGTCGCCTTCTATAGTACGGTTTGATTTCGTCGACTAATCGCTATCGACTAAAGAGACGCGCGATATAGAACGTAACTTCTAGTTTAGCGACAATAGTAATATCTCCGACTCGGCTAGGCACATTAGCAATTAGGTTTCTAAGTACTTACAATCCGAATACTCTAACGCGACAGTAGGTCGAACAGAACCAAGTATTACGGATAAAGATACTCGGGCGCTAGACAAGTTTCGCCCTTAGTTACTAACGAAAATAGTTCGCCTTAAGAAGACGCTAATATAGCAACCTATACCTAATGCTCCGCGCGTACCGGCTATCGATTGTCTACTATATTCCTATTTTAATATCGGCTTGCAATTTAAATCTATAGAAGATCTAGTACTAAGCGAGTAGGTCGAAGAATAGAAGGCAGCGGAAGATGCTAAATTCATGTACGTGTCTAAGATAATGCGGGTTTTTACTATATTTCTATCGCTGCTTCTTGCACTACGGGGGGTGCGATACGGACTTAATTAAGGAACTTAGTACTTTTACACTATAGGACATTAAAAACATGCTTCCTAGGATACGCGACTACGGTTTATCGGATCCCTACCTCTAGGACTATATGCTAATACTGTATAACGAAGCCGGTTATAGTGTCGCTACGGCCTATTATCCGAATTAAGCGTAGTAAG
>NW_006921534.1:1413767-1415216 GCF_000340215.1 Pseudocercospora fijiensis CIRAD86 | reverse complement strand
GTTGCTAATCGGCAAACCGACGTATTAGGAAGCTACCTAAACTACCGCCCTGCCCTTTAAATTAGCGATACGACTCGATAACCGACTAGCTATCCGACTTAGCCTAGCTTAGGTTACTAATCGGCAAACCGACGTATTAGGAAGCTACCTAAACTACCGCCCTACCCTTCCTATCCCCTCTTACTATATATCTATATAGTATGTTTCCCTATGTTTTGTTACTACCTTTACGTATTAAGCGTAAGGTTATTATATGCCTATTGTTTTCGTAATAAAAACGCAACCTATTTACGCAATTACTCTAACTCTAGTACTAACCGCTCTACCTCGTCTTATAGTTCTTTATTTGTCTTCTGTCGTATAAATAGCGGCGGTCTATTCTTGCGAATATATAGCGCTGCCCTGCCCGAGATTCGAATACTTCGTTTAATCTGTCTATCTAGGTCCTCTATATTAGGAAAAGCTAACTAGCTACTATGTTTGTCGACTTAGTTAAGTACTAACGACTTAACCGCGTACTACGACTCTTAACTATCTTTTCCTTTATCTATATTATCGAAGTTCCCTATCGTTCTAGTATTAAGTAGAACATATATAGTATAGACCCTAGGCTAGGAAATCGAATATAGTCGACTAGGTTATATAGTATAGGCGATCGGTTAAACAACCCCGCAACCGCAGCTAGAGCGATTAGCAACTAGCGCGCTAGCTAGAACTACACTCGGCGCTACGATACTATTTACTATATAGCGCTACTATTATACGTGCGGAGCTAGACTATAGCCGGCGATAAGGAGTATCGCGAGGAGGACGCTACGGCTACGGCTATCGCGGGCCTCTAGTAGAATAAGAAGCTAAACCCTATCTACTACGCGGCGCCGCTATTATACTGCGGAGCAAGATCATAGCTAGGGCAAAGGCGTAGGTAAAGTTAAGCTCGAGACACGAACTACGGCTACGGCTATCGCGGGCCTCTAGCAGAATAAGAACCTAAACCCTATCTACTACGCGGCGCCGCTATTATACTACAGAGCAAGATTATAGCTAGGGCAAAGGCGTAGGTAAAGTTAAGCTCGAGATACGAACTACGGCTACGGCTATCGCGGCCTCTAGTAGAATAAGAACCCAAACCCTATCTACTACGCGGCGCCGCTATTATTCTACGGAGCTAGATTATAGCTAGGTTAAAGGCGGTAAGAGCATCGCGGGAGGACAACCGAGTCGCCTAACTCACTCTCGGAGTATCTTATAACTATACCTTTATTATTCTCGCTATGCATTGCTCCGACGTATGCAACCTAGCGTAATGCCGTTAGGTTGGATAATAAGGGACCGTTTATTCGGCTAGAGGGCTATAAGGATACTTAGGGGTTCGAAAAAGTGCCTAAAAGCTTCCTCTTTCGAGCCTCTAAGCTTCCTTATAGCCCTCTAACCGAATAAACGTCCCTA
>NW_006921534.1:955170-1413667 GCF_000340215.1 Pseudocercospora fijiensis CIRAD86 | reverse complement strand
AAGAAAAAGAAGGGCCCTCAAGAAGGCGCCAGACGCAGGCAGCTGCTGTGAAAAGCCGGACTATCATGCCGGGGTAATATCAGTTACTCCCGTAAAGCTATTTAGCTTCTCGGTAGGTACTAGTATAATTACAGTACCCGGCCGTATCCTAGATACTCCTCGCGTAGGCTATAATTCGAATTCGAAACCTAGTACACTATAGAAGGACTGCTAGAACTTGTAGAGCGTTAAGTTTACTAGACCTAGAAAATTTAATAAGTAGTCGGTCCTAGTTACTAACCGCAAGAGCAATCGAGGCAGTGTACTATATAGTGACCTAGGTAGTCCTAAAAAGGCCTTTATAAAGCTCTACGGTAGCAAAGAGAAGTATCCGAAGATAACCGTAATTATCGTTAGTAAGCGTTACTATACTCGTTTCTACCCGACTCGTAGGCAGGATATATATAATAACTGTTAGACCCTACTCGTAGGTACAGTCGTCGACTATAGTATCGCCGATAAGATCTATATAGGGTCGGGCTATAGGCACATTTAGGACTTTAAGGTATAGCACGACCCGCTTACTACGTAGTTACTAAGGACGAAATTAAGTTTAAGGCGGATGAACTTTAGCAATTTATATACTACCTCTACTACCTCTTTAGTCGTACGACAAAGGCTATATCTATCTGCCTACTAGCATACTACGTAGACCTTCTTTGCGAGCGTAGCCGTGCCTATTTGTTTAGCGTCCTAGCTAAGAGTTATAGCAGTAATTCTTTAGTCTTTAACGCCGGACAAGAGTAGTCTCGTCTAGAGGATAAAGAAGAAGAAGAAGAAGAATTCAATATTAGGAGAATGAACTTTAGCAATTTATATACTACTACTGCTATATCTTTAGCTATACGACTAAGGCCGTGTTTACCTATACTAGATATATACCTTAGCAATCTAGCGCCTAGACTCGATATAAACCTAACAACGCCGTAGGCTCGGATCTAGTACCGGCATATTAAAAGGGCGTATAAGGCTACAATTATTATTAAGCAGCTAATCCCTTCGTTATAGGCGAAGGCAAATAGCTCTACCTATAACGAAGAGGTTAGCTACTTAATAATAATTGCAGCCTTATATGCCCTTTCAATATACTAGTGCTAGATCCGAGCCTACGGCGTTGTTAGCCTCGACCTTCGTTAACTACGGTATAACTACGACGGCGACGAAAATCCTATAGTACTTCTACCGAGAATTATAACGAGATGCTATAAAAGACAAGAAACTATATAGCGGGACCTAAAGCAGTACGGAACTCGTGCGAGTCGAGACTAATTAGGCTATCCGCCGCGAGTCGGTAGCAGTAACAGTAGCAATAGGATATAGATCTAGTAGCCGAGAGGCTAGATAGGACAAGGAAACTAGATAGCGGGAAGTAAAGCAGTGCGGAACTCGTACGACTCTAGGCCGAGTAGGCTATCCGCCGCGAGTCGGTAGCAGTAATAGTAGCAATAGGATATAGATCTAGTAGCCGGGAGGCTAGATAAGACAAGGAAACTAGATAGCGGGAAGTAAAGCAGTACGGAACTTATGCGACTCTAGGCCGAGTAGGGCATCCGTAGTAAGTCGGTAGTAGTAATAGTAGCAATAGGATATAGATCTAGTAGCCGGGAGGCTAGATAAGACAAGGAAACTAGATAGCGGGAAGTAAAGCAGTACGGAACTTATACGACTCTAGGCCGAGTAGGGCATCCGTAGTAAGTCGGTAGTAGTAACAGTAGCAATAGGATATAGATCTAGTAGCCGGGAGGCTAGATCGGATAAGGAAACTAGATGTCGGAAAGTTAAGCAGTACGGAACTTATGCGAATCGAGGCTAAGTAGGCTATCTATAGCGAGTCGGTAGCAGTAGTAGTAGTAGTAGAATGCTAGGATAGTAGCTAGGACAATAATTTCAACTAGTAGTAGCTAAACTCTTCGGCACTATATTAATCTATATTAAGGCCTATCGCGATAAAATGCATAGGTATACGTATCTATACTCAAATTAGTCGCTATACATACCGGAATGTTTTAAGTTACTTCTAGGTAATTCGACAATCCGCGAAGGCGTAGTTGCCGCTAGCATATAGGATACAGGTTAGTCTAACGCTAACCGAGCGTCTAACACGAAGACGGTAATACTAGAAAATAGCATCGTAATATAGTAGGATATGAGTTTGATATATTAATAGTATTACCGAAAAGTGTAGGCTAACTCTAAGATACCGAGTCGTAGTATCAATCCGCCCCTAAATTATTAATCGACCCCGAACTTAGTAACCCTATATATAAATAATGCATATGTCTATACTAGACTAGCAGTGCTCGCACGCTATCCTGCGATAGTATATAATACTGCCTTAAGCCGACCGTAGCAAACGTTTATTGTGCTGCTTAGAGTTAGCGGTAGCTAAACATTCGAGTTATAGTAAAACGTACTTCTCTAGATACTATCGATGTACTACTTATCTACGCCGCGGACTAAAGCAATAGCACGATCCTTACTAGCGTCCTAGTCTAATACACTGCCGTCCGGAAACATAATATAGTCGGCGAGCTTAGTATTAGCTAGAACTGGATCGCATAGGAGGTATATAAACTAGTCTTCTAGGTACGAGCGATCGAGTAGCAAATCCTTGTTAGCGAACTAGCCTATAAAATAGAAAGAGGCACTAGTAGTAGTATAATTGCTACCGACTAAAAAACAGTAGACGCGAGCATTGTTACCCTCCCCGGCCTGCTAGTATAGAAAGCCGATTAACTCTAGGTTATAACCTACAATATCCTGTTAAGTGTAGGCGAGCGAGTAGGTAATACCCGGCTAAAGCACCTATATCGACACGATTAGCTCTAGATCTCGCTACGTCGAAGATATAGTCTAGTATAAGGGCAATTAGACCCCGACCGGAAACACACCTAGCCGACCTTAACACCTAGAACCCTAAAGCGGGTTAGAGCCGCGGGCTCTAGCTAATAGAATAGTGCTATTAGCTAGGGAGCGGATGACTAGCGCACTATCCCTAGAGCGACGCGAGACCCGATACTTAGCTGCGCTAGAGGTTAAGACATAGGTTGATATTAATAAGTCGGCGTATAGGTCTGTATAATAGCGTGTATGTAATAGCGTGTATGTAATGGCGTGTATATAAAAATTAAATAGAGTCGACAGGATAAGGCTTTATACTTCTATCTAATAGGCGCACCGACAGGGTAGTTGTAACTGCTACGAGTCTTAGAGGCCTTAGATTTAATATAAACCGCTTATTAGATACCGCCTTAAACGACGTCGTTACTAAGTCGGCTAAGCAATACTTACTAGCAGTTACTCGAGCGCTATTCGTTTACTTTACTTAGGAATATAACCTAGCTATAATATAACTAGAGCAAGCCTTAGTAGTACCGGGCGAATTTAACGTAATTAATAATACTACGGCGTAGTATCAAACCGGAGCAATGCTACTCCTATACGTATACAGAATTGAATATGTACAACGCATTTTACGGTATAATATATAGGCCTTAGGGCGTTAGAAGTGACGTAGAAGTCTAGTCGAAGTGTAGTACGGTCGTTTATATTTAGTATTAATTTTCCGATTGATCCTAACTAGTAGCCGAGTCGGACGGCGAGTCGGCATACAAATTAGTATTCAAATATTATCGCAAGAGGCGCTAGTAGAGTAATATTAAGTTAGTATAATCGAACGGGATAAATCCGAGATTTTGCCGAATCCGCGGGCTACGAATCGACATCGAGTCGGACCCCGACTTATACCTAACTTCGTAGTAGTAGAGCCTTAGTAACTTCGTATACGTCGATATACGGCAACCCTATAGTAGCTATAGCACTAGCGCCTATTATCGAAAGCTAACTATATATATAGTAATATTTTACTATATCGAATGCGGGTTATATAACCGGCTACTTAAAAGCTCCTACGGCTATAAGCAACATAGAAACAAGTGCGAGAAACGCGTCGTACTAAAAGAATTTGCCGAGCACGATTCTACTACAAATAATGCCGCGAAGCGAGCCTAACTTAACTTATATACGATCTAAGATAGTAACTAGAGCGCCGAATAAGCCGACGACAGATCGATACTAGAAGGCACATAGCAAGACGTAAATAAAGAAGGCACAATAGAAGCTGTTCTAGCAACGACATTAACGCTAACAGTACTAGCGCTATAGGAAGATAAGGGAAGTGTAGATAGCATTAAATGGGATAGATATCTTAAATTACCGGAATTCGACATATAGGATAGCCTAGCGGACGAAGACGAAATAGAAAGCGTATAGGCAACTGCCGCCGGAACGACAATAACGCTAGGAAGCTAGAAGTTAATAAGATTACGGCTAATACTAAAAGGCTACCGTACCGCGGATAATATCGATGTATTTACCGAATATACTAGCCGTGCCGCTAGCAAGCCTATAGCTAGGTATAGCATAATTACAGTTTAGTATAGTAGAGTGAATACAAGCGCCTAATCTATAAGCAGCGTTGAAATACGAACACAAGATACTTCGGGCGAGTACGGAACATTTAAGTTACTATTCGATATAAGCTTTGCGTAATTCTTAAAAAGAGAGAGAATATCCGGATATACAATTGCGAGGCTTTTCGAAGACGAGAGGCTAGTACTACTATACGATCTACTAAGCTAGAAAAGCATAAAGGCTATAACGTCGAAACTACGAGCCGGCGGTATACTACTATCGAGGGCATTAGGTTAAATAAAGGTTCGAAAGCTATACCTTCCGATAAGTCGAACGGGTTACGGCAGTACGGAGCTAGTGCTACGATACCGATCCGTTAAGAAAGCAGTAATGTTCTTAATAGGTTATAGTAGCTTTAGGAATAATCTAGTATATAAGCTATATCGAGCGTAGACGACTAACGACCTACTACGGCGAATCTACTCTAATATAGCGTTAGCAGACTAGTAGTAGGATACCTAGAGCAAGATAAACATAGACGGCGCAACGATCGTACCTCTAATCGTATCAACCGATAAAACGTAGATAACTAACTACTAAGGTAACTTAATAGCATACCCTATATACCTTACTATCGGAAACCTATACGTACGAGCACGTAACGCGAACAACAGACCCGGCACGATCTTACTAGGACTACTACCGGTCGTTAAGGATAGCGATAGTTTCACTAAAAATAGTGTATATTATATGTCGATAGTATATATATTTCGCTCTGCTATAAAAGCGGCCGACGGCGAGGGCTAGGACATTATATACGCAGATAGCGCGACGCGTAGGTGCTTTCTAATCTTAGTAGTAATGTTAGTAGACTATAAAGAGCAAGTTGCAATTACCGGAGTTAAGACAAACATACATTACCTAAGTTGCCTAGTATATCCGATAGAACGAGAGCACCTCGATATTATAGCAGAATAGCGGTTATACGAATCTACGAAGTAGCGATATCTAAGGAAACGTAAAGGCGAATATATAGCGAAGGATCCGTAGAACGTCTACGACATCGATTGCTTTATATAGCGCTAGAAACACGTCGATATATACCGGTCTTTAGTAGTAGACACACTGCACTAGCTGCTAAAAGGAGTACTAATATACGCAATCTAATAGACTACGGACCTACTAGTAGACAAGATAAGCTATATAAAAACGAGGAGATACCGACTAGTTGCCGACTCGACCCTAAATAGGGGCCTATCTACTAAAATAAGAAAGCTAGGGAAAACAGTAGTACAAGGGATTATCGATACGATACTAGATAGACGGTTCGCGTATATGCCCGTATATACTAATCTTCGCAAGTTCTGCTACTACTTAGCAGTTACTTAGTAGATAGGCTAAGAGCAGTAAAGCGTCCTACGAGTCTTATTAGTTGTATTTGTACTACTACTCGAAGAGGTCCGTTAACCGTAGGCGATAAGATTTCTACGTATACTAGTAGACTTTACTGTTCTAGCGATATATAGATGCTATAACGACGAAACAGTTAAGTATCTTAGGATAGTATTGCACCGGATAAACGAATAGAAGAATGTGTTTCGCCTATATAGGGTAACAAAGGTATAGAAGAGGGCCTAGCGGGAGGCGAAGGCTACTACGCGAAGAACGAACGACCTAAATAACGACGATGCGGTTACAATAGACGAGGACGACGAAGCTAACGAGCTAATAATAATACAAATAGAAGGGCACTTTAATATACCGAAATTCTACGGTATAATATATGCCCCGAGCTATATTAAGACGTTCGGCAATCTTCTAGACTTAAATACTAGCTATTTCGAGCATAAACACTATAAACTACTAAAGCTTGCATTTCGGCTAATAAACAAGAAGCCTAGCTAGGAAGAAAGTATACTAGATAGCGATACTAATAGATTAAATATATAGGCCGAAGACGACAAAGAATATATAGCAATCCCTGCAAATGCTCGCACTGTTAAAGAGTATATATAACAGCTAATAATACTAACTATAGTACGGCTAGTAGAGGATATCCTAGGATACTAGCCCGAGAAATAGAGGGACGGAAAGAAATCGGTTAAGTAGATTACGATAAGGGAGGCTATAGCTATAATAGAAGAGAACTTAGGTCGCGACTTCTAATAAGCGATTGCGGTATTCGTGCGGCAACAGGGTGCCTACGATAAGAATAGCGTATTAAGCACCGTAGCCGACCCTAACGATATCGTAACGGACTATATATACGTCCTAGACATAGAGATCTGCTTCTACGGTAGAATCCGATACTAGAAGCCTACGGATAAGGATATAGAACATCCTAACGTAGTAGCAGCCGACTTCGCGAGATATATACTAAACTAGGAGGGGCTCTACGGCAACAGACGTTATAATTTCATATAGGTATAGGAATACAACGTTAATTGTGTAGAAACACCTAATAAATTAGCGGTTCGATTCGGCGGTCGCCTACTAGCTTAACTTAAGTACGTAATCTCGATTAATATAGAAATAGGAATCAAATATAGGAAGGGGCTTAAGACGAAACGGAGGCCCGTTATAGGCGTTTTTGTTAAGCTTTACGACTATGTTAACGACAAGAGCGAGTATAAGGATACGTATAGTCTAACGATAATCCGGCTACGGCGTCTTTTACCGTACTATAGTAGACTTAAAGGGCGACGGGTATATAGCCTACTACTAGTCTATTACATATTATACGCCGTACCCGTAGACGAAGGCGCCCCGCATAGGACTCGCTATATTAATAGTACAGTTGATTTCGAGACGTATAACACAATTTACGACGAGGAATAGGAGGATAAGGAAATGCGAGCCGTAAAGGCTTACGGGCGAGTAATAAAAAGGCAACGTGCCGTATAGAGTGTATAGAAATCGCACCTCCGAAACACAGAGGACAATAATACTAAGGCGGCGAAGAATAATTTTATTGTTTATAGAGAACGTATAAGACAGGATGCAGCGATATATAGTAACGACGGTTAATATAATAGTAATACACTTAAAACTATAGTACTACTAGTATATTCTAGTTTAGACCGAGTCGACTAATACGACCGAGTCGACGAGTCGATAAGTATTAATATAGTACTATACGAATAGTATAAACACTACTAACGACTGCGACTACGAGCGACCTAGAGCGATCCTATATATATAAAAATTTACTATATCGATCTTATCGATCGCGTCGATCCTATCGATCCTATCGATCCTATCGATCCTATCGATCCTAAGCGATCCGGATACGAGTCGGGTCGCGACTCGGTCGCTTAGGATCGCTTAGGATCGCTTAGGATC
The DNA here is from genome assembly GCF_000340215.1 of Pseudocercospora fijiensis CIRAD86. Classification (NCBI taxonomy): domain Eukaryota; kingdom Fungi; phylum Ascomycota; class Dothideomycetes; order Mycosphaerellales; family Mycosphaerellaceae; genus Pseudocercospora; species Pseudocercospora fijiensis. The sequence goes on along the minus strand of NW_006921534.1, from coordinate 1,405,873 downwards.
GCTTAGGATCGCTTAGGATCGATAGGATCGATAGGATCGACGCGATTAGAAAAAAAGTTTTCGTAACGTAAATACCGCTAGATTAGCCGTAGACGACGGAGACGGCCTCGGGGACACTACTATCGCGGCGGCGAAGCGTTATAGTCGATACTGCGACTACTACGCCTTCCGGACTACGCGAGAATCGAGAAATTTTAACGTTCCTCGCCGCCGACTAATTAGGGTCGGCTTTTAGGTCGTTTTAAGCCGCACTAAGCCTAAAGGGGCCCTATTTTTTGTTAAGTTGTTATATTATAGACTAGGGTTTATATAGCTCGAAGAGCTATACGAGAAGCGTAACTTAGAGCGATAGGAGAAGCCTTACTTCGAGCTATACGATTTCCTTAGGTAACGAGTAGGGTTTAGTAAGCTAGATTCTAGAAGATTCTACAGCGGCTCTTACCGTACCGCGCGTTAGGTAATAAGGCCGAAATCGTTACAAATCGCACTTTATAAGTAGCGCGTCTTACTAATAACAACTTCTTCTACTTAGTACTACTTCTACTACTACTACTACCTTTACTACTTCTACCTACTACCTCTCCCTTCCGTTTACCGTCTCTAAGACTATACTAACTTTATTAGCCGCGAAAACAGTATTCCGCGACTATATAAACTCCGTCGAAGATTAGTAGCTCTACCGGTAAGTTTAACATTATCGCTTAAACTTTATTATAGCGTCGCTAACTATATTAGTCGCTTAGGTATTCTCGGGTAAGGATGTTATCGATCTCGCCGGTACGTCCTCCGACGAGTCTTCTTACGGCTCCGTAAAGCGAGGTTTAACTAAGAAGACGGGTTCTAAGAAGGTCGCGACTCTAGTAAGTCTCCTTTATAAATATATATTGCTAGATATACTAACTTTTAAAGCTCGTCGTAGGAGAAGTCTTCGTATGTTTCGCTAGCGGCGTAGTACGTCGCCTTAAATTTAACTATACTATCGTACTCTAAGATAGTACCGAGACGATCGAGTACTATTAGTCGCTAGGCACCTCTACTATTAACGCCTAGTTAGTAGCTAACCTCCCGGCCTCGGACTTTATACGCGACTTCGCCGCTAGCTCTCCTTTCGTCTAAATAGGACCTAGCAATTAATTTGCTATAGGTATCTATATCGCTGCCTCCTATAAGGCCGCTATAATCTAAGAATAGTATACTACTAACTAAAAAGAGGAAATTTGCATTAGCCGAGATAAGCTAAGATAAGATATACTATCTACGCTATAGGGCGTAGACCGATATATATATAATACGGAGGTTAGTTAACACTCCGCTAAAAATGAAATAGGCAAAGCTACTTATAATCTTTTCCTTCCTATTTTTATCTCGTTCTTTCGGTATAACTAATATATACTAGGTCTATAATATCGTTTAGTAAAGCTAGCAATGTTTAACCTTGTATTTATCGGTCTGTTACCGTCGTTATTACTGTTCGTATTATAGTCGGTTTAATATATATAGAATCTAGTTAAGTCTATTCTACCGCTACGACTACTGCTATACGACCTCTCTCGTCCTCTGTTTTCTATTTATAACTGCTTACAATCTCGCTAACACTCTCGTAATATATATCTCGAATATACTACGTCGGAAACGTAGGAGAATTAGTAAATAACAATTCCGCTAAAAACTCGAAGAGCTACTAAAGCTATGCTTTGCTTATAGTTCTCCTAAGTTCTTCCGCTTTTTAAGATACTTCTAGGGTAAAGTAGTATTCTTCCTAGTAGCTAGCGTCCTTAGTAGAGATAGTCCCTTAATATTCTAGTATACCCTCTTCCGATTCGTACTCCGTAGACAGAGATCGAGCGTTTAATTTCGAAGCTCGCCTACTATCTTCGAATTCTAGTAATGCTACTCTCTTCCGGTTATAGTTTATATAGCTAGTATAGCTCCTCGGATCTCCTCTATAAGCGTAATTACTATATAGTAGCTTCGGCGCTAGGTTATAGGAATAACGGTACCCTTCGAAATAACTACGGTTAGATTCGTAAGTTCTATATTTCGAAGTAAAGGGACAGTTTCGTACCGCGTAACTTCTAGTATCTATACCGAGGATATAGACTAGCGCCGCTCGTCTCGCTCTCTTATCGGTACCCTTCTATATTACGCCTTCTCCTAGTATACGTATATAGCCTTCTCGAAATACTAGATCTCGTCCTTTACCGCTTATAATTTTCTTTGCTAGTACGTAGTCCGTAGTTCTAGTTTCCTAAATTTAATCTTTTTAATATACTTCTACTACTGCTTATACGAACTATTGCGCGTAGTCCTTTCTTACTTTAGGTACGATATTAAGGCTCGATATTGTATTAGCGCTAGGAATATAGTAGAGAATACGAATAGAAAGGAGGATAACTAAGAGAACTGCTAGGACCTTAGCTTATATAAATAGGAGATAAGCGGCTAAAAAGCAGGGGTCTTAGTACTCTAGAGAAGTGGTAATACGCTAACTACATTTAGGTAGCTAAGCTCTATAACCGAAGAGGAAAAAATACTATAACGGTTAGAGAAGCTCGTAGTATAAAAATCCTCCGAAAATACGCGGAGCGGCCTATAAATTTCGGAGCGCAGGGAAATTGCGTATAGGAACTTTAAAAGAAACGCGAATATCTCTACCGTAACTACGAGCGAACAACCCTTACTATATAGAACCGATCTAATTAGCTATAGGACCGTAGAAAAGAAATAATTATATAGATTCTAAATATCTTCGATATCTAAGTCTAGATCTATACCTTTAAGTATACGGAGGATCTTAGCTTCTTCTTTATATAGTATAACCGGAGCCTTTCCTTTTCTAATATCGCCTAGTATTAGAGTACGAGATAGCGTTAGAGCGCGTACTATCGAGGTCGGAGTAGAGCCGTAATTCCGGGATAGAGCCTTCGAGAGGAATACGGATTGTCTAGGTAGTCGTTTCCAAATTCCTAGAGAACGAAGGACCTAGAATAGGCGTAGTACCCTTAGAAATCCGTCGGATTGTCGGCGCCGTAGATATAGAACGAGGTGCCGGTATAGGTACTAGTATCGGTAATGCTAATAAGATATTATTTAGATCTACCTATATAAAGTCCTTCGAAGGTGTTACTTTAGCCGTAACTAGTATTATCTATTAGGCATTATTAGGACCTAGGGCCGAGCTCCGGAGGTACGCTAAGGAGTCGTCTAGTTAGTACCTAGGAAGTTCTATAAATAACGGTCGCCGCGAAGTTTTCCCTAGCGCCGTAGTTAGCGCGGTTTCTCGCCGGGTTAGCTATTATCCGACTTTAGCGTCGATCGACTTCCTATCCTCGTCGACCCTAAGTATAAATCCTCTAGGACACTTCTCTACCTAACGCGTAAGGCTACTATCCCTACCTGTTTCCCGGTCTAGACCCGTAAAGTTTCGAATATACTAGTTAGGCTCGTCTTTGCGTTATATAGCGTCTTAAGTAGAACCGGTAGGCGGTTTAGCGATTTAGGGAACCTACGCTCGAGGTAGGTAGTTAAGAGTACCCTATAGGCTTCGAGCTTACTACGCTAGTCCGGCGGAGCTTATAGGTATAGCGTATATCGCTCCGCGTAATAGGACGTTAGAGGTTATACCTAGGAATAGATTCGTATCGTTAAAGATAAAGTCGTAGAGGCGCTTAAGCAGATATAATAGAGCTAAGCGAAACACCTTATTTAGGGAGTCGCTAGTCTACGTAATAGCGTACTTTCCGTTAACGAGTACGCGGAGGTTAGATACGTCCGTAACGCGTAAGAATACTACGAAAAGTTAGCTATAGCTAAATACGGGCCGTCGAAGGTCGATACCGATATATATTAGGGATTAACCTTAAGATTTGTTTATCGTTATTACGAAATAGGGCTAAAGTAGAAGTTAATATCGCTTAAGGGTAAATAGTAGGCCTTTGTTCGAATATATCTAGATTCGCGGTATCTAGTATACTTCGTAGTTATTATTATCGAGTAGTTTCCGAACTTTAACCCCGAACTAGAGTGTCTCTATAACGATAACGCGCGTCCCGTTTACGAGGCCTACGGTCTTATAGATGTTCCGTATAATTATTATTAGTATACCTACCCGAATCTAAAGGCAAGGTATCTAAAGGTCGGTGTTTTAGATAGATTTTAAAAGGCCTAAAATTTCTAGAGGCTAATCTTTATCGCTAGGCAACTTGTCTATCTTATCCTTATAGCGATATTCGCGGATTATACCGTATAGTAGGGCCTCTACGATACGTTCGTTAATCTCGTTAGTAGTATCGTTCGTTATATAAAGAATATCTCGAAAGCGATAGAATCCTAGGTCGTATTTAGCCTTAATAATACCCTATATTAGAAAGACGAAATCGATTAGCTCGCTAAGGTCTTCGACTCTTCTAACGTATATTAGTAGCTTAATTGCTCGATCGAATACGTCGTCGTATATAATATAGAGGGTCTAGCGGTAGAAGTCTACGTTCCGCGGGTTGCTATCTACGAGCCGTATATTCTACTAGAGATAGACTACCTTAATTTTCTTCTAGATTAGGAAGCCTTTAAATGTAATCGCTATTACGTCTAATTCCTTCGAAGACTTTTTATACTTAGGAAGTACTAGAAGAGTCTATACCTAGTTACCGCCGAATACGATAGGAACTCCTACGAAGAATAGTTTACTACCCTAGCCGTCTATACTTAACCGCAACCTATAGAAGAGGCGATATATAGCTATAATATCGCGTCTATTCTATATTACGGCTTCGTCCTAGATAATAAGATAAGTCCTTCGGATTAGCGCCGCGTCTATTATATCTCCTATAATAGGGCTATTCTAGCGACTAGTATTACTTAAAGGCAGTTTAAATCGGGAGTACGCTATACGACTACTAGGAAGTAGCTATACGGCGACTCCCGAAGACGCGATATATAATACGATAAGGCTACGTACTCTATAGGTCGCTACGAGTATACGGTATAGGAATGTTTTCCTATAGCCTTCTAGACCTTAGATAAAAAAGTGCGCCGTTAACGGATTCTAGTCGATATCGTTCGTAATGTCGGTAAAGGCTACCCTTTAACCGTTATTAAGAAGGTAGGCGTTTTCTTAAACGTAGAGTTTGTTCCTAACTTCGTCTCCTATATTAATAAACGCTTCTTTCTAGGCGACGGCGTCGTTGCTACTCCGTATTTTCGCCTATAAAGGATTAGGATACGGCAATTTATAGCTTGCTATATTGTATCCGTTAGCAAGCAATTCGGTATATAGCTACTACTTAGTATAACTTTTCGTAGTAGCATTTATCTCCTTATACCTTCCTACGTATCCGACGCGCCGTAGTTCGATATATAGATCTTAATATATCTCCCTTTATAGAAGACTCTACTATCGCGTAGAGTCGGGTCCGGATATCGCATCTATAAGGATAAGTAGTACAAATATACGACGCAATTATCGCGATATATATATCTTCTCGGCCTCTCGGAACGTATCTAGCTATTTATCTTCTAATCTCGCGAGACTAGATATAATCGCCGCCGCTCGAAAGCTCTTATATACGGTACCGCTATATATCCTTAAGTCGCGGAAACATTTAGTACCCCGAACGATATAGAGCAATTTAATTAAGTATAGTATCTTGCTCTTAGAACGAGGAGGTAGGTTAAGACGCGCGATCGCGTATACTACGCGCCTAGAACGTTTCCTCTACGCTTTATTATATAGCGTATAGTATTATAGAAACTCGAGATACGTCTAGCGCCGGCAAGTTACGTTATTGTCTAGTAGTAACGCGTTATACCGAAACTACGCGATAAGCGTAGTATATTATATTATTATCGTCTATCGCCGCGTAAGTCCGCCGTAGTAGCGTCGTAGTTAAATACGATATTACCTCTAGGGCGCGGTAGGTAGACGTCTAGTCGAATAACTGCTAGCTATTCTTCGTAGCGCTTGCCTCCGAAGATATTATATATCGCTATCGTAGGACTAATATATCTAGTATTAACGTAGTTAGCGACCTCGTTACTAGGAATCTTAAGGTAGGCAGTCGTACGGTCGGCGCCCTTATAGATATACTTATAAATGTATTTAATCGCCCGTAGTAAGCGGACCTGTTTAGTATTAATATAGGCGTTAAATCGCTTTAGTAGGTATAGATTATATAGTACGATATAACGATTATCGAAGAGGAACGCGCGATTCTTCCTCTTGTTCTATATCCGCCTATTATAGCGTCTACGATACTTTAGAAACGCGATGTTAGTTGCTACTATCTCGTCCGAGAACTCTATAGGGAATCCTTTAGAGTACGTTCCTTCGGAGTGTCGAGGTAACTATATATATAGGACCTAGGGAAAGCTTAGGCTACAAGGTCTGTAATATATATATTCCTTTACTAGGTTCGTTACGCTACCGTCTAGGTCCTCGGCTAGGCTCGGAAGCTTAGCGCGTATAAAGTTATCGATCTTAGATATAGTATCTAGCGCTTAGTCGGGCGCGATCTATAGTAAGAGGTAAAGGTAAGAGAGTCTACGCTTCTAGTACTCGACGGTCTAGTATCTCGCGATATATCGACCGAATACGTTCCTATAGGAGATATTATACAAAAGCTCCCTAGCCTTCTAAATAAAGACCCTTATCGTAATATCGGGGCGGTCTATTACGTCTTAATAGTCGAACAAATAACGCTTAATCTCCGGCTAGTTAGGGTTAGCTATAAACGTAATAAAGTACGTAGGGACGCCGAAGTAGCCGACGATAGCTATAGAATCTCGGTAGCACTAGGAAATCTATCGATCGCCGCCGACGTATAAGGACAGAAGAATTATTCGCCGAGCTTATAGGATGCTATTAGACGATAGAGCCTCGTTCGTAGGGACGATTAGACAGTTCCGAGGTAGCAACCCGTAACGTAAGCTTCCTATAGAGCGTATATTATATATATTAGATCGAAGAATATCGTAACGTAGGTCTTCGCCTATCTATCGAGACAACTCCCGTTAGATATCGTATTCGTTCTAATTGCCGAATACCGAGCGGGTTCCGCGCTATTTTAGTAGTTCTAAGTCGTATATATCTACCTATACTTCTTTCTAATAGGTACCTAGGAATAGTAGGTCGTTTAAGTCTACTACGGCGAATACGTCGACGTACAATTATTATAGTAGCCGGCGACTATAGAAGATAGTAGGGAATTCGTTAATTCGATAGTATAAAATGTACTTAAAATAATCCCTAAGCGTAACGTACCTCCTCCTACGCGTACGAAATTAATACTTATACGAAAACCTAGGAGTTCTATATACTTAGAGGAGGACGTAATATATAGGGAAGTAGTACGGATAGTAGCGATTTATACGATATAGAGTATTAGACACTTCCTCTATACTTAACCGCTCTACTACTATAAGATCCCTTATACCGCTAATAGCTTCTAAATCGTAATCCGGATAGATAGCCGCTACTTCGTTTACGACTAGCTTATTATATCGACGCGCGTCTAGTATATCCTCGTAGACTAAACTAAGGTCTATAGCCTTAAAAACGAGGCGCCTAGGCCCTTAGGCAGATATAAACATCTTACGAGCTATAGCGAACTTGTAATATAGCGCGTTATATTCCGTAATTATCTTATATAACGCGATTATCGTACCGTAGTCTAGTCGTAGCGATAGTATAGATTTCGGGTTCCGGCTACGATATTCGCGATCGCCGGATTTGTATAGGCGCCTTTTAGTAGTATATACGGGGTTATAAAAGTATAGCTACGTATATTAGGGATCCTCCGTCGGAGTAAAGAGACTACCGCCTAAATAATACGCTTCTCCGTAAATCTAGAACGAACTATACCCTAAGACCCGTATATTACGCTTAGATATAAATAAAGTTATTGCTAGGGCGTAATTGTACGCTCGAATATTCTCTTAGAACCTTCTTGCTTCTATATCCTTAGATAGGTCTATAGTAAGTAGTCGCCGTAGTAACGGAGGTAGTTTAGGGACCGGAAACACACCCTTTATAGCGCTAGTACCGTAATATATTATAAATACTATACCGTTCTTATCCGTAGAAAAAGACGGTTTACTATCTACTCGGACGTTCGATACTTTACAGATCTAATATTTAGCCTAATAGTATAGGCAGGTATATATTATATCGCTAATATTAAGCGTTACCGCCTCGTAGAGTATCGAGATATATACCTTCGGAAGAGTAGACGACTTCGGGCGTAAGAGGTCGGCATTAGGAGCCTATAATCGACCTAGGCTATAGTACGATTCGGCGACCCCTATAGGGAGGTTATTATTATCGTTTAGACGTATAAATAATATTCGGCCTAGAGAAGTCTAAGTAGCTTGTATCTACGGACTAACAATTCTAGTTCCCGCGCCTCTAGTAGCGGTAGTAGTAGTATCCGTAGCTAGTACCTTAGGGATAGTAGGAAGACTCGGTAGAAGTAGCGGTTAGATAGGCCCTAGAGACGGAGCGATAGGCGCTATAGAGCGACAGTTCTTAATTAAACTCGTAGAGTTAGCCGTATAGGAAGGTTCCGTAAATTTAACGTCTATCGGTATAAAAGGATCGAAAGGGTCGCTAAAGTCGTAGTATTTATCGAAATCGACCGTACTATACTTAGGAACTTCTACGTCCGATAGCTCTATATCTTATATCTCGGCGTCCTATATATCGGTATCTATAGGTAAGATAGACTAATCGTCTAGGTTCTAGTCGCGACCTATCGGACTTATTAGAGTTTAGATACTAGAAGCGACGCCTACTAATATAGATATATCGGCCTCTCGATTAAAGCTCGGAATTATAGCAGTAGGTAAACGTTACGCCGAATGCGACAAAGGAGATAGTATTAGACGCGATAGGTCGATAGTATATACCTCGTAGGTAGGCGGAGTATAGGTATACTTAGGAGAAGAAGATATATAAAAGAGGGAACGATCGGACGGCGTTTTAGATAAAACACCTTAAGTATATAGCGATAATGCGCTAGGGTATTATTATATAGTCCCTAACGCCTCCGACGTATCGTTAAAGATAGGACTTACTCGTCGTAACTTAGGTAATAGTCGGGCGGATACATCGTCGTACGCTAGCTATAGATATATAATATTAGAATCGGGAGTACTACGGGTAGAAAGCTAGGCTTTCTATTAAAGTTAGCGAACCTTATCGCTCGAATTCCTACCTAGGCGTTAATATACTACTAGAGTGTAGACCCTATAGAATCGCCCGTTCTTCCTCTAGAAGTTAGATACTAGTTTAACGATCTAATAGAATTTATATTAACGTAGTTCGACTACTAGTCTAGGAGCGGTACCGGTAGTAGGAATACGGTTATAGGGAAACGCTAGCCTAGCGAAAGACTAAAAGATACCCGCTCTATACTTCGTCTCTCCTTCTATATATAATATCGTTTAGAACGGATTATCGCCTTATACGACGTTTATCCCTAACGATATTTTAACTAGCAATAGGGAACTAGCTCGCCGCTTCGGCCTTAGCTATCGTCGCGAACGCCGCGGCTTAGATAGACTATCGTCCGATATTAGGTTAATCGTAAAGGCGGGCGGCGCTATAGAGTTAGGGACCGCTCGCTTCTTACCTTTCCTCGCGCTCTTAGTATCCGGTAGCGTTAATATCGGGCGCTTAGATCTAGAAGAAGATAGGGTAGATAGAGAAGACATTTCGAGGAAAGAAGAGGCAAGCGAGTATACTATATTATAGAGTTCGAAGAATCGCGGACGTTTATAAGCGTAGCGAAGAAATTAGGACGTACTACTAGTAGACCGACGAATTTAAGGCGTCCTTATATACTACCTATCGGAGGTAGGTATAATTCTAATAGCGAGGCGTTCTTTTATCGTAGAGATCGTCGAGGATTTAAGCGTTAAGGTATATCTTAGAAATAAGGATCCTAGAGCGATATAAGGTATATAAATCGTAAAGAGTCGACGTTAGGGATCTCGGTTAGGAGGGACTGCTAAGATTAGCTTACCTACCTCTAATCCTTACTAGTCCTTACTCGTTTATAGATAGAATAGCTAGATATTCCGTAGTACGAACGAAGCCTAATATCGAAGGGGGCCGAATCGTAAAGAGTCGATAGCGGAGAACCTAGTTAGGAGGGCGTATACGATTAGTACTTACTTACGAATCGTAACGATTTGGAAATTAATACTAGGGAGTTCCGCTAACGTAGCTAGTCGATCGTAAATTAGGAGATTCCTTAGTACTAAGAAAGTATCTATAGAATATATAGATTAAATTAAGGTTATCCGGAATACTACTCCTATACGAGCCCTCGAGATCTAGTTTAGACAAATTATACGCAACTTGTTAATCAATTCTAGGGTATATAGTTTAGGATAGTAGTAGGATACTCGTCGGCCGAGATAATAGAGGAGGTCCGAGTACGAAGAGTAGGTTCGTATAGGGTAGTTCGTATAGAGAGAAGAGAGAGCGCGAGCGTTCTAGAAGGGCTACATTAGCATCTAACGCCTAGATTAGTTATATAGCACGTAAACGCTAGCCTATATAGTATATTCTTAGGCTCGATTTTCCGTACTTAGCGCTCTCGAATAGCGATAGTCGTTCGGGTAGTATTGCGCAATTCTAAAGATATATATTGTAAAATCCCCTAGTTACTACTATATCTCAAAGTAATATACGCGCCGCGTATACGTAGCTGCCTGTTTATTTATATACGTAATACGATCTAGAAGTAAGACATCGACGCGATTATTAATACGAATCTAGTCCGAGATATAGATATTAACTATTATTCTATTAGCCGCGGCCCTTTACTACCCTTCGCGTAGTCTAGTACGACTATTTCTATAATCCTATCTCCTACGCCGCTACTATTATACTAGCGATTGCAGCGCGCGCGATAGTAGACTAGTAGGACGTCGATTTTATAGCTATTTAGTACTAGGAGCTAAATTTCGCCGCCGAAGCACTCCGTAACGAGAATAATAGTATTAAGCCGGAGACCGGCGATGTCTTTAATCGCCTAAGGGAGAACCGTAGAACAGGCCGGCAACCTAATATAGCTAACCGCGACAACCGCCGCTACGATATATACGCTAACGAGATCGTTAACTAGGTTAGTAAAAGGATAAACGCGAAACTAGATACTAAGTTCGTAAGGGTAAGCGCCGCGTAGGGATAAAACCTAGATCCAATAGTAACTAGACGTACTAGTACGAAATAGTAGACGGCGGCGTAGTCGAACTAACCTTTTAGCCGAAGGACGATAGCTCTCTATACCTCTTCGATCGTTATAACTTCTTAGAGGCGGATAGTAAGATTCCGACTACGAAGAGATTTATAAGTTAGGTAGTTCGGAAGGATAGCCTATAATCGATCTTATACTAACCTCTATAGGCTAGGCTAGGTATATTAGGGCGAGCTCCGTTTCCGGACTATCGCCGTAGAAGACTACCCCCTCGCCGAATACCCCCTCCCGCTTTATATATACCCCGTCCTCGACCTATAGTCGCGTTCGTTCGAATTAGTAAGTAAAGTATAGGTATTCTATACCTTCGAGCCGAGATAGCTAAGTATTATCTTAACTAGCGGATCTAGTACTAATCTAATCCTATCTAGGAAATAAGGCCGGCCGTTCGATTTCCCTATAGAAGGCACTCTAGGTATCTAGTATAATATTGCGTTCCGCTCCGTACGAGATAGGAATAAAAAGGATCGACTCTAGATATTAGAAAAGGTATAGAATAAAGCTAGCTTTAGATATACGGACTAGTAACCTTAGTTATTAGAGAAGTAGGGAGTCGGCGGCGTATACTTAAAGGCTATAAACGAGCTAGAGTTTAGACGTAATTAACGAGCGTATTTAAAGATATCGCGATTTAAGTATATTAGCGGAACTTCGCGCGTCGCGACCTATACTATAGGTCTATTAAGGCCGTAATAGCTAGGTATAGGTCGCGCCTTAGTATAGAGCTACGGCGTTCTCCTATACTATATAATATCTATCTATACCGTATATTTGCAACCTTTACGTCTCGTTCTACTGTTCTTTCTACGGCTTATATCCGACTTCGAGGTCCTAGTACGGTATACGTCCGGTATCGTAGGACAGCGCTATAGTCTTTATAGTCTTCTTTTAATCTTTGCTATATTCGTATAGTGCTTCGAATAACTCCTACTACTAGAGGGAGCCGTTTCTAGAGATCGAGGGAGAGGTTATATAAATTAATATACTATAATAGGGGTTAGGTAGGTAGTACGTAGTACGCGACGAGTAGATAGAGAGAGCCGCTACGAGTAGGACTATATCCGAATCGGGACGTCCTAGGGAGTCCTTACCTTCGAAGGTACGTACTCTCCTATCTATACTAGGATAAGATAGAAACTAAAACTAAACATATCGGTCTGTCTAGCGCCTCTAACTTAGCCGGTACCGCCGTCTATTTAGGGAGCGTATTATCTTTACGCTTCGCAAGAACGATATATAGCTTTAGATATACCCGACCGACGCGCGGCTAGAATATATAACAAGTCGCGTAAGGGCGACTTACGGAGTAGAGACGATAATATGTGCTAATAGTTTATAGACCTAAACGAGGTAGATTAGTCTATCTATAAGGCCGTACTTAGACTCCTCCGCCGGTATACGATACGCCTTCTTCCTAATTTACGATATAGTCCGTATCTAGAGCGCGCGTACTATACTTATATTAGTCCTAAGTTAACGTACTACTAGCCCGTCTTTATATAGGACTATAGACGATAATACTCTCTATTCCTACGCCCTATCTAGGCGGTTACTAGCGCGTTGTCCGTATCGATTTAAGTAGGACCGAAGCTAGTAGTATTCTATACTAACTATAGCCTCTTTTTTATATCGAAGTCCCGTCCTACCTCTATATCGAAGAACTTATAGTATTTAATACGGTTGTCGTTTTACGAGAAGTCGAAGGGTTAGTTATATTATAGTAGTATATCGATAGCGCTAGGAAGATAGATTTCCTCTAACCTCCGTAGGTCGTACTAAACGAGGACTCTCTATACGAAAGTGCTATCCGTCGGGCTCGTTATAGTAGGATACGCGTATAGAGGAACGATAGCGAAGCGATCTATACCGAAGGGATATATAGTAGCAAGCTTTATTTCCGCGAATTCGATCTATAACGGGTTAGTAAATACGCTATATTCTTAGAGTACGCGCTAGATATACCTAGCGACAATGCCTTAGAAATAGCGACGTAGACTATTCGAGATATAGTATCGGATCGAACTCGTCGCGTTCGTCGTCCTTATTTATATACCGATTTAAATTAACTTCGATAATCTACTACTCGTTTTCCTCTTCTTACTTAGCCTAATCGCGGAAGCTAACGTAAGAGTTACCTTCCGGGTACTTGTCCTACGACTATTAAGGTATAGAGATCTATACAAATTAGCTTTCTACTATAATCTACTAAACGATACGCGAGAGTACGTACTACGTATTCCTCGTCTCGAGCTAACGTCCTATAATTAATCTTATTTAGAATAAGAGATACTAAGGTCGATATATACGTAGACTACCGGTAATCTATAACGCCGTAGTACGGAGGTCTAGGAGAGAAGCCGTAGTTCCTATCTACGATACGGTTCTAGCGTACGCGGTATAATACCGACGGAGTATACGGCTCGTTTACGCCTTAGAGCACTTCTTAATATACCGGGGCTAGGCCTATAGCGCGCTATTAGCGAATTGCTATAGAAGTAGTATTATATTTAAGCTCGGCTATAGTACGATTTCATTCCTAATATTAAAATACTCGCTACGGTAGATTACGTAGAGCGTTTATATCTACGGCTCGATATTAGCGAAGGTAGCGAGTAGCGACCTATAGGCTAGAGACTTACTATTAGGGAGGGCTATAGTAGCTAAGACCGTATAGGAGTAGCGTCTTTATAGAGGTCGCTACTAGTAATATCGATAACTAGAAGGAGGTAGATAGAGCTACGTAGAAGTAGTCGCTATCTTAGTTATTATAGTAGTAATATTTAGACGACGCGTAAGGCCGCAATATTACTATTTATATACGTAACCGTCGCTACGCGCTAAGCGAGCCTATACTAACTAATCTATATAAAGCGACGATATAAAGCGACCTACGATAATAATAACGACTACCTACGACGCGACGACGAATATACGACTTTGCCCTAGTACCGAATCGTCTACTCTAGCTTAGATCCTACTACTATAACGTCGGCATCGTTACTAGTTAGGTATTAATACTAACGTAGTCGTTAAGGACTCGAGTTACGGCGAAGGAGCTCGTCGTCTAATACTAGCGGTATAATCCGCTAAGATATATCTTCTAGAGCTATAAATTTATATTATATCGAAGGATATAAAAGGATATCGTTCGAGTAGATAGTATACTAATAATTATAATAAATATACTAAGATTATTATAGATTTCCTTCCGCAACCTCTATAATAATAAATACTATATTCTCTCTTACTATTAGGACTAAAGAGGTTATACGTAATTGGTATGTAACCGGGCTCGAGTAAAGCTAGGGTCTTAATGCCTTAGGCAGGGCTTAGCGCTTAGCAATAGGCTAACTTGCCTGCCTTCCTCTCTCTCCTCCTAGCTCCTTATCGAATACTACTCGTACCTACTACTACCCTATCTACCTGCTAATATACCCTTCTTATACAGTATTCGATCCACCCTTTAAGGGTAGCAGCTAGATAGTTCTTATTTCAAGCTTTTAGCGGTATAGCTACGAACAAGACTAATCTAACTATATTGCGCCCAAAGAACGGGACCTATACGTACTATTCTATCGAAACAACCGTACTAATTATTAAGCAAGGCCTTCTCTACGGCCTATTACACTAAGTTAATCGTACTAGACTAATATCTACTAACTCCGCTATATCCGCATCTTAGGGGCTAATAATACATTATCGGTATCGCCCCTTATAATAGCCGGTTTATTACGAAACAACAACCGTGCTACCGCTAGCAGCGCTAGCAATAACAACGCTAGTAGTACAGTTCCCGCTAAAGTGCCTACTAAAGTGCCTCCTACTAAAGAGCCTACCGGAGAGCCTACTAAAGAAGAACCTGTAATTCTAGGCAATAATCTAGAATTGCCTATTAACGACATTCTTAACAATATTGTTAATCGACGATATAATTAGCTAGCCTTTGGCCCCTAACTAGTAGGGAGACTCTAAGAAGCTACCTAAAACAGGCTCACTGCCCTACGTTAAGAACAATAGCTAAAGGATAACCTTCTCGAAATTCGCCGCCTTTAGGAGGCCCTAACAACTAATACTAAGTCGATAGCAGGGCCTTCCTTACTACTAGTCCTAGTCTAGAAGAAGGATGCTAAACTCAAGGACTGCACCGTGTTTAATAGCTCTAGTCGAAAGCAATACAACGACTACATTCGTAACTGTAAGCTTAACTAACGAAACGCACTAAGGGCTCTACCAAATGACTATTTACTAGTCGTCTATACTATGCAGTACATTAACGGCGACCTAAAACGCACCTAGGATAACCATTTTAACTCCCTTAATAACTAGACTACTGTTTAGTAGCAGACCTACAAAACTATTATACTAGACACCCTTAGAAACCCTATACTAAGGCAATAACACGCTTAGGACTAGTACCTTCGAGCTAAACAAAAGACTAATTAATCGGCTCGCTTATTTAAGGCCTATTTAAAGACCCTCGAAGATAACCTCCCGACTAAAACTGATTCTATCTAGATCTCCGAAATACGCCCTAAATTGAGATAGGAATTAGTCCTTAAATTGGACCGCCGCCGTATATTCGAATAGACTAATCTAACGCGCATTCAATTCATAGTCGAAGTAGAAACAGCCGAACGGGCTGTTTAGCTCTAATAGCGACTAGAATTAAGGATCCGACTAGCTAGTACTAACCGTAGTAACCGTAGTAGCCGCGGAGGAAACTAAGGTTCCTACTAGGACAACAATACTAACAATAGGAATAGTAACGATCGTAGAAGAGGCCGTAGCCGGCGGCTATATAGAGGAGGCCGCGATAGGGGCCGTAGAAGGGGCTCGTATCCCTATAATGCTAACCGCTCGACTAATAATAGTAGCAACAATAGCTATAGCAGTCTACTAACCGGATTGAAGTGCTTCAATTGTAATAGCACTAGCTATCTACTAGGCTAATGCGACAAACCTAAGGACTAGGCCCGAATCGACCGTACTACTACTAAGTACCGAAAGCACCTCTTAGTAGCTAACGCTACCCCTATAGGCTAACCTTCGAAAAAAGAGTAAGCGCCGTACTAACTGTTAGCCTCGTACGGCGTAAGACTATCGACATTGTGCTAGCTATTATACGTACCTGTCTTATATCTAGGCCCGATACTAACTATAAGGCAAAGGTTATACTAGACCCCGGGAATTTAGTTAGCGCCCTTATTAGCTATCGCCTAGCTAAGCAATTAGACCTTCGACAACTGCCGAGGACTAACCTACTAACCCTTGCTTAGTTTAATAACGCTCGGCACTTAACCTATAGAGCCTACTATGTTCCTATAGTTCTAAAAGACGACCTCGGAAATAAGCGCCTACTAAACTTCACTGCCTACGTAGTAGACATAGATAGCCTCCTATCTAATATTATTATTAGAAACCCTGTCCTTAAGTACTATGCTGTAGTTATAGACTTAGGCAGTTAATAATAGCGATTTAGAATCGCTAGGAAAGAGGACATTAAATATATTAATGTTAGCGAGTGCCCTAATAATATTAGGGTCCTATTTATTAGCAACCTAACCCTAGCTAATCCGACGGCCGACCTGCTCGGTAGTAATAACGATAAACTAGTGCCCCCTAATAGTATAGATTCTAAACAACTTAAGCGCATACTAGAACCTATTCGAGAGACCTATATTAATGTGTTCAAATACTACCTAGCATCGATATTGCCTATATTTAAAGAGACGGATTATAAGATTAATATTATAGAGGGCAAGGAGGTTCCTTTTAGACTACTCTACAACCTTAGTAAGCGCGAGCTTGCTATATTGCGTAAGTACCTAGAGGAAAACCTAGCTAATAGTCGTATTCGGTATAGTAACAGCCCTGCTAGTGCACCTATCCTATTCGTACTAAAGAAGGATAGTAGCCTACGTCTATATATCGACTATCGTAGGCTTAATGCTGTTACTATCAAAGACCGCTATCTACTCCCTCTTATTAATAAGACCCTCGATCGCCTTTCTAGGGCTTACTACTACACTATATTAGACATTAAGGATGCGTACTATCGTATCCGCATTCGTAAGGGTAACGAATAGAAAACAGCCTTCCGTACTCGCTATAGTTATTTCGAGTACTTAGTTATGCTATTTAGTCTAGCTAATGCCCCTACAACATTCTAGTCCTATATTAATCGGGCCCTTTCAGGCCTATTAGACTATCTCTGTGTGGTTTACCTAGATAATATCCTAGTTTATATACATTTACCTAATATTATAGAACACTAGGCCGTAGTACGCAAGGTCCTCGACCGCCTGCGAGCCTATAGACTATATTACAAGCCTTCTAAATGCACCTTCGCTGCTAAGGAGGTAGCCTTCCTTAGTTTCCTCGTATTAACTAAGGGTATTAAGGCTAATCCTAATCGGATTAAAACAATTACTAAATAGCCTGTCCCTACGTCTATTAAGGAGCTTTAATCGTTCCTCGGCTTCGCTAATTTCTACCGCCGTTTTATTAAGGGCTATTCGAGGTATATAATGCTATTAACTGAGCTCACTAAGACTAAGGCAAACCCTTCTAGAGAGTTTAGGTAGACTAACAAAACACAAGCCGCTTTTAACGGTCTAAAGAAGCGATTTACCGAAGTCCCTTTATTGCACTATTTCGTACTAAGCAAGCAGATCCGTATTAAGACTAACGCTTTATAGTTCGCTATATCGGCTATTATATTACAGCAATTAGATAAGGACAATTACTAGTACCTAATTGCCTTCTTTTTACGAAAGATAATCGATATAGAGCGTCGCTACGAGACCTACGAGTAAGAGCTCCTAGCTATTATCGAGGCCTTTAAGCATTAGCGCTACTATCTTAATAGTGCTTAGCACACTATTTAGGTCTATATAGACTATAACAACCTCCGTAGTATTACTAAGGTTACTAGGGTTATAGGTCGATAGGCTAGATAGGCCGTCTACCTCGCTAGGTTTGATTTTAATATATTATATCGGCTAGGCGTAAGCAACCCTACTAATAGCCTATCGAGGCGACCTAATTACAACGGCGAAACCTAATACATTAATTCTTTGTTTCTAACCCTATAGTATAAGATTGCTATAGCCCGTATTGTTAATAAGCAAGCGTAGGATAAGCGGCTTACCGGACTCCGCGACGGCTTAAAGCATATTAATGCTCTTGCTATATTAATAGTGCGTATTAAGGCAAGAGCTAAGTATATAGATAGGAGAAGTTATAATAACTCCCTAGTCGATATCGCTATATATAGTAACAGCGATTAAAGCACTAATGTAGTTAATCCGGCTACTAGTGCTATTAGATGCATATAATACGTACCTCGTTTAATAGCGAGGGTGCTATTAAATAACCTTACAAATAGGGATAGTTAATCGTTTATAGATAAGCTGTTACGGGCTTAGCAGAGGGACGCCTTTGCTACTAAACGTATCGACAAGCTTATAAGTAGGCGAAAGACTCGATCTAGTAAGAGTAACTAGTCGATCGATAACAAAGGTTATTTAAAGTTTAAGGGCAGATACTATGTCCCTGCTAAACATTCGATCCGACAAGAACTTCTTAAGCGATACTATAATAGTAAGCTTGCCGGTTACTATAGTATAGAGAGGTCGCACGAGCTACTATCGCGTATATACTACTAGCTAAATAGTAAGCGGGATATAAAGGACTACGTAGATACGTATACCGTATATTAACGTGTTAAGGCACTAAAGCATTAGCCTTTTAGCGAGTTGTCCTTATTGCTAATCCCTTATAAGCCATTTATAGAGCTTATAATAGACTTTATTATAGGACTTCCGCCTACTAAGCGTAGGGGCAGCAAGGACGTATATAATACTATCCTTATTATAGTAGATCGATTTACTAAAGGCGCTCGATATATCCCGGCGCGGAAAGATTAGACTACTATTAATATAGCAGAAGCGCTATAGAACAATATCTTCTATACCTATTAGGGGACCCCTAAAGGGATAGTCTCTAACCGAGGCTCGATATTTATATCTTATTATTAGAGTGAGATTTGCCTATAGCTAAGACTTAAGCATCGCCTATCTATAGCATTCTATCTATATGTAAGGGACTAAAGGTAGGGGTTTAGAGGTTACAACGGAATCTCGACGATCTATCTAAGAGAGCGCGAGAGAGGGGTGTTTAAATACTAAAAGCTAGGTACCAAGCCTCGGGACGGCCCGTGCCGAGGCACGTGCGAGCTAATACGTAAATGTTCGAGCTTAACCCGTAACACTACCCCCCCTTTCAATTCGCCTATTGTCCTTAACAGTCTATATCTATGTCCTTGCGTAGCTAATACAGCGTTTGCAAATAGCGCATCTTCTTCTAACTCGTTTACCGGCACCTGCGACAGTACGGGTATATTAGGTAGTACGGTAACGCCTCCTTCCTCCTACTCTAGACTAGCGACTTAGCTAGTAAAAGCAGGATCAAGAACAGGCATACTACCGTCCGGGCTCTTATCGCGATACTTACTCTACGTAGGCACGCGACCCCCTTCGTAATCTTCGTCTAAGAGAGAGGTCGCAGTTAATAAGCTAGCTAAGCTAGTCGTAGTATTGCTGCCGATAATAGCGTTAGCTGTATCAACTTCTTTATACGGGATCCAATCTCTTAGCGGAGCGAAGTTTGCTTGTATAGACGCGTTTAGGTAATCGTAATAAAAGTCCGTAACGATAGCGTGTCTATCCCTAATTACCTGCTTTATAGGCTCCTAAGTCGCTTTACTGTCTAAATATCCTTTCTATTTTACTAAGTACTTAAGTAACCGGCTACGGCCTCTGCCTACCTAGCCGGAATCTAGAATCTTCTTAATCTCGTATTAATCTACGGGTCGGTTGTCTTTACCGATAACTTCGATAGGCGGTAGTTGTTTACCTTCGTCTATATTATTAGCAGGTCGGAGCATTTCTAGGTAAAAGGAGTTATTAACCGGGATGTGTGCCGGCAGCTTTACCCTATAGGCCTTACCGTTAATGTCTTCGGTAATGCTAACCGGACCGTACTATTTAATATCGAACTTCTTAGAAGGTCGACGAGTCTTCTAGTTCTTAGTAGAAATATAGACCCGATCGCCGACACTATAACGAGGTAGCACTGTACGGTTAGTGTTAGCATACTCGGCTTAGGTAGCTTAAGCAAAGCGCAACTATTCCTTTAACTTCTTATAAAAACTATGCATCTGCTTAGCGAAGCGATTAGCTTTAGCAGCGTCGACTTTTTGTTTATACGGAAGGAGCTTTTAAGGGAGGTCTAGGTTTATATTAATCCGAGCGTTGCGGCCTTATCGAGCGAATAGTAGTAATATACTAGTAGACTTATTAACGTAATTGTTGCGAGTAAGCTCCGTAAGAGGCAACTAGTTAACCCAATCGTCTTAAGCATAATCTGTAAATGTACGAATATAGCGCTCTATCTCTTTGTTAGTATTCTTAGACTGTCTATCAGTTTCTAGATAGAAGGCGGTAGAAAGTCTGTAATTAATCTTTAACAACTAGCAAAGGCGTCTCTAGAACGTAGAGATCTACTAGGAGCCTCGATTAGAAACAATGTTCTTAGGCAGCCTATAATAGCGGAAGATCTTGTCTAGATAGACGTAGGCGCAGTGTTCAGCTTCTATTAACTTAACCGCAATAAGGTGAGCTTCCTTGCCTAGACGGCAAGTAACCGTTAAAATGTCTTTGTATTCGACGCCGTCTACTGTTCTAGTGCTAGGCGGCAGTTAGACAACAAAGTCTATAGCAATATTATCTTATAGTTCGAAGGGTATAGGAAGTAGCTATAGGAGACTAGGCTACTATTCTAGTAATAGTTTAGTCGAACGACAAGTGTAGCAGGCACGCACTACTATACGCACGGTCTATGAAATCCTAGACTATAGGAAATCGCGAGCGACTAAGTCGTAGGTCTTTGCTCTGCCGGCGTAACTAGCGGCGGGTAAGTTATAGTATTCCTTAACGATGCGCTTATGTAGTTTGTCGTCCTCGGTACGCGGTATATATATACTATATGTGTCGTAACGATTCTTAAGGTAGATTAGTCCTTCGAAAGCGACGGCATCTCGGTTATCTAGTTTCTACCGACGAAGAAGTAGCACTAGTTAACCGAGCTCTAGCTAATAAAGGGCTTGTTAAATCTTAGTATCTTCGTACGTAGCGCGTACTGCCTATAGTAGCTTATTGCCTAGCGGAGTGGCGCTTATAGAGTTAAGGCGTAGGATACGATCCTCCGGAAGCAACGTTCGTTCTTATTACGTAAGTCGAGGGTCTCCGGCTAGAGGGCGATCCTGCGGACGACGAGTAAGGCTATCTAGTTTAGTGCCTTACACACCTAGTCGGTAAATAACCTTAAAGAAGAATTGCGACAAGAACTCGGACTAACGGGCTTGTCTTCGGTTTAACACTTTTGTAGTTATAAATTGTTCCAAGTTCTTATAGTCTAAGTAGACTAAGACTAGTTTGCCTTCGGCTATAGGTAAGTTCTCGAAGGTACCTTCTTCTTTATTAATATGCGCTATTAACTCTAGGCGCTATTCTTCGAAAGCTTTAACGATTGCTAGGAGTTCCTTATCGTAGATGTTATAGTTACATTTAGTCGGAGACATCTTGCGAGAGAGGTATATAATAGGCCTTAGTATACCCTCTTTGTCTCGCTAAGACAAAACGGCTACAGTAACGAAGTTAGAAGCGTCCGTTTCGAGAATTGTCTCTAGCCCTAGTTAGAAGTAGGACAACACCTGTTCTAATATAAATACGGCTTTAAGGGTATCGAATACTTTCTAGCATTCCGGCGTCTATTCCTACTTAGGTGCATCGACTATACGTATTAACCTAGTTATAGGCATAGCGATACGTAAGAAGTTCTTAATAAAGCGTCGATAGAAATTTGCGAACCCTAGGAAGGATTGGATGTCCTTAACGTTGCGAGGAGTCTCCTAAGCGTAGATAGCAGACACCTTCTCTAGGTCTATTCGGATACTATCTGCACCGATAATTAATCCGAGATATTTGGTCTCGTAAACGTAGAACTCGCATTTGTCGATGTCTAGTTATAGGCTAGCGGCTCGAAGCCGGTCGAGCACTTTACGAACATGCTCTACGTGTTCCTCGTACGTATCGCTAAAGATAAGGCAGTTATCAAGATAGGCTAACACAAAGTTATTAAGGAATTCCCGTAGGGCATCGTTAATATATAACTGAAACGTGCTAGGAGTATTGCACAGTCCGAAGGGCATAGCTAGGCATTCGAACTACCCGTACCTGTAGGTAAATGCGGTCTTCTACTTATCCCCCGCTACTATCCGGATTCTGTTAAAGGCGGCAATAACGTCGAGCTTAGTAAACTACTTCTTGCTACTAATCTTGTTGAGAGTATCCTATAGTAACGGTATCGGATATCGGCTCTTAACAGTTAGTTCATTAAGTGCTCGATAGTTAATATAGACTCGAAGGCCTCTACTAGGCTTTCGTACAATTAGTATAGGTATAGTAGTAGGGGAGTTGCTTCGCTAGATCTTTCCTTTCTCTAACTGATTATCTACCTACTTCTTAGCGACTATGTTCTCGACATTAGACATAGGGCGCGGGCGGATATATAGCGGGGATTTGCTATCTCGTAACTTGATCTAGTAGTCTGTAGGGCGATATAGTAGCAATTTATCTACGTCTTCGCGAGACTAACAGTCTGCTTAGTTATAATATTCTTTAGGCAACTTAGGAAGTATATCTTCCTGCTTATCTTTGCCTTTTATAAATTTGTTAATATCGGAAGGCGCTAACATAGCGTACGCTATTGCTAGATTAGAAGAGTAGACCTTCTTTAGACAGTCTTTGTGTTTCTCGATAGCGTTAGCTACTAGCTATTCGATTAACATAGCGTATGCAAACGCAGTGTTCGAGCAGCGTACGGGCTTTGCAGTTATACTGTGTGCTTTAAGCACTTGTGCCGTAAATGGATTAGCTAGTAACTTGTACTAATTCGATTCCTTTAGATTAAGGTAAAGACAATGAACTACGGCTCCCTTCCGTCGCGTATACATCCCGAACGCTTAAGGACTTACCTCTTTAATCTTAGGCAACTTCTCTTTAGCGGGAGTGCTAGCAGATGTCGATAATTAAATAGCCTTAAGCGGGGATAGTATAGCTACGCGGAAGTAGAGAGGTCGTTCGGAGAAAGGACGGGAACGTAGTTTTGGTATAGCTAATACTAATACGTATATATAGATCGAATAGCCTTAGCAGCTATAATTAAGGAATTGTAGTGTCTTGTCTTTCTAGTTCTTAGTAGGCATATAACAAGCATGCTAACTAGAACTAAGCGTAAAGTCGTATCCGAGGTTTTTAACGATAAAGAAGCGAATCTTCTCGTAGTGTCTACCTACATTTACTTCAACTTCGGTTATTTCGCTAATTATCTAGCCGCCTGTCGAAAGTATAGCCAAACCTAAGGTAAAAGGGTTGCGTAGTTTGATACGCGGGAGATTATAGTATTGCGTATAGGAGTTATTATAGTACTAAGTATTAGCACTATTATCGAGAAAGAATTTAGAAGGGTTTCTATTTGCTTGTCCCTCTACGATAAAGTGCTATCTAATATCGGGAGGTCGGGTTTCTGTATTTAATGCTAAAATATCTTAGAGCGTAGCTTGCAATGCCGAGGCTCTTAATGTAATAGGCAGTACTAGTATATGTAATGCATCCTACGGATAACTACTATTATTTGCGCTATAATAGCAGTCTAGGCTTTTTCCGAGTCGACGTTCTCGGTGGTAGTAGTGCCGCTCGTATTAGGGCGAGGACTAGGCGGCAACTTCTTATAGTCGATAAGTAGGCAGGTCTTATTATTAGGACTATAACCCTTCTCTCGGTAGCGGCGGCAACGACCCTTAGCGTCCAATTGTTCGCGGAGTTCCTTCGTTATCTTTGGAAGGTTCTTGTACTTGTCTAGACGGTCGTTCTATACCTTGAGACTAGTAGTAGGAGCCGTTATAGTGTTCGGCTTAGAGGCGGACTTGTCTTTGTCCTTAGGCTTATCTTTGCTATCCTTATTAGCTTCCTTTCGCGGGTGCGCTTCGTTAATACGAATAAAGTCCTGCTATAGGCGCTAGCAGAGCTTAACTAGCTTAGCGACTGTACTATATAACTAAAGGCGCAAGCTAACCTTGTACTTAACGTTTAGCTTTAAGTAGAGCTAATACACCTAGTAAGACTGTCCTACCTTGTTATTAGTGCGAGGGATACGAGCGTTAATCTTCTAATACGAAGGGTACTACTCGGTAAACTTAGCGTTAGAAGGCATCTCTAACTTGCTCATTTTATAGCGAGCGTTGCCGACTAGGTCAAATTCGCCGTAGTCTTCTTTTAGTACTTAAATCATTTCTCGCATAGACGTAAATGCTTCTTCGGGGTTAATCTCATTATCGAGGAATCCGAAATCGACTAAGGAAGGAACGCGAGGAGCTATTATCTCCTTTAGGGTGCTAGACAGGCAGGTGTTTAAGACGTAGTCGAGTGCAGAAGACACGTCCTTAAAACGGGTAACTAAGAGCTTAATACTAAGCTTACGAATCTAATCTTAGAATGTGATCGTGCTAGTGCCGTCAAACTTAGTAACTTTAATGTCTTTGTTCGTACGGAAGGCTTCCTTAAGAGTTACGTTATACGAGACAATATCCCTATCTTCTTCTTCTTCGCTATCTAAGGGGATAGCTATAGAGTCCTTATTATTTAACTTGTTGCTCTTAAACTTCTTGATTTTCTTTAGCTTACGCTTGTCGGAATTAGACTCGTCGCTTGAGTTATTATCTAGGTTCGTGTTGCCCTTGTTAGCGTCCTTGTTCTTGTTTAGAGAGGGTAGCGGCGGAGGTGCCTCTCTACATACGCGTTAGGAAAGGGAGCGCGACTTAGACGAGCGGCGGTTAGTGTTATTACGCTTGTCTAATCGGCTACGCTTAGCTTCCTCGAGTTGCTACTAACATTCTTTTAGCTTATCTTAAAGCTTCCGGAAGTCTTCTTCGGTATAGGTTAGCTTATTCTCTACCTCGAGGGCGTCGATGCGAGCTTATAGTCCTTCTACGACCTTCTTATATGCCTTACACTTCTGTTTAGCATTTTTTATATATTTGCGATACTAGTCCTTCTTGCTAGTTATCTTATCTAGCTCTTTTTTTAGATTCTCGGTGTTTCCCTACTCTTACTATAGAAGGTCTACCTCTTACTATAGATCGAAAGCGCGCTATCTAGCTATTTCGTACTTCTTACGGTTTAGGTTATTAGCTTCCTAGAGCACTTAAACCTAGTTAAGAGCCTCTCGATAGTCGTTCTTAAGGCGGCGGACGATATAGAAAGTCGAGTTAGGGTATTAACTAACTGTGTTCTTAAATAAGTCCTAGTCGAGCTTCTTAAGCTCGGCGAGTAGTACGCGCAGTATCGACGCGGTGCCGTTATTGTTAATATTAATAGCGACTATAGTTTCGTCTAGAGGGTTAAGGTTCTTATCGCGCAGTTGTCGTATAAGGTCGATATCTAAGTCGAGGGAGTCGCGACGCGAATCCTCTAGGAGTCTGTTTAGGATATCTTGTTACTATTATCCGTATAGATCTAGATCTAGCGGGTCCTCTTCCTCTTAAAGAGTATTCTAAGTGTTAATAGGGAAGGTGCCTGCTAGCGTAAACAAGATAGAGTCGCGCGTTAGGCGTAGCAATATTAGATAGCGTACGCTATCGCGCGAACTAGAACCGTTAATCTTCGCTATAGCGACTAGCGAAGATTGGTAGTAGAGAGAGATAATAACTATAGAAGGTACTTAACCTAGTACGCCCCTTTAGCGACTTAGACTATAGAGCGCGAGGTGCGCGACTATAGAACTGTAGATATAAGACGACTTCGAATTGCTCGAGATCGTTACGGTAGCGAAGAGATTAGAAGTCGTCTTAGAAGAGCGATAGGTGTTTAAACGGTCGAGATAGTATAAGGGACTAAAGGTAGGGGTTTAGAGGTTATAACGGAATCTCGACGATCTATCTAAGAGAGCGCGAGAGAGGGGTGTTTAAATACTAAAAGCTAGGTGCTAAGCCTCGGGACGGCCCGTGCCGAGGCACGTGCGAGCTAATACGTAAATGTTCGAGCTTAACCCGTAACACTATAAACAGATAGTTAGACCGAAAGGCAGAATGCTACGCTATAGCAGTACCTACGTAGCTATATTAATAAGAACCCTAATAACTAGGTCAATCTCCTACAACCCGCCGAATTCGTATATAACAATAGTGTCTACTTATCTACTAAGGTGTTACCTTATTTCGCTATAATAGGCTAGAACGCTGCTATGCTATAAGACCCCCTATCGCTCGAGGCCGAGCGTAAGGAAAGGGAAGCGGGTTAACCTAAGACACTAGCGGCTATTAAGAGGGTTTAAAAGATGCGAGAAATTTACGCTAAGATAGCTAACAAACTAGCAAAGGCCTAGGCCTATTAGAAGGCCTACTATAATAAACACTACCTTCTAATAACCTTTAAGCAAGGCGACCTAGTTATACTTAGTACGAAGAACCTTCGTATCTGCAAACACCCCTCGCCTAATAGTAAAACAAGGCCTAAACTCGCACTAAGGTATATTAGCCCTTTCCGTATCCGAGAACCTAGGGGCACCTAGGCCTATTAGTTATAGCTTCTACCTTATTATACTATCTATAATACCTTCTACGTATCCCTCCTTAAGCCGTACTACCTATATAAAGGGGATAAAGCACCTGCCGAATCCGAGGACATACTAGCTAATAGCGAAGAGCTATAGTCTATAGAACGTATCCTATAGCACCGGACTAGGAACGGCAAGAAGGAGTACCTATTAAGATAGCAAGGCTATTTACCTAAATAGGACTCGTAGGAAGCTAAAGGTTCCTTTAAAGACATAACTAAGTTATTAGACGAATATTGGACTAGCGTAAAGAACAAGAAGAAGGCTAAGAGCTTATAATGCCGCTAATGTTACTAAAAGAGACCTAGGAACAATGCTACCCCCGGGGTGCTATTAGCTAACTAATTAGAGGCCGGCGAACTAGGACAATAAGACTACACTACTATAGTAAACGCGCACCGAGTGTTAACAAGCGCGCTATAACGCGTTAACTATCCGCTACTCTTTTAGGAAACTACCTCTCTACTAACGCGCTCTATAAGGCCCTTCTTCTAGTATTTAGGTCCCCCTCTTGTTCCCTTATTCTATCGAGGCCTCGAGGCCTAGGCAATCGGCGAGGACGGCGCGGCCGGCGCGGCTATATTAGTAATAGTGTTGCGGAGTGTATTGCTATTAAGAAAGGACGGATATAGCTATATTAGTAACGGTGTTGCCGAGTATTATTAGTTAAAGAAGGAAGTTAGAAGAAGGTAAAGATAGCGCTAAGACGGCTAGCGCCGCTATTGTTAACATTACTTGCTATTGCCGCTACGCCGTAAGCACAACCTTACCTACACTACAAGCCTAAGGCACTGCACTAGCTAAGTTAAAAGATTAAGCCTATTAAAGGTTTGATTAAAACTTTAAGGCCGAGTTAAAACTTTAACTAAGTTAAAAGATTAAGCGACTAATAGACTAGCTAACTAAGGGCAAAACTATAGAGCTAAGCTAGCTAGGGTCGATCTTACGGATAATAGGTTACTCCTTAATCTATCTAACCCTTTAAGCGAGGCGAACCTCTACTACTATACTTATAATAGCCTTTACCTATAGAAACTAGACGAGCTGTGTTTTTTCGGAAAAGATAAAATAAGATTAACAATTGAAGGCTACTAAACCTAGCCAATTAGGGCTAGCGAAACTACGAACAATAATAGCCCTCGTAACAATAAGAACAAACCCTTAGAAGCGGACATAGCTAGGTCTTTTAAGAGTAGACGCAAAGAACTCGGTACGACATTACTTAGAGCGGAGGCAGGGCTATAATACCTCGTACGTCTACCTATTACAGTAGGGAAGACGCGCTTGTATTATAATTAGTCGAAGGCCCTCAATTCTTGTAGATATATATTACTTCCTATTTTATTATATATAGGGATAGCGCAGTTAGAGTTAGACATTATGCTATATTAGAGGTAAGGTTTAATATAGTTATATAATCGGTAGTTATACGTTCAATTTAGCGCGGACTAAGCGGCTTATTAGACCTACTAAGTTAGCGGTAATAGAGGTTGAGACTAGAACAAAGACCGGCTACGAGGGCGCGGCTTTTAGAAGGGAAGCGTATATTAGGACTAAAGAGGTTATACGTAATTAGCATATAACCGGGCTCGAGTAAAGCTAGGGTCTTAATGCCTTAGGCAGGGCTTAGCGCTTAGTAATAGGCTAACTTGCCTGCCTTCCTCTCTCTCCTTCTAGCTCCTTATCGAATACTACTCGTACCTACTACTACCCTATCTACCTGCTAATATACCCTTCTTACACTTACGCCCTATACTACGATTAGCTACGACTTAGTTTATTATAACGCTCGACTCGCTACGATACTCCTCTAGCGGGGCGAGACCGAATAATAATAATAAAGGCTTTCGCCGGATAGGAGCGCTATATATAGCTAAGAGATAACTCTTCGTCGCTACCTAGTCGAAGCCTATACTATTACGGAGGAGCTAGAAATAGTCTAAGAAGTAGGTTATCTTAGCGTACTTATCGCTAAATAGGGCCGGGAGCTATACTGTCTATTCTTAATTATAAGTAGTACTCTCTAAAAGCAAGGCGACGCTAATACTATAGCCGGATATCGTATCGAACTAATACTAGATCTTAAGGACCTTTATAGCCCCCTTATTAGCGCCGTCGTTATAGAAAAGGCTAGTAGCGATATAAAATACCTTAAGAGGCTTCGCGATAGTCGCTCCTTCTACTAGCTACGATTCGAATATCTATCTAAGGTCTAGCTTCTAGGGGACGATACTAAACGAAGGAAACAAGCCGAACTACCGTAGATTAAGAATCCTCTATAGTAGGCTAAGTAGTAGGGAGTCTTACTATATCTTCGTAAAGAATACCCGCGATTCTTATAGTAATCCCTACCGAGTACTATAGACCTCTTCGTACTAGAAATATTAGTTAGCTGCTATATCGAAGTACGACCGCCGCTATACGACTTACTATAGCTTTCTATACCTTAGATACTTTAAAACTATAATCTTAAGTAGAGGTCTCTATAACTATTATAGCGAGCCTTAAAAGGACGGCGATAGGTAGTTAGTAGCTAGCCCTCGTTAGATCTATACTAGTACGACGCGAATAACTACCTAGCGGCTAAAGTAGTTAGATAGAAATTAGTACTAGTAGAGTCCGTACTAGTCGATCGCGATATTATATTATTCTTATAGTAATTAATTACTACGCGCCTACTAAAGTCGATATATAGATAGTCCGGACGTAGGTAGCTATACGGACTACGCGTTATACGCGGCTTCTATATATATATACGTAATACGCGCCTTCCTTAGTATATAGAATCGAAGGGTACCGCTATTTCGTAGCTCCTTAACGGCCGCGGAAGTCGATAAGGCCGCGAGCGCGACTAAGGCTATCGATAGTATCGTATTTAATCTAAAATATCTAAAATATAGACCTTAATAGTAGAGCTCGTAAAAGCGAGGCCTCGGTACTAGTCGTACGTACTAAATTACGCTTCTAGTCCTACCGCTAGTAGGATCGAGTATACCGCCTTAAGCAAATACCGCCGGATTAGGCGTAGACGATAGAGACAGCCTCGGCGACGCTACGATTACGGCGCCGGAGCATTATAGTCGATACGGCGACTACTACGCCCTCCGGACCGCGCGAGAATCGAGGAATTTTAACGTTCCTCGCCGCCGACTAATTAGAGTCGGCTTTTAGGTCGTTTTGAGCCGCACTAAGCCTAAAGGGGCCCCGTTTTTTGTTGAGTTGTCATATTATAGAAAGCATCGGCTAATTATAGATTAGTTCAGATCTCGTGTGGCTTTGAAAAATTTCTCTAGCCTGTGAACATAGTAGTACCGATCTTGGCAGGCATGCAAAGAGTCCACTCTCATTGCCAGATCTGGTGTCTTGTGCAACCGAGAAGCTCAGCTGAAGAAGAAGATTTCCATATTGCTTTAACACTTCGCGAGTCTCGATCCGGCCGACCCATACACAGTGGCGTAGTTTTTGGGAGCTGGCCAGCATCCCTGGCTCGTGCGGCCTCATGATATATTATAGTCTCCAAGTCCTGCTCTTTTACGTTTGAGCAGCTTTACCGTCCATCCTGAAAAGCACATCAGCCATGCCTTCCGCCATATTGAGCACAATTCTAGCTCTCGTAGCGACATGCATTGCGCAAACCAACTTCTTTTTCCTCACAAATTGGGAATCGGTCGAACTGCACGATGAACTGCATTGCCATAACATCTCATTCACGGTCTCAACTCCCAAAGGCGTACCTTCGTCTGGCGGCAATGATCCATTCGACTGTCTCATTGAATGGTAAGGCTCCCAATCTCTTTCCATTCCTCACTCTGTACTGACATGTTACCGGCTTCTCAGGACTGGAAGTAGCCCACCATCATGCTACACCCAATGCCATACCTCTGGCGGTCTTTCGACCTTCTGGACTCGCGTACTTCCCGATACGTACAACAGCATCGGCTACTTCGATCTTGATGTCGTCCGATACCACAGCTATCGAAGTCAGGAACGCAACAACTTGACAGTGGCTGTGAATGGCGCAGATTTTCCTGGCCTCGTGTGCACGCAAGGCGGTGATTGGACTGCATGCGTTCTGGAAGGAGTTGATGGATACAATGCTACTTACTCATCCCCGGACAATGGAGGGGTGCATGTTGGCTATGAGCCCGATAATATATGCTGAGGCAAAATACCCTGTGCACGTTGAGCCTTCAATTGGGTGGTATTGCTGCGTTTGGATTCCATCTGGTCAAGAACATGGCGAGAAATTTTGCGCGAAGCCAAGTTTTGTAGCATCTTACCAGTCATTCAAAGTTCCAATGCCCAGTTCACAGTTGCCGAAGGTCTCTTCTCCTTGTCCGGATTTGGTTTGTGTCAGTGTGACTTATATATGAAGCCATTCAGTTCACCATCCCCTCATCAGTGCCCTGCGGCTCACGCTTGTCCTCCATTTTCTTGCTGTCGTTGCTCTCGTCCTCCAGCTTCTTGCTGTCGTTGCTCTCGTGCTCACCACTGCAATCGCTGTCTTCGTACTCCTCGTCGTGGTCATCTCTAATACCGTCCCAGAAGCGCCTCGAATTGTCTACGGACGAGCCACGGTCTCGAGAAGGAGGAATGCGAATAAGCATGACAGCTCGAGAGTAGTGGATTGCGATGCCAGGCTCGTTGCCGTACTGAATTATGTCAGCCTTGCCAGCCCTTTATGCATGTGTAGGTCTTCTAAGCACCTACAGTCACGTACGCCATCTGAGGCTCCTTGAGCTCCTTCAGACCATCCTTGATCTTGACCTTGTTCTTACCGGCACTAATCTTCTCCGGCGTGCTATGATTAACCCAAGTGACCTTTCCCGCAGGCATTGATTGACCAAAGCCGATGGAATTTTCTTGGTCAAGATTGCCGCTGCGAGTGTCACCAGCATTGAATGAGAAGAACTTGCCGCTGACAAGATCGACTTCAGCTCCAGTCTCGTAGTCGTATCCGCGGTTCGGAATGACTGGGCCAACGATGCAGCACAGATCCAGGGCCCCAGCGGTTTCGTAGAGGGACATGTCTGCACCTTTCAGTGAGCTTGGCAAAAAGTTGATGTGCTTGTTCGTGTGAGCGTAGCTGTGGGTAAGCCAGATGGCAAGAACACGACCTGTACGACGTGTTACTAGCAGCGCATTTCACTTGGAGATGGCGGTATGGCTTACCATGACGGAAGAAATTGCGATCGGCGAGAGCTGCCGAGAGCTGTTTGTAGAGTGGCAGTTGCCAGGGATCGAGAGCAGACGCACTGCCAGCAAGGTGACCTTGACCGCCTGCAGCACGTTAGAGTAAGATTTCACCAATTAATCAAGTACTTACGAGTCATGAAGAGGTTGTAGGTGAGCGTCACGCGATGTCCACTGGTAACCTCGTACACTTCGTGCTCGCAGTCACTATAGAAGGCTGCCCGTTCAATGTAAGCAGGTGCGCCAGATTTTTGGGACCAGTCGAAGATGAGTTCCTGTCCAGCATTACGTACGGCCAGTTGACCGCCGTCGTGAGCAACAGGCAGAGAAACGACCAGACTGCCAAGTTGTTCTTCGCTGCGCGGAGTATCGACGTGAGCCTTGAATTTGCCGTTAGGCCCACTGTATATGTTGAGCTTGTAGAGCTGGGCCTTGATGCTTCTCTTATCTTTCAGGTGCTTCGTTTGTGGCAGTAAAAGCTGGCCGACAACATCAATAATGCCTGCTTCGTACGGGCAGAAGGAAGTGGCGAAAGCAGATCGGTCTAACTTGCCAGCTTTCCGATACTCCTCATCGTGGACTTCATCTCCGCCACGACCAAATGAGGCAGGCTGGCAGGCGCTGAGGAGTGCTTGAAAGTCAGAAGATGTTGTTTCGGTCCCCGGGAAAAATAGCTGTAACACCCTTGCCGCTGTCACCAAAGCGAACCTGGACCGGCGCATTGACCGGGCCAGACTCCTCAGTATCGTTCACGGATGTGTCCGCTGTGGCAATTAAGATGCTGCCGCCACAGGCAAATGTTGCAGATCGAGCGTGAGTCGCAAGAGACGACTTGAGGTCCGCAAGCAATTGCCCTTCGAGATTAATGGGCGCCGGATCTTGAGACGTGCCAGCGGTCGTCTTTCCAGCTTCTCCCGTTGAGGGAGCTGAAATGTCTGTCATGCTTGCGGATGGAATGATATAGTGTCGGAGCGAAGGTGTACTGTGCGGAGGGCAAGATCGGTTCGAGATGACTCCTGGCGGGATGCTGCAGTGCCGTTGGTGCTTGGCACGAGTTTCAGGCGCCAGGCTTGGCGAAAGAAGAGCTGCAGGTGCCCATGCAAACAGCAAGAGATCAATATGGGTGTCTGTATATCAGCAACTCGCGCTGATTGGCTTGACCCACTTTTACCCCGGTCCTACCCCCCACTTCGAGTTGCTAGCAACTCCCCTAATGAAATTGGTTGAAATGTGCTTCAAATTCGAAAGGGCTTTAGGAATATAGTAATTTCGAAGGTCGCTAGCGATAACTTAATAAAGCTAAAGTTAACGTATAGTATAGCCGTTGCGCTAAATCCGAGGTATATCTACTTGCTCTTACCTTATTGTCTATTGCCGCCGCCGCTATTGCCTCTATTATATTGTCTATTACCGCCGCCGCTATTACCTCTATTATATAGATTACTACTAAAAGTCCTACTATTAAACAGCCGCCGCTAGTCTTCTAGTAAGAATCGCCGGTCGTTAATAAACACGCGTACCTATTAGTTACTAAGTTGTAATATATCGATTAGCAGCGACTATTATAGTATATATTATCGCAGGTCTAATAGCTATAATATCGGTATATTTGCGACGACTATTAAATAGCGAAGACCGCTTAGTATAGTAGGCGCAAATAGAAGGCGCTATTAGTAAAGGACTTAGCGTATAACGTCTATTAAACTGCCGTCGTTTAAGGAAGATATACTATATCGATAGGTGCCGTCGCCTACGTAGTATATATTCTAAAGTACCGAGTTAGTAACCTACGTAGGCTCGAATTACGACGGCGGAGGCGGCTAGAACGACGGCGGAGGATAGTAGTAACTGTTTCTATACTAATTAGTATAGAGACTAGTCGCTGTATACTCTAGTACGCGTTAAGTCGCTATGCCTAGCGTAAATAGGTCCCTTACCGGCGGCGGTCGTTATAGGTAGTAAGGTTGTTGCTATAGGTAGACTGTCTCTTAAACGCGACTAATCGATAGTAAGGCGCCTACGCCTATATTAACCTACGCCTATTAGATAGCAAACAAGGTACTGTCTTTGTATCGCTATTAATATTGCTAGAGCTATTATAATAGCTCTGCCGCCGCCGAGAGGCGTATATATTTAGTATAATACTACTTAGTAATATCGTCTCGGTAGGTTAATAATAGGTGCGCCGGCACTACTATTTCCGCCTTCTTAACCTTCTAATAGTAGTCGTAAGTAATATTCTCGATAAGACTACGAATTAGAAGGTAGCGGTCCTTCGAGATAGTACTAGCAATACTATTAACTTCCTTATTATTATTGTCTTCGATAGGGTTGTTATCGTCTACGAGCTACTCGCTATAAGTCTTCGGCGAGTTAATATTACTATTAAAGCCTTTAGGGTCGAAGAAACGGTTAATATAGCAATCTACCTGCTTCGCGGTTATACTATCGCCTAGAATCTCTTAATCGTACTAAATATAGCGATACGGTTAGTACTACTACTTCTAGAAGAAGCACTAGCATATATCGGGGAGTTAGTTGTCGAGTTGTAGTTAATATCGTATCTAGTTTAGAAGACCTGAATTAGCCCTCTTCTAAGCTAGTCGATATTGCTTAGTAATAGCTGTTTGAAGGCAGTATAGCAGTTTACAGAAGCGCTTATAAGAGCCTTACAGTCTAGTAAAGATATAGAGCATATTATCCTTCGCCGCCTCCTTCTTTGCGTTATTATTCTATCTCTTATCGATATTAAGGGTATATATAAGGGTGCCGGCGAGCGAGAAGTTAGCCTTAATAGACCTTGTATTACTCTTAAAATCCGCGTAGTACGCTTCGACTAGATTAGTAGTACGCGCCTAAATAACGAAGGTTAGTAAAATCGGTTAGAAGAGGACAATATAGCCTTCTTACCTGCATTAATAGGGGGTTGTTCCTCCGTTCTCTAACCGTCTATATCTAAGCGTGTTCGATAGACTATTCTCGTAACAGATACGAGTACAACTCGTCGTTCTTGCTTCGCGGCAGAGCGTTAATAGCTTGTTATACTCTATCTACAACCTCTTGTTTAGTCTCTGCGTATAACGACACCTATACTAGCTTCTCGTAGACCTTCTTATATAGTCCTTTAAGTAGAAATTTGCGGCGGATGGTCTAGAGTAAGTGTCTTATATAGAGATAGGTCCTATACTATAGAAATATCTATTATATTGCTATCTGTTCTAAAGCCGAGTTATTAGTAACCGTATATAGCAATAACTAGCTACTAGGTTTACTATAGTTAGCCTAAGAAGCTAGATAATACAATGCCTGTATATAGACCGGACTATGCTTGCTTTTAAGGAGTGCGTAAGCAACTGGTCGCTAGCGTATATTGTCGTTAGAAATATAGATATTAAACAACTTCTAGTCGAGTTAGTTAACCTCGTATATATCGTCTAGAAGCACTAATTTGCTATACTTCTTTAATAGCTAAATGCCCTCTTCTAAAGCCTATATAACGCCTCTTCTAATACTATCCTTAGTTAGTACGCTAAAGGATTAGTAATGCAAACCGTGCTCTTTTACTACTATAATAATGCCCTATAATTAAAGCTCTATATCGCCTCGCTCGTCCGTCGTCGTAAAGCGCTTGTCTTAATTGTAATAGGGCGAGTGCTTAGCGGCATTATGCAGTAAACTAATATCTAGATAAGGGATACCGAGATTGCTACTATATTAGCTATTAATCGCATTATAAGTCCTTCTCGCCTGCGGCGAGTTATCTATTTGCTTCTTAACCTTATCTTTAACTAGTTAATACACTTTCCGGCTATCGAGAAGGTCTAGGTTATAGGTATATATATTAGTAGTTATATAGCGACGAATACTAACCCTTCTAGTAGCTACATTCTAGCGGTATTTAATCTCGATAATAAAGCTAATCTAATACTCTTCTTCTAGTAGTTTAAAGACTCGTCTATCTATAATATCTACTGCTTCTCGATTAAGCTTATTACGGCGCTATTTCTCTATATAATAGTAATACACTTTATTATAGTATAGTCCTGTTTCTAGGTTAGGTTTGCTATGCTTCTTAGTCGACCTTTTAGTATATTAATTGCTATATAGGCGCTATATTAGTCTCTAGCCTTCTATATCCGTCTTAATATCCTCTTCGAGGGTAAAAACGCGCTATCGAAGCTTCTTAAGGTCGGCGACGTCGCTAGGTGTAGATACGTCTATATTAGTAGACGTTAGTAGCCGTTATATAATATAGGCGATATAGAATAGGAAATATAGGAGGAATTTAGGAACAGTAGAGATATAGGTTTGCTAAGACTACGATTTGTATAAGGTTTAGCGGGGCTTAGTAGCGCTGGAGTTGCTAGCAACTCCGACTGGCCCGTGCCACGTCCGTGCCACCCCTGGAGTTGCTGATATATAGATACTCATCAATATTGCCCGGTCTTACTTACAGGACACCGTAGTGGTAGAATGACGATGTTTCAATTGGATACGAATCTGTCTGGATCAGAGACTCTGTACAATATTTGGGTATCTCACCGCACCATGCAATCCCTCATTGCACGCTCCGCTGCAGCTTCCGCTGTCTCCCTAGTTCCGCTTCTTGCTCCAACTCTTCGCGGCGCCGGTGAGCTTCTTCACCAACAGCTTTCGCGCCTTTCTTTCGCTGTCGCTCTTCGTAGTCGCCACGTCGAGCCAGAATTCGCTTCACGATATGTTCTGCGTTGACATCCTGAAAGTCATGCTTCCCGGTTTCGTGGAAAATGCCAAGAGCTTTGGCGTCTGCATACGGATCGCCTTCGAGATTGCTCGGCGGCATGAATGCAGTCGGTCCATGGTATACTACATCCGGTGCTTTGCCGGACAGACTCTCGAGGTACGTTTTGGTGGGCTTGTACGGGGCTCCGAAAATGACGGCATGAATGTATGTGCACTGTACCACACAAAGTCCTCGCTCGAACACATTCATAATCGGATAGTTGACGCCACGGTGTGCGTTGATAATTTCATCGTCGTGTACACCAGCTATCACGTACGCCGGCGGGTAGTCCTCGCCTGAGTCAGAGATCCGCTTTTGCTTGGCAGCTTCGGTATACCAGCCACTGTCATGGCCATGGTCCTCTTCCAGTTTCGAGACAAGTTTCAGAAATGCGATGTGACCAGATGAGAACAGGTCAAAGCCGCCGTCGACGTAGACTATCCGCTGTCCAGCTCGTGGTGGCGTACCCGAAACGATCTTGGTATATGCTGCCCTGCTGGGTGGTAGACCATTTCTACTGCCATTCAGCAGCTGCTCTGGCTTGTAGCTCCAGACTTCGACAAATGGGTCTTTGCCGTTCGGGGCTGCAGCATATTCTCGTATTCTCTTCGCCATCTCTTCTGCTTGCTCCAATCGTTCCGCTTCATCTCCTGGTCCCTCCTGCCCGTTGATGCAGTCGATCAGGCTCTTGATGAAGTGGTCTTTCGTACGTTCCAGCATTCGACCGACCAAATCAGTCGTGCTAATGCCTGGTGTTCTCGGCACAATTTTCATCCTGCCAGCCTTCTTCACAAATCGATAGCAGTCGTTCCCGCTCGCGTCGCTCGTAATATCGTCTCCATGTGTCACGTATTTGCAGCCATAATGACTGATCCATGGTATTGAGGTCACATACGGTGCGTGTGGTACACACTTGGTGGAGAATCTACATGCATCCACAGCAGCTACACGCTCTGCCAGATTCATGACAGTGGGGCCTTTGTTCTCTGCGATCTCCTCGTCGTTATGGAGCCCGACCCAAAGCTCGTCGCCAAAGCGGCGTGACTGGAGCATGACGCCGGCATGGCCTACAATACATAGCTGTACTCAGCTATCGGTTCTTCGAAAGGTGTCTTTCGTTCTGAGGGAGCACTACCGTGATGGAAGAAGTCGAAGCAGCCATCAATCCACAATCGATCTTCTTTGATTGGAATGTCTTCCTGAGGGTCCACCGGCCATTCACCTGGCTCTGGTATGACACAGCCGACATCAGGGTCGATTTTGGGAGGCATTGTGTATGACCATTGAATGTGTTGTGATTATTCAGGAACAAAAGCTCAGGAGGAGCACTGCAGAGTGCTCGAGGTCGTGGGGTGGTCTTGCAGGGGTTGACGGCGACGTCACATGCAGATCGCGAACTTGCACACGAGTCAAGAAAACAACCACATCCTCTCACAAACCACGATGACTCGTTAGCCTACAACTCCATGCAATAGGCATACAGGCACACAGTGCCACACACCGAGGCCTGTACAGAGACGGCAACACGGCATATGATCCAGCGCTCGAGCGCCAAACCTCCGAATCGAACGCCGACAAGTCTTTCGCAATGCCTTCGGTCATACTGCTCATATTTGTGGTGCAGCTATTGCTGAACCTGATCAGCTCGATCGGCGCCCAGGCCGTCAACGATATAGTAATAATGATGTGAGGGAGTAGAAGTCAGGCAAAAGCTAACTTAGGACCAGGCCTGGTGGTTTTTCACACTCTTGCCCAGCAAGCAAGCGAAACAAGACAAGGAAAATGCGAAGCTCAAGAGAGAGGTTGTCAAACTGAAGCGGGAGCTAAACGCAGTATCTGCGCAAGACGACTTCGCGAAATGGGCTAGGCTGAGGAGGCAACATGACAAGGCGAAGGAGAAGTATGAGAAAGAATGTGCGATTGCAAACATAAATCTATACGAATGCGGCGCGTACTGACAAATTTCAGCTCGCGACCAGCAGGCCTTCCGCTCCACCTTCGACAGCATTGTCTCCAAGCTTCGCTGGCTAGGAACTCAGGGCTTCAACTTCTTCCTCAACAGCTGGTATGCGAAGCAACCTATGTTCTGGCTACCGACGGGATGGGTACCGTACCACGCTGAGTGGCTGCTTTCCTTCCCGCGAGCACCTTTAGGAAGCATCAGCGTCAATGTCTGGGCAATTGCATGTGGCAGCGTTATCGGTATGGTTAGCGAAGGCATCATTGCGCTTTGGACACTGCAGCAGGGAAAAGTTCAGACTGGTGCGAATGAAGGGGAAAAGGTCAAGATGGCTCCTATAAGTGCCTCTACGTCAGAAGGGAGCAAGAAAGAGCTTTGAGAAGGCGGTCTACAGGCCTGACTACATATGCACCATGAAAGCAGCGTTTCAGTCTTGTGATCCGCAAATCGCAGCCCGGGAGTTTTCTGTTTCCTCATGCTTGCCCAGACATGCTTCCACGAAATGGAAGCGACGAGCTTGTTTCTGCTGATTTCGCGCACAGCTTTTCGAACACACACAACAACACGGTAAAAATTACAGTACGCCAGTACCCGTGAACAGCTGATGCCGCACATGATGAACGTCCTGTTATCCTCAGCAGCGAAACGCGCATCTACGCATCAACAGGTCTCTCCGCATTGTCCTGTACAGCATCAACATTCACATCCTCTATCCGCCACATGTACCACATGAACAAGCTCCTGAAGATCTGTCAGCACAGGATCGCTTCCTCTCCTCGGAGTCGAATGCTACGCACCTATAGGGTCTGAACTTCTCGCTAATCTCCAACATATCCTTCTCACTCATATACTTCCATTTGCCACCACCCTTCGCTTTCAGCTTAGCGACATCTCGTCCTACAAATGCTGACATGCCTCTTTGCACACCAAGATCGCCGGTGCTGAAGATATCCATACGCTTTAGACCGAAGCACATAAACATCTCTACACTCCAAGCTCCGAGGCCACGAACAGCTACGAGCTTCTCCATGACTTCCTCGTCGGAACCCTCCATTAGCATTTTCGCGGAAAGCTCCCCGGAATGAAATTTCTGCGCCAGGCCTTGGATGTATTCTGCCTTCCGCTGGCTGAGACCGGCCGTTCTCAATGTCGCAATATCAGTCTTGGCTACGATACTTGGAGGCGGAAAGCCATTCGGACATGCCTCTGCTGGGAAAAGGCTGATGAATTTGTTCTTAATGCTTTTCGCTGCTGCACCGGAAACTTGCTGGGCCATAATCCCGCTTGTCAAGCTCCGGAAAGGATCGATTTGCTCAGCTAAACCTTCTGGACTGAATATGCGACAGTAATGCTTCTCGATCACAGGCCTGAGCTTTTCGTCGACTGAAATGAGATGTTTGCAGGCATCGTCCAGGATCGTTTTCGTGGTCGTTGTTGGTTTCTTGGAAGGCGAGTCTTCAAAGTTCGAATATGTTGGTGGGACCTGAGTCCCTCCGGGCGTGACAAGTGTCGCATTTGTATGATGAGGTTCGGCTGGTCTTGTTGGTGGAGGCGAAGCGTCGTCGATGTCTCCTGTGCTGTAATTCTGTCGCAGATTGCTGGTGCTGGTCATCAGTCCGATGGCAGATGGCGTAGGTGTGAAAGGTACTGGTGTCGTGACAGCTGCTTGTGCAGTCTTCCTTCGCTTATTTGCTGGTGTTGAAGGCGGAGGCATTGTCTGGGAGTCCAGCTCTGCTTGCGACAAGTCGCCATTTGTCGTTTCCGATTTGACTGCATCTCCTGTGCTCTTGCGACCACGTTTCTTCGCCGCAATTTTAGAAACAGTGACCTCGTCTGGAACGACATGTTCCGTGCCCGGCTTTGTTTGTACACGAGTCGATCGTCTCAAAGACATTTTGAAGTATTCACGGTGGATTCCAAAGCAAGGTAGAGATGCGGGCCTGGTCGACTTCAAAGCAAGAACAGAACTGAGTGATCGTAGACTGCGTGCCAGCTTGCAATGTTACGACGCTCGATAGCTACTGTACAATTTACTTACGAGGCAGGAGAACATCGATGGATGAACGTCGATGTCAAGAAGTGACGTTGGATCGACACGCGACTGCCTGCCTGGATGCTTGGCAGAAATGACACGATGGCACGTGATCTTAAATTCGATTTCGACTCGCCACTGGCTCCAGCGATCATCCACAATAGCCATCATATCTCTCGTTTCGGCAAGCATCTTGCTAGCCGTATTCCAATCCAAATTCTGCTTCGACTTCCAGTTCATAATCGTTCGAAATGCCTGCCCAACTGCTCGTCTCATCCCCACCATTGGGCCATTCTGTCCAGGCTGTGGTACATACACTGGTAAACTTATATAGTCTCGCTCAAAGATCGCTTGCATTCATTGCTTCAGATTGTCCCAATTCGGTGCGCCAGTCAGCGAGACCAAGAGTCTCGCATATCGGTGAAGCTTCGAAGCGCCTGACCAAGCAATGAGAGTCTGAGCGGCACAATCTTGGACCGTGATGTGAAACGAATTCTCTCGGTAGTATATCTTTGCTGCCTCATTGCGGAATTTCCAGCAGCTTCTCAACAATCCTGGCTCGCCTGTGGTGGTGGTGGTAATATCGATCGGATCTGTTTCAACGAGGACTAAGCGGTAGATGACATTGCGCATTTCTGGTGACAGTTGATGCAAAGGCGAAGTCTCGTCCTGCAGCTTTTCGTTTCGAAGTTCGAGCTCTGCTTTCAATTGCCTTGGGAAATCCGCGACTCTTGCGGCGAAGTCATCTACCAATTCGCTCTTGTCTGCTACGATCAAGCAACGAAGATGCGCACCCACCTTTTTGCATTTTCGACTTTCTGAGGCTTAAAGGTTCTTCAGAATGAAGACGGGTCCTCTTGAAGCTACTCTGGGGAAGCCACAAGCGGACTGCCTCTCCGCGGACTATGCAGCAATCAAGGCATCCAGTGCGGTTTTGGTGCTTCCAGTGACTTGGTGACGGTCCGAGTCACGGAAATTCGCCGAAAGAGCCCGGAGCAACGCGCGCCGTGGAAATAATCTTCTGTCAAAACTCGCCTCATGGCAGCATAGGTGAGATTCCAAAGCTGGGCGTGTCAGGGCATCTTTCATTCTCACATGGGCCACAAGCCGACTGCCTTTCTGCGAAGTATGCAGCAATCAAGGAATCCAGGGCGGATCTGGTGCTTCCAGCGACCTGGTGACGGACCGAGTCACGGAATTTCGCACTAATAAGTCTTAAACAGTCTAGAAGTGGGACAGCTTCGTTGTGATAAAGAGGTACAGGTGCGGACAGCCAATGGATATGATCGAGAAGTGGTTGGAACGATTTCGAAGAGATAGAATTGGGTGGAAATCTGCTTCAAGGCTTTCGGGCCAGATTGTGTCTCGGCAGCATCGATCTTCGCGCTCGCATTCCCTCCCTCCTCTTCTTCCCCTGGCAAGCGTTCTAGCAGTGCATCATTTTGGTCGTACACTGCTCATGTGACCACGTCAATTGCCGTACGTCCTGTCCGGCGCTCTCTATCATCCCAGAGTCATCTCAGGTTGTTGAGTGCCGTATGAATGGGCAGGCCAAGCTACATGACTGCTGCGCCGAACTATGAGGCCTGCACAACCGTGCTCGATGTCCTTCCCTTTGATGCAGGGTTGGATCATTCCC
This sequence comes from Pseudocercospora fijiensis CIRAD86, assembly GCF_000340215.1. Taxonomy (NCBI): domain Eukaryota; kingdom Fungi; phylum Ascomycota; class Dothideomycetes; order Mycosphaerellales; family Mycosphaerellaceae; genus Pseudocercospora; species Pseudocercospora fijiensis. The sequence continues at coordinate 1,363,291 of NW_006921534.1, read as the reverse complement.
TGATGATGAAAATCTTCTCAAGACGGCCATGAAGTTCGAGTCTTTCTGCACATCCTGCGAACTCTTGCTGCTCACGTTGCGAAAAGTGTGTTCTCCTCACGCAGATACTCTCCTACATCCGATTGCCTGAAGAGGACGATTCCAGTCGGATCCAGCTTGCGTGCCTCTGCCGTAGATCTCGCCGTCACGCCAAATCCCTAGCCAAACATTAGCACACCGAAATGGATCGGCCTATCAAATGCTCAACTCACCAGCGGCGTATCATTCATGCTCAACACCACAGCTCCGGCATGTTCAGGCGCATCTTCGCTCCATCTACCAACATGCGCCTTGACCACATGTCCACCATACAAGAATGGCATCTCTCCATTCTGCTTCACCCAGACCTTATATCTTGCGTGCGGCGCAATCACATCTAGTGCAGTGATGTGCAATCTGAACTTGCCAGTCTTCGTGAATTTTCCCAAACATGTCCCGAGACTGAGCAAGCTATCGCGCGCGACTGAGACTGCGAGGTTTGCTATCGATTCGCGCACATAGTAGACGCGATCCTTTTGCACGCGAAATACATAGCGGTCGGGTGATTTCGAGTTTGGAGTGTTGACAGTTTCGGTGATGAGGTTGTTGAGCGATTTGCCAGTGTAGTTGGCAAGTTTTTCGAAGAGGGTCTTCGTCTCTGTGTCGGTGAGAGGGCGCATTGTTGGCGGGAAGCTATGTGCAATGAGTGAGAGAAATGTCAAGACAAAAGTCTCGTTGCATGTGAAAAGTTAGGGTAATAGATAGAGTTCAACCCCAGACTCTTGGCAATGTCGATCTGGAAAAAGTTGATCGCAACTCTGCTCCGAGATGCCGCAGCAACGATATCACAAAGCATGGCCGAGCGCGCGGCCAAGAAGAGGAGGCTGAGTCCGTCTGAAGATGGGGCATCAGTTCCGGGCTTTGCGAGCTATGATCTTGAGGCAGACTATGCGCAGCGTTTGGCGAACAGGAAAAAGAAGGATAAGAAGCAGGACAAACTTGCCATCAAGACTGCCGATGGTCGCGTGGTGGAGAATCCGCGAGCAGATGTTGAGCCGGAGCAAGAAGATGATGCCGGCAGCTTTTTGGCCAGTGACGAAGACGCGGACAGCGGGGTTGTAGCAGATATGCAACCAAAAGAGCAGAAACCAAAGAAGCCTCGATTACCACCGAAGGAGGAGATACGGCTCGCCAAGGAAGAATTGGCACGTCTAGCGCAGTCGTTGAGTGAAGATCCAGAAGAGCATATTGGTCAATTGGGAGCATTGGCAGAGTATACGCAATCAGACAATGTCACAGTCAAGAAGCTGGCATTGGCGACACAGCTCGCAGTGTTCAAGGACATAATTCCGGGATATCGCATAAGACCTTTGGGCGAGAAGGACCGAGAAGCAAAAGTGTCAAAAGATGTGAAGAGATTGAGAACCTTTGAACAAGGTCTGCTGCATGGCTATAAAGACTACATTTCGACACTGTCCAGCCTAGCAGTCGCAAAGGCGAGCAAGACTTTGGACCAGAAATCAGCAAGCGGTCTGGCAAGTGTGGCAATTTCTTGCGCATGCACTCTGCTGAACACGGTGCCGCATTTCAACAATCGTGGAGATCTCATTGGAATTCTGGTCAAGAAGCTAGGTGCGAGAAACGTTGACGCCGACTTTGTCAAGTGCAAAGAGTCGATCGAGAAGCTTTTTCAAGAAGACGACGAAGGCCATGTATCGCTCGATGTGGTGACTCAATTGACGAAGATGATGAAGACGAAGAATTATGCCATTCATGAAGGTGTGCTAAACACGTTTCTGCACCTGCGACTGCTGGGCGAATTTGCCCACAAGGCTGCTCCAAATCACGTCGACAAGGATCAAGACGAACAGACGAATGGCAAGAAGCCAAAGCAGAAAAAGGAGTTCCGGACGAAGCGCGAACGAAAGGTGATGAAGGAACGGAAACAGGTCGAGAAGGAATTGAAGGAGGCAGATGCGGCAGTATCCTACGAAGAGCGCGATAAGAATCAAGCTGAGACGCTCAAGCTGGTTTTCGTGGCATATTTCCGCATTCTCAAGGAACGAGTGCAGCACTTGATGGGAGCTGTATTGGAAGGCTTGGCGAAGTACAGCCATCTCATCAACCAAGATTTCTTCGGCGATGTACTGGAAGTGCTTAAAGATCTCATCCGAGAAGCCGAAGCAGCTCTTCAGCCTACCGAGGACGAAGAAGAGGACGACGATGAGCTCGATGATGACATTCAGCGTAACATCGTTCGCGAGTCCCTCCTCTGCATCATCACAGCCTTTGCACTGCTCCAAGGCCAAGTCGATGTCGCGAAATCAGCCAACGCACTATCGCTCGATCTCTCATTCTTCGTCAAACACCTTTACCAGACCTTGATCCCACTCAGCATGGACCCAAATATCGAGCTTTCGGCATCAAAAGCATCACATCTGCACGACCCGAATGGCCTCACAATTCCGCAAACAGCGTCAAACAAAGTCAATGTCTCGACCACGACGGTCCTGCTCCTTCGATGCCTACAAAGCATCCTCCTCCCGCCCACGAATACGAAATCCGTACCTCCAGCGAGAGTGGCGGCCTACATTCGACAGCTCATGACGTTATCTCTGCACGTCCCACAGAAATCTGCGATCGCAGTTCTAGAGCTGTTGAAAAGTGTGACGAAGATTCACGGCAAGAAAGTCGCAGCGCTCTGGTACACGGAAGAAAGGAAAGGCGATGGCGTCTTTAATGCTCTGAGCGAAGAAGTTGAAAGCAGTAATCCGTTCGCCAGCACAGCGTGGGAGGGCGAGTTGTTGAGGAAGCATTGGGATCCTAAAGTCAGAGATGCTGTCAAAGTTCTTGAGGTGAATGTCAAAGCGGCTAGGAGTTGAGCAGACGTAGAACTGCGAACATCGTCAAGCGTCTAACTTCCCAATCCCCTTCTAGTATCTATGCTCTAAGCCCCATGAAAGAAAACCCTCTTCTCAACCGGCTCCTGCTTCTTCTCCGCCAACTTCTCCCTCGATCCCTCCGCCGGATCTCCAAACACAAGCTGTGCCTTCAAACTCCACTCCAACGGCACATTCCAAATCTCACTCACCTTCTGATCCGGCAACGGATTATAATGCTGAAGATTGGCACCCAGCCCCTCAGCCTCCAAAGCAGTCCAAAGCTCATACTGATGCATGGCGGAAGTATGTTCCGACCATTGAGGGAATTTATCGGCGTAGTTGGGGAATTTGGATTGCAGGGCTTTGACGGGTTCGGGGTCTTCGTAGAAGAGGATCTAAGACGACATGAATTAGTTAAAAAACAATTCTTTCCTTCTTCTTTCTTGAATGGGGGAGGGGAGAAAGCTTACCGTGCCATAAGCACCCTGAAACATCTCCATCCTCTGTCCGGTATGTTCCCATTTATCTTCCGGAACGTGAGCTTTGAGGATCGTAGTCACGACGTCCCAGAACTTGTCGTGTTCTTCTTTGAGTAGGACGACGAGACGTGCGGATTGGGAGTTAAAAGAGGAAGGGACATCGTGAATGGCCTGGGTGACGATTTCCTTGATGCGGTCGTCTGAGATGGAAGATTTCTTGGTGAGGCTGTAGATTGTACGACGGTTCTTGATGGCGTCTTTGAAGGTGAGGGAGTCGTAGCCTGGCATGGTGGAGGTGAAGGTGCGGGTGGGAAGAGGTTTGGTGGGCTGTGGGAGAGGTGCCAGGAGGGCGTTTTGTACGGCTCGTGCTCTGAGTGGGAGTGAGGTCGGGAGAAGTCTGTTTAGTAGTAGTGGGGGTGCTTGCATGCTGTCTGCTTCGTGGAGGGGCAGAAGGGTGAATAAATATGCGAGGACAAGTGCGGATAGAGCGAGCACGATGCGCGTTGGGCTTAGGCTATGCATTGCAAATCGCTGACTGTCGCCATGGCTTTCTAGAACTGAGGAGAGAGTAGCGACTGATTGTCAGGCGGCATTGGGATCAGGCCCCCGTCATTCTCCCGAAGTGACTTCAGATCTTGCATGGTGTCGGGATGTGCATCAGCTCAGTCAGCGAAAGGCCGAGCACGCGGTATTGTATAATTCTTAGCAATTTGCCTGGAACTGTTCCGCGGGTGGTACCTTGCACCCGATCGCTAAGGAACCGAGATGTAAGACTTTCTGCTACTCATTACTGCCCACACCAGCACCTGCGATCCTCTCCGTGAAGCCCACATTGACCAATGGATTGTGCAGTTCCCCGATCGTGCTCATACACGCCGCGGCCTAGACAGAAGAGACCCGCGAGTCAGCATGCATTCGAGTCGACTGCAACCGCAGCCATGGCGCTGAGCGCAGAGCGTGGACTCACTGGATCACCTGAGCCCATCAGGCTGCCTTGCCAGTACTCATTACCCGGAAATGCATTGCCATCCCATGCGTAGCTGAGAACCAACAGCATGTCGCCATCCTTCCCGTGCAGCTTTGCCGCAGGATTGCGTTTCGAGAAGACAATCTCAATGCCGCAACGCTGGCCCATCGAAACGAGCTGTTCTTGAGCGGCAGCGCTGATTCGGCTGATGTGGGCGAATTCGATCTTGCCAACCCTATGGTCTTTGGGCAGATCGACAATGGCATCAGCGAAAGCTTGTGCATACGTCCCGGCTTGCTCCAGGTTGTGCTGCCAGACACCAAGCCCCAGGCCAACAACATACACATACGCCTTTCGTTGCGAAAACCCCTCTACCGCCCGCCTATGAGCTTCGTGAAGTAAGATATCCGCCGTGATCCTAATGCGAGCTCGATAGACGTCGAAATCGAAATCCGCTCCAGGAGAACGACGACTTGTCGCGTGAAAGAAATCCAGAAATGCTTCCGTAATCGCGGGATGCTGTTTCGGTTCTTTGACAGGAGGAAGCATGAACACCGAGTCCATTCGATCAGGTCTCTCGAATCTAGCCCCCACGAGTCCAACGATGACTCCTCGTTCTTCAAAAGTCCCAGCTTTGCCCGGAACCCCACAATTGCTTCTCGCGCCCTCATTGATGAAGAAGCTAGGTCCAGAGACGCCGATGAGAGATGAAAGCATGATCTCGTCGTAGCTCAAGTATTCCTCGAGCGTGAGGTCCTCATTTCTGTCCTGCTCATCTGTGCCGTTTCGATCCCACTGCTGGTCAGGATGACGGATGCTTCGACCAGAGCGCAGTAGAGTATGATCAGACGAGCCCATGAAAACGAGCGGTCGCTTCTCGATAAGACGAGAAGTGAGTTGTCTCCAAGACATGTCCGCATAGAGAGATTTCTCATACTTCGAGCCCAGTTCCGATTTAAGCTGTAGAAACTTTGTAGCTAGAGATTGATATCGGGAATGAACGACGATGCAAGTCTCGTCTGCATCATCGCTGATGGTGGCCACATCGAAATTTTGGATTGCGTTGGTCGTGATGGGTGGATTTACCTTGAGGCGTGAGTGCGAGGCAAGGGCCTTAGATTTCGAGCGAGTAGAAGTAGGCATCATTTTTCCCACATTTGTCAAGCTTCTAGGTCTACGTGAGCAAAGGTCATTAACATTTCACATTTGATTTCTTGAAGGCAGCGCTCATGCATAAATGCCTTATTGTTGCCCCAGCAACTCGCTTGGACATCTCACATTCCAAAAGAGGCAATGCGTCAACTTTCATCGATGTCGATACGAAAAGATTGCTTTTGAACGAGATTCTCTTGGAGGAGGGCTTGGTTGGGATTGTAAAGAAAGCGGCCGCCTGGGGGTTTCTCTAGCTCTCTATAGAATTCGATTGGGAAGTTCACTATTTATTCTATTGCCTGTCAATACCATCCGGCACAAGAGACTAGCACAGCTCTTTGCTAATGATACATCGTAAGACGAAGTATCAATGATCACATCATAGTCCAACGTGCATGCAGGGTAGCCAAAGGGGGGTATTGTTCCAACAAACATCACACAAAAGCAGGCGTGCTTTCCTTCGAGGGTTGCAAATTCTCACGCGACTTCGACATCCTCTCATCTAACCAATTCGTGACCAGTCGCTGACCAGGCGAACGCTCTTTTCTAGAAGATCCGTAGATTTGAGAATGCGCGGGACTGGCAGTGAATCTTCTAGCGTCGCGTTTCTTGCCTGATCCGGCAGCAAGCCATTCCGAGCTCGACAGCGACTGCAAAGGACTGTCCATTGGCCGAGTATTCTCTTGATTAGTGCTTGGCGATCGTGGTGCGGCATATGGTCCCGCGGAGATATTGAATAAAGTGCTGTCCTCCAGCATGCTGTTCTCACCGTTCTCGATCGCCTTGCGACGGACTTCAAGTGGCTTCGATGCTGCATTGGCATTATTCTTGTAGTTCACTCGCAGCTCGTACGCCGACTTTGGCCGACTAAATGCCTTGCCGGGCGACGTAGCGCTGGCGGCAGAAAGGCGACCACTTCCAGATGCTGCTTCAACATTCAAGTTCTGTCGAGACCCGAGAGCGCTTTGACTACGTGCTGCAGCTGATATCTGTCCCAAACCAGCACTCTTCGAATTGGCTCTTGCCCGAGTAGTCGCGGTCGAGTGCAAAGCAGCATCAATGCTTGGCTTCTTAGCCATGGCGACAGAATGCAAAAGACGGCCCTCCGAACTGTCCTGCCTTGCTGGAGGAGGTGGCGGCGAAGCTTTTCGACTTGTCGCAATGCTATGCTGGCTGGTATTCCTGCTCGCATTAATGACAGGATATCTCCCATTCATGTCGGAGACCTGACTGCTAGCGCGTGAAGCTGGTCGGTTTTCGCTGTGGAACGAGAGAGGCGACACAGATCGAAGCTCGGCAGTGATGCTGGCCACGCTTCTCTTGTGGCCTGGCACCGCCGTGAGTGAAGATACACCAGAATCCTGTCGCTGTGCTGGAGGGTTCACGAAAATGCTCTGCGGAAGGCGAATCTGCTTCTCATTGCTGCCCAAGGTGGTATTCATTTCGTCAGAGAGCCACTTTCGCCAGGTGCCGCTCCCATGTCCACGGTGTTGCTTCTCGTCTATCCGCTTTGGCGGAGAGATGCTGTACCTGCGAACCTCGTGACCGGTGATGGTGATAGTTGTCGCTGGCTCGTACACTTCTGGCGAATCTGGCCGAGGAGAAGCGCCGTCAGTAGCGCGCGAGTAGACACTTGGTGAGATCACGTCCGACCTCGGCGAAAGCAGATTGACAGCCTTTCGATGATGTGGCAAGTCGTTCACCGGCGTCACTTGCTTGGCCGCTTGGCTCAAAGATCGCAGTATATAGGGGTTGTCTTCCGACATCCTGAGGGTGGACCGAGAGTTGGATGGAGAGAGCTCGTCGAGGGGTGATTTCCATCTATTGCTAGCACGCTCAACTCTACGAGCCAGAGCGTCTTGTGAAGGAGGAGGCGCTTTCACAGCAGATCGTCGCTGCAAGCCGGACCGCGCCGAAGAGCCACCAGAACCATGCACGGCATGGTGAAGCACCGTGGAATCGATATCGTCATTGCTCTGTGCAGGACTCGTGACTTCGTGAACTGGAGAAGGTATGTCAATGCCATATGGATTCGGCTCAGGCGTAATGCTGCGGATTGTGGTGTCGAAATCGCTTCTTGCGTCGTCAGTCTGTCGATACCGCTGCGATGGCAGGCTTGCGCGAGTATCAAGAGTCTGCGCCGAGTTCTTTCCTGGTTCGAGCTCAAGAGGAGCGGATATCAGTGGCTGGTGGATGGGATCACTGGACTTCGACGACCTCATGCGTCTCTGCAGAGCTGAATACAGACCCATGCTCTCCTCGGAGCCTTTAAGATCAGCCTTGCTCACGCGGCGCAGCTTGTCACGGATAGGGCCGCCGAGGAAGGAGCTCTTCTTGCGCAAGGTGTGATGACTAGCTGTGCGGTGTAATGCCGGTGACTGCTCCTTGGGATGCGCCGTAGCGACATTAGTGCGGATACTAGAGAACGCGGCGACCGTAGAATTGGTCCAGCTCGTGACCCTCGACTTCGCTGATCCATCGTTGATGGTGCTGACCTTGCTGTTTGGGCGAGTTTGCGGTGAGGGCGGAGCAATTCGGGGCTCTTCTGCGGCAATGGTCATGAAAGGATCTGCAAAGTCCACAGAACCACGCGACTCATCACTCGGGTCATAGTCCTTGATAGTGAAGTGAAACTCCTTTGCGTGAACGTGTTGAGCTGGCATACTACTTGTAGCCCTAGAAGTCCTGCGAAATGCATTCTTGATACGACTCTTGATTGAGCTGGAGAAATGTCGAGATTTGGTCTGTGCCCCAATTGCAGGCGCGAGCATGGCGGAGTTGGTTGGCATCGGGGCTCCGTCTCCATCGTGAGCATAATTGAAAGGTGGCAGTGACGTGTTAAAAGCATTGCCAGTCGCACGGCGTTTCTTAAAACTGCTGAAGATGAAAGACCTGCGCTCGCGAATTCTTTTGCGCTCCAGATCCTGTAGGTAGGCGCTCGTGGCCATGTTTCTGATGTCTTCATCAGTTTGCGTCTCTCGAATGGACGGCCTTGCTGGTCGTGGCGGGGATCGAGGAGCGGTGAAAGGTGTGCCTTCCTCAGAAGTAACTTCATTGCTCAGCGTGCTCAGCTGCAGCGTTGCCTGTCGATCTTTGACACACTGCGAGTAACGCGGTGCTGGACTGCCGTCGGTATCCACTGATTGCCTTTGCCGGGTGTGACGAGCGGCCGAAATTGAGGCAGGACGACTGCAGCTAGAAGCGGTAGCGGCTGGCACTGGCGGTATAACAGATCTACTTCTGGTAATGACCCTTCCTTCGTCCGACGCCTCAACTCTGGTTTGGCTCGGTAGACTTGCTCGATTTTGCGCAAAAGATGATGCGTTCGATGGCCTTGGCCTGACGTTCTCGGCCTGGTTTACTGAACGTCTCCTGGCTTCTTCGAAGTGACTTCCTTCGGTCCTGCCAGAGGCCTGACTCCGTCGTCGATTGGGTCGTGGCTTCGAAGTAAAGGCACTGAGTTCATCGAGTTGTCGGGCACGCTCGTAAGCTTCAACAGCTGCAACCTCTGCTTGAAGACGGGTGTTCTGAGCGGCGATGGTCGTGCCTAGTCGCTGTGCTTGGCCGGATGCTGCTGTATGCGTGGAGGACATGGACTTTGCTCGACGGAGTCGCTCTCCCGCGCTGCTATTCGACCTTGACAGCATAGTGGCAGGTATTGCAGTTGGGCAAGTCTGGGCAGATCAGTGCAGACACATCGTGTGATCACATTCAGCAATGGCTCATCCGTAAGATGTGATAATGGAGATGCAATGCAACATGTTTCCTTCCAAGCTGAAGGAAGAACATCCTCATCATGCCTACCTTGAGATTGCACTCGCCAGAGGCAGGTCTCTCTTGCTCTCCTACACCAAGGGACGTCGCGGTGCAGCGGTAACTGCAGGCGCCTGCAAGCTTCGCCGAGCTCAGCGTTCATCATACTGGTCGCCATCTCGCAAGCCTGATGAGTCAAAAGGGATCTTGGCGAGAGTGTGTAAGAGTTGAGTGCCAGTGAATGATTGAGGAGAGAAAGAGAATGCTGTGACGAAGTAGATTGCTCCGGATGTCCTGGACCCGATCCCGGATGTTAAAAGACTGGGACGGATGTACGAAATGAACGGGGACTCTATTTCAATGCCATACACGTCTGGCTCGGAAAAGGCGGTGAATCGACGGAGGGCGATATGTGTGAGACCACAACGCACATCTACAAGCAGAATACACGTGGCACGTGACACGAGTCAGCGACGACGACAAAGATGCCAATTCGTCTCATTTCTCTATCACGACTCTAACTTTTTAATGCCACTGCTCTAACCTTCCCTTCCCACCTTCCCATCCCGAACCTATGCTATACTAATGCTATGCAGACATTACGATTGTAGATATTGGGTATCATTCACACGCCTCCGATCCAAGAATCACACTTTTTCCCCCTTTCCCATGTCATGAAAAACTCCAGACCAAGATCTTGAAAACCATATCTACTAGAACAATCCACTTCAAACCATGACAGCCATCCCAGCGATGACACCAGCGAACACGAGAAACATTGATCCCGGTCCATTTCCAAAGTCGAGACCGGCACCGAGTCTCGTTGCAGCTCCGCTTGGTGTTGGCGTGCCTGTAGCAGTATAGACTCCCGTTAATGCGGAGCTTGTATCGGTGGCGCCGTGCGCGCCTCTCGTGCCGCTACTGGTGGTAGTCATGGGGTTACCAGGGACTCCAGCTTGCACGGTTGTACTCGGTAAGATGATGCTCGATGAATCTTGGTAATAAATGCCGTACGAAACCAGACCTTTGCCCTCCTTCATAGCATCCGTATCGTCATCAGAGCACGAGCTCTGCCAATTCCGGACCCAGCAGGTAGGGTCAGGTGCGGGAGGAGCTTTTTGCGTATACGTGGAGTTTGCGGGCCCGGAGGAAATGAAGGTCGAAAGGTCGACATCTGCGCCTGTGGACAGGTCGTTACCCAAGATCACACGGGCAAAGATTTGAAAGGCGGTTTCGGGCTGGGAGTAAGGAACAAAGTGGCCGGCGTTGTAGACTCGGCTGAAAGAGAGATTGCCATATTGTCGAACTGCGCCGCCGACGTAGGAGTCGTTGACGACGATTTCTGCGAACCCGGCTTGGGCGAAGCCTGATGCATAGCTTGGTGGAATTCCGGCGCCGGTTGATGATACGCGTGTTGCAAAAGGGTATGCTGGGAGGGCGTTGGCGACTGCAAAGGCTACTGCTTGACCACCATGCCAGTTGCAGATGAAGTCGGCGTCCCCGTATATCAAAGCGACACGCACACCGGCCTTGAGCAGATCGGCAAGGTCTTGCACTGCGCCACCTCGGATGCTGTCACCCGTCGAGATGAACCCTTCTTGGACGTAGCGATTGCTCTCGGTGTAGTTTACGGCCGCGCCAATAGCCTTTAGCACGGATTCATAATTAAGGTACTCCTGATATGCCGCAGAGGGATCAGGGCTCGGCAATTGCCGTCGGATGTCATAGAAATCGTAGCCAGCTGCTGCTGCAATGGCCGTGAGAATGTTGCAGGTATATTGTGCGCTCTCGCATAAGTCATTGATGCGCTCGTCGTCGCCGTAGAGATTCGAGGTCGTAGCCAGTGCTGCGCGGCAGGACTGAATGGCTGGCAAGCATTTCGTCGTGTAATTATTGATGGCGTTCAGCTGCATAGTTTGGTCGATCAGCTGAATCTTGTAAGTATTGTTATACGCAAAAGACGGATAGTAGTAATCTTGAATGAGGTCGTCGACGAGACCATTGATGATGCTGACCGATTGCAGCTTGATAGCCAGGGTGTCGTTTGCCGGCAGAAGACCACTCGCCAGAGCTTGATTCTTCTCCTCAAAGTAAGAAGAGAATACCGGCGCATACTTGCCACCATACGACTCCGTGCAAAGATGAATGCCAGCCGCTTCGTCGGATGAATTGGGTGTAGTCACATTCGGCCTGGTCGCAGGATTGTACTGGCTAAAGGTCGAAAGCCATGTTTGCAAGAAATGCCATGTCGCGGCCGCAGCAATTTCCGTGGTATTCGCCGTCGTCGCGTATGGTTTCGCGGCGTTCTCGTTGGCAGTGCCGAAAGTGCCATTAAGATACATGAAGCCTGGGAGCTCTTTGCTCGGCGGCGTAGGAGGTTCATAGACCTCATTTGCGAAGAGATCCAGCGAAGCGTTTGTCGCCAAATCATACGAGAAGCCAACCTGATTCGGCTGATCAATGAAAAGAATGTTGGAGGCCCGATCGAAGCCGAAAGGTCGCATCTGCGTGCCGTATGTCCCATCGGCCATTTGAACAACCTCGCATGGCCCAGCCTCATTGAATAGGCCAAACATGCTGCTCGAACCTGGTCCACCGTTCAGCCATATTGTAAGCGGCGCAGTCTCTGGTGTTTGCCGCGCTTCTATGAACCAGAAGAAGGTATTGATCGAGTAGTTCTGCTGTATAGGAGCGAGCGTGAACGGCGGTATGCCTATGTATCCCGTGTATTGCTTCTGTGTCGAGAAGGCAGTGGTGCAAGTGCCATTGATCGGCTGCTTGTAGGCGACGGTGACATTCTTGTCTATAGGCGATCTAAGGATGTTGTCATATGTCGGCGGCGGTGGGTACTGTGCGTGCGCGGCGGAGGACGAAAAGGCGATGACTGCAGCCAGCAATGCGGGCGGCAATGCGAAAAGCTGCGCGGAAGTCAGCATTTGCCGTTTGCGCATACTGTACTGTACTGTTTACCACGCTCGTGGCAGAGTGCGCCGATGTTGCGAGGACTCGTAGGGGTGTCGTTAGTAACGCCTTAAGGCCGAATACTGGCGTTACTAACAAAATGGGTGTTAGTAACCGTTGTTGTTAGTATCCGGTGCCTCAGGCTGCAGTTCCAACCTTATCTTATAATAGCTAGAAGTGAGTAACAACTATAGTGCCTTCGTAACCCTCTCGGTACTAGTATCTTTTATAGAACTGTCTCTTACGACTCGAATAAGCTTAAATTAGTATAGATTAGCGTAGAGGTTGCTTCTATAGGTCTTCCGAGAGGGTATTGCTTAGGAGACTACTTAGCGTAGGGTTACCTAGCAACTAAACTAGCTATACTACTAGGGTTAGTATAGAAGATAGTACTACTAATATTATCCGATAGACCTATAAACTAGATAGTTCGAGAGGTATTATCGAGAGAGAATTGTCTGCTATTTTACCGCCTATTTAGACTATCTAATCCTCTGTTTTTCCTAATTCTAGCAATTCTACGAATCTTTAAATTCCGACTTTTTAAAAATGCCTCCTCTAGTATATCTAGATAGCCTTAACTTCTACCCCTTCGAGACCGACAATAAGGGCAAGTTTGTCCGCTATATCTAGTATTAATCGAGCAATAGTACGGTGCCGGAGGGCAACCTAATACGGAAATAGAGGCACCTACGGAAGTGTAAGCAATTCTAAGACTATAAGCGGTTTTATTTAGAAGATAAGGACGAAGAAGCGCCTCCGAAGCAGTAGCGAAGGCTTAACTTTAGTCGTACTAAGCTAAAGGCGGACCGAGACCTCGCTATTACGAAGGCGTTACTATATAGTAGAAGGCTATTTAATAAGGTCGATACGAGGCACTATCCTAAGTAGAAGGAGGTCTTCTATAAGTTTAATAGTAACTATAACCCGCTAGGCTATAAGAAGGTAGTAGAATACATCCCTCTTATTTATAAGGAGCTCGAGAAGTAAGTATAAGCCGTATTCGACTTGTAACGAGATCTTAACTTTAGCGCGGACGAGAGTAAGAGCCGTAGCGGCACTCGCTTCTGTAATCTATTAGTAAATACGCTATCTAGCTCGTTCTTCTGCGACCTACTCGATATAAAGGACTCTAACGCTAATGCCGTAAACCTAGCGAGACAGGTAACCGACTAGGTATTGCCCTTCGTTAATAGCGACCTTAATCGCTAGAATTCGCTCTAAACCGACACCTGCGCGACTATAAGGGCTATATACTAGCGACTCGCCGAGAATCCGCTTACGAAGTATATAATATACGTCTTCTGCGACTTATACGGTATTTAGCTGTTTGTTAGTAATTAGGGTAACGATAATAAGAAGTCGTACCTGCTATACTATACCGATACGCTTCGCGCCGCTAGTTACGTACTTACCTTATTTAAGAGGTCGAAGAAGAGTTAGAATATACTAAAGGTATTTGCTAAGGACAACGACGTAATATTAAGGGCCTTCGCTATTACCTGCCTTACTCGCTAGGGGTTATATTATACTATAGTATACAGCCTATTCGTAGCTACGAGTACTCTTTAAGAATGCGGTAGAATAATAGCAAACCGGCTATTCCGAGGATCTAACGGTAGACTCGCGAAGGGCGCCGCAACGGCCCTTAACACTATTAACTCGCCTCTATTCTAGAGCCGCCTATAGAACCTTTATACGCTCCTTTAGCTTATCGACGAAGCGCGCCTTATTAGTAAGAGCGACACCTTACGAGTTAGTAATGTCGTATCTCGCTAGTAGCGACTACGGCGCTCGATTTAATAGGCGTTATTGCCTTACGAGAGTGCGTTATTGTCGCTATTTAACTAGCGCTTCTTAAAGTAGACATAGGAGGTTTACTAGGCAGCTTACTTATTAGATATTAAGAATCTATCTGTTTCTCGAGGCTTTAGCGACAGCGAGGAAGAGGCGCGTACCTGCTTCTTTAAGCGCTATTTTAGGTACGAAGAAGGCGACTATTCTACGTACGATCGCTATCTCTAATTTAACGACGAATTTATCGAATTCCGCGAGTCTACTTAGCGCTTTGTTACGGATCTGATTAGTTAGAGTCCTTACATAATCTTAGAGCGACGCTAAGACTAGTAGGCTAAGCTATCGCTCTATCTTACTAGGAGCGATAGGAGCGGTCGAGAGCGACAGCGTCGCTTACGTCGCTTACGACTATAGATAAGATGTCTCCTTTGTATTTAGGAACGCCGGAATGCCCTTATAGCTCGAGGCGTTTAACTTATATTACCTACTTACTAATTGGAATTACCTTTATACTAATTATTCTGTCTCTGCCTCCCGCTTATATTAGCCTCTCTAAAGAAGCCTCGGCTTGTACGTAATAAGAAGTTACTTAACGATCTGTCGTAAGTAACCGTAACACTTTAAACGCCCTTAGGATAAGTGCCTTATTATAAGTCGGAAGGGGAACTCCCGCCCCTAGCGAGATAGGCAGTACTCGACGTACTACCTCTAGTACTAGCAATGTACTCGGAACCTATACCGGAAACGATTCTCTTAAGATCGGAAAGCTAGACTTTTATTACGGCGACCGAGACAAGTTCGATACCTAGGTTAGCTAGATAGATATGTATTTTATATTTAACTAGGTTTAAGATAACTTAAAGCTAGTCTTCGCAACGACGTTTATACGAGGTAGGGCTTAGTATTAGGTTAAACCATTTCTTAGGACCTATCTAGATAGCAATAGGACCGACAATTCGGATAGAATCTTCGCTAGCTACGAAAATCTTAAGCGTATAATAAAGAAGGTCTTTAGATCTTCTAACGAAGTTGCTACCGCAGTTAGGGTTATCTAACATTTAACTTAGAAGGGGTTATATACCGATTACGCCGCCAAATTTTAGGAATACGCCTAACTTACGGATTAGGACGACGAAGCTCTTATAACAATGTATTAGCGAGGTTTTAAGGATAACGTTAAAGACGAGCTTATACGCGACGGTAGAAAAATAGATAATATAGGAATATTAGTTAAGGTTACGATCGATCTCGACGATAGGCTCTACGAACGAGCTTTAGAACGACGTTACGATTCTAAGACTTCTAGAAAAGCTAGTTATACTCCTAGATACGATAATAGACGAAACTATAGTACCTACGATAAACTAAAAGGGAACAACTACTACGGTGCGTAACTAATAGAGCTAGACGCTACCTAGAAGGGTCGAGCAATTAAAGGAAGAAAAGGTAAGAGTTCGCCTAAGAAAGCAGGAAGATTAACTTGCTATACGTATAGTAAGGAAGGCTATATAGCACGGAACTACCGCGGTAAGAATATAGTGCGACGCGAACAGTTTAATATAATATAACGAAAGGACTCGGGTAGAGAAGGCTACCGAATAGTAGTAGAGCTATACTCTATTAATAACGCGCCGAGGACCTACGTAGAGGTCGTAAAGAAAGAGCTACGACAAATCTATATAATAGTACGACGACAAGAACCTATATATAGAACCCTTTACTAGAGATTCTATTACGACGACTAATACCAAATTCATTATTCTGCTAAAGTAGAAGTAGGATTCTTCCCTTAGATTAGGCGACTCGTACGAGAAGATGCGAAATCCTAGTTAGAAGAAGAAACGATTAATAAATCTTGCTTAGATACCGACGATAAAGAAAACCGAGATCCGGAAGCTTTATTCCCTCCCGGGGAGGAGTTTAGAGCTATCCTAGAAGTACCGGAGTTCCCTTAGTAAGAGGAGGAATAGTAAGAAGATTCAAAAGGAAGTCTAGATACCGAGGAAGAAACTACGAATAAAGAAAGTAAAGACGAATTCGGGATTAACGACGATACGATCCTTACGTTTATAATAGATACACCTATAGCAGCGCGAACAATCGCCTTACATCTAGTACGCAAATACGAGGAAATGTTTCTAAAAGTTAACGGATAACGGAAGGTCGATCCTATCTAATTTAATTATTTCTAGATAAGCCTACGGGCAAAATTCTAGAATTACCCCTAGATACCTATAGACTATACATACTATAACTTCATTACGGAGCGAGTACCGATAGGAAGTATAATTACGCCCTACGGATACGTCCTACCTAACGAAAGGACGATTATTACTTAAGACATACGTTAGACAGTTTAGCGATTAAATTAGCAATACCGAAAGGCTATAGTAGCGTAGGGACGGGACGCATATAACGATACCCTCGAAGAAAAATTATATGCTAAAGAAGTACGAACGGTAGGACTACGGATCCGTAACTAGTTAGAACAACGTTAGGCTACTAATTAGTCGGGAAACGGACTAACTCTCTAGATTAGAGCGTTCTAAGAGAGTTCCTTAATACCGAAAGCGCTTAAGTATTAATAGCAGTCTTCCGTACGAAAGTTATCGTTAACGGGCACCCGACGAGTATATTAATAGATTCCGGAGCGAGCGGGAACTTTGCCTCCGAATTATTCGTTAAAAGCCGAGGGATCGTAATCCGAAGCAGAAGAGAAGGAGCGTATAAACTTATAGTAGTAGATAGGTCACCGCTACCTAGTATAGAACGAGAAACGATACCGTTACTACTAGCTATCTAACAGCACTACGAGGAGATTGTCTTAGATGTTACTAATATAGCTAGTTATAATATTGTATTAGGTATACCTTAGTTAAGAAAGCATAACCTAGTCGTAGACTAGAGAAAAGGAGTACTTACATTTAAGGAATACGACTATATAATCGGCATTCAACCTATACCGCGGTAGCGTTCGCAGGCAGATAAGATTAACAAACGCAGAGCGACTCGTAAGACGTTTACGTCGATAGGAATTATAGAGAACCGTATTCAATCCGGATCGACACTACCGTTAGGTTAGGAGGGTTATAATAATAATTATAGGAAGGATAGAAGTTATACGCTATCGAAGAATAAAACTAGAATCTCGGACCTAGACATTCCTAAAGAGTATACTAAGTAGAAGCGACTCTTTAAAAAGGAGAGAGGTAAGGTAGCCTTACCTAAACACTAACTATAGGATTATAAAATATACTTATAGCCTAGGAAAGAGCCTCTATAGGGACCCTTATACGCAATGTCTAAGAAAGAGCTTAAAACCCTAGATAAGTAGCTAAAAGAGAAATTAGAAAAAGGCTAGATACGGAAGTCGACATCCTCGGCAGCCTTACTAGTAATGTTCGTTCCGAAAGCCGGATTAGACGAAGGACGGCTAGTAGTCGATTTTAGACGACTTAACAATATTACAATTAAGAATCGGTACCTACTACCGAACATCGAAGAAATGCAAGACCGATTAACTAAATCAGACTAGTATACGAAGATTGACCTATACGATGCGTTTTACGCAATACGTATAGCAGCTAGATACGAATAGATAACAGTATTCCGAACAAGATATAGGCTTTACGAATTCTTAGTTATACCTATAGGACTTACAAATGCCCTAGCGTTATATTAAGACCTTATAAACGAAGTCCTCCGAGACCTTCTAGACGTATACGTTATCGCATATATAGACGATATCTTAGTCTATACTAAGGGAGCTCTCGCGGACTATATACGAATAGTGTAGGACGTCTTTAAACGATTCACTTAAGTAGGATTTAAGACTGCACCTAAGAAATGCGAATTCTATAAGAAGGAAGTTAAATTCCTAGGATTTATTATTAGTACTATAGGAATCAGGATCGATCTAGAAAAAACCAAGTTAATATAGGAATAGCTAACGCCTACATACGTTAAAGACGTACAATTATTCCTAGGATTAGCTAACTATAATAGAAAATTCATCGAGGGCTACTCTAAGATAGCGGTACCCCTTACGGAGCTTACAAAGAAAGACAAGAAATAGAACTAGAGCACGAAGGAAGACGAAGCGTTTAGGTAGCTAAAGAAGCAATGCGTTTCTACGCTAACGCTACGATTATTCGATAGGAGTAAGGCGGTCTAGATAGAAACAGACGCGTCGGATAGGGCTATAGGAGCATGCCTTATATAGGAGCATAACGGGAAACGATACCTAGTAGCCTATTACTCGAGAAAGATATTACCCGCGGAACAGAACTACGACATCTATAATAAGGAGCTACTTGCAATAGTTGCATTACTATAACACTAGCGAGTATACGCGGAAGGAGCACTAAGTCTTACGATTCTTTCTAATTATAAGAATCTAACTTACTTCACTACGACTAAAGTACTAACCCGAAGATAGGCCCGCTAGTCGGAGCTACTAGGACAGTATAAGTTCGAAATCCGCTATACCCTAGGACGCGAGAACGGACGAGCCGACGTACTAAGCCGCCGTAGCGACTATATAGAGGGTTACGAACTAGTATAGCAGCAGATATTAAAAGCAAACCAAGACGGAAGCCTTAGTACTAACACAAAAGAATTTAACTACATTATACGAGTTCTTTAGGATATAGAAGAACAGTTTCTAATCGAATATAGGAAATACTAAGTACCTAAGGAACGAGTTACGGAGTGTATACGACAACACTACGACGGACTAGAAAATAGACACCCTAGAGTTTCAAAAACAATAGAACTAGTTAGGCGAAGCTTCGGATTCCTATATATGCGACAACGAGTTCTAGAATATATTAAGAAATATCTACAATGTTAGCGTAATAAGGCTAATAGACACGCTAGATATAGACATATCTAATTTAGGACGCTACTAGATAAACTATAGGACGAAGTTATAATAGACTTTATTACGAAACTACCGAAGTCTAAGGATCCGGTTATAGGATATAGCTACGACATAATACTTGTTATAGTCGATAGGCTTACGAAATATATACACTTCATTCCTGCTAACGAAGTAAGTACGGCAGAGCAACTCGGATACCTCGTACTAGATAGACTTATACGATACTACGGATTTCTAAAGACCTATATTACGGACAGAGACAAGCTCTTTACGTTAAACTACTAGAAGACGCTTATAGCGACGCTTGGATTAAGTATAAGCTATTAACGGTATACTATCTATAGACAGACGGCCAAACGGAAGTTAAGAATTAGGCCTTAGAGGTATACTTACGGCACTACGTTAATTACGTATAAAACAATTAGGCATCGCTATTGCCTATAGCATAACTTGCACTAAACAACTAACAATCTAAGACTACGAAAGAGACACTATTCTTCGCTAATTTTAGGAAACATTCGTAGCTGTTTAGGGAATAGTATTTATAGCATCTATACGCGGATAAAGCGATAGTCGCTTTAGAAGACTTAAAGCAGGTATATAAAGAATTGTAAAGGGCAATTGCCGAGTCTTAAGAAAAGATTACGGGACTATATAATACTAAACGAAAAATGGCACCTTAGCTAAAGAAGGGGGATAAGGTCTACCTCCTAATAAAGAATCCGAAAACCCGGAGATCGACTAAGAAACTAGACTACGTTAAAGTCGGGCCATTTTTGATTAATAAGCCTAAAGGACTAGTTAATTACCGACTTAAACTACCGGACGACGCAAAAATCTACCTAGTATTCTATATCTCTATACTAGAACCTACAGACGCCGAAACACCGTATTAAGAAACATTTCACTTCTAACCTAAGGAAGAAAATAAGTTTAAAGTCGAAAAGATCCTAGATTAGTAAGGTTAGAAATACCTTATTAAATGGAAAGGATACCTATATTTAGAAAACACTTAGGAACTAAAAGAAAACCTACAGAACTGTTAGCAGATAATTAAAGAATATCAAAACCGGACAAAAAAGAAATAACTAGTATA
The DNA here is from genome assembly GCF_000340215.1 of Pseudocercospora fijiensis CIRAD86. NCBI lineage: Eukaryota > Fungi > Ascomycota > Dothideomycetes > Mycosphaerellales > Mycosphaerellaceae > Pseudocercospora > Pseudocercospora fijiensis. The sequence goes on along the minus strand of NW_006921534.1, from coordinate 1,343,304 downwards.
GGAATTAAACCTACGACCTCTTAGACCCTATCGATTATAGCGCCTTAGAGTTCTTAACGACCTAGGGCAGTGTAGCTCGAGGAGCGGGGACTCTAATAGCATACCTAGCAACTATGTCTTTTGTAGCTAAGAATTATACTACTAGACTAACTAGCTAGAAGATAAAATAGATAGGAAATATTAAAAATATATACCTTTAGGACACTAGACTCTCGGCACTCCTACTAGGAATTTTAGAGGTAGGCTAGGACGTCCTATCTAGACGACTCTAGTTATAAGGCGACATCTATAATCGGCTATCTAGGGGAAACGGCTCGTTAGTAGGTAACGAGAATATTATCGGCTCTATAGGCGAAGAGCCTAGCTCTCTTTCGAGCTCCTCCGCCTATTAAATAGAGGCTTCCTCTACCTTAAGAGCTTATACCTCCCGATCTTCCTTTATACGTAGCGACTTACGTAAGCGACGGACCTTTACGCGATACTCGAAAAGCTTCCGCGTAAGGAGGTCCTCCTCCTCTTCGGCTACTTCGAGATCTTTAGCTATCTTTAGGCGCGCCTTCCGGATTTTTTTATACTCTATACGAGTAACTTGTATATTATAGGACTAGCCGTATAGGGCGCACTCGGAGCAGCGACCGGAACGGAGATCGACTTTGTAGGATTTATTAGCCTATTCGTAATAAAAGTAGCGGATCGGTATTTCGAGGTAGTCGGTAAGGATATTATTTACGATATTTTCCTTACGCTAACGAGAAGACAAGTCCTTTAATAACTTTAGTATAGTAAAGAAGTTAGAATTAGAAAGTTCTAGAATAAGGGACTATTTCGCTTAAGGAGGGGGATAGTATTACGGATCTAATTAGTTAGAGTCCTTATATAATCTTAGAGCGACGCTAAGACTAGTAGGCTAAGCTGTCGCTCTATCTTACTAGGAGCGATAGGAGCGGTCGAGAGCGATAGCGTCGCTTACGTCGCTTACGACTATAGATAAGATGTCTCCTTTATATTTAGGAACGCCGGAATGCCCTTATAGCTCGAGGCGTTTAACTTATATTACCTACTTACTAATTAGAATTACCTTTATACTAATTATTCTGTCTCTACCTCCCGCTTATATTAGCCTCTCTAAAGAAGCCTCGGCTTGTACGTAATAAGAAGTTACTTAACGATCTGTCGCGAGTAACCGTAATACGCTTCTTCGCTGTCCGTAACGAGCTCGGTCGCTACCGTAAGCGTAGCAATGTTACTGCTTATTAGGACTACGTATCTCGCAAAGCGCCTCTTATAGTAGAAGTCGCCCTCCGCCTATATAGAACGCCTACTAATTCTATACCTTCCGAGCGAGCGTTTAGCGCTATAAACTTTATATAGAACGACTACCGCTCGAAGCTATCCGCTAGCCGTACTAACGACTATACCTATATCTATATAAACAGCCGCGCCTTACGTAGAAGGCCTATAGAAGAGGTAGTAAGGAGACAATACAAGGCTAAACTATAAGAGATATAATAGCGATAGCTAGCAACTAAGAAAGAGATCTACAAGGCGGAATTAAAAGTATTATTAGCCTTCGAAGAAGCAGTAATAAAGGACTACTACTTGCTACCGAGCGACCCTTGTTATCTATACTAATACGACCTTAAAGAGATATTTAATATCTACGGTACTAGCGCTAGTAAGCAAGAGCTAGAATATAAGGAAGAAGCTACTACTATCGACTACGACGATATCTTTATAGCGCTTCTAATAAGTTAACTAAGTTAACTAGCGGCAAGTTAACTAGTAGTAAGTTAACTAGCGGCAAGTTAACTAGCGGCAAGTTAACTAGCGGCAAGTTAACTACTATAGAGCTAGTAATAATAACTATACTCGCCCTTCTTTAAGCTACTAGATAGCTAGGCTTCTAGCTTCTACGACCCTCTAGTTAATTACTCGCAACCTTTATAAGGGTAGCAGTTGCTAGAGATATATAGTAATTATCTAGGTGCGGAAGCGTATAGATAAGCGCTCTAGCGACTACAGTTTAGTTAAGTGTATCTATAGCAATAATAGTCTATATAATAGTCTATATTCTATAGCAATAATAGTCTCTTCTATAGTTAGATAGACCTAACCTTCCTTCTTAGGTTAGCGGTCTTTAGCCCTATTGTTACTAACAACTACACCTCATTATCTACAGTTACTAACAGTGTTGCTAACGTTACTAACAACAGGTGTTACTAACACAATGACACCCCTAGCGAGGAGTCACTTACATTCATTGCTGCCGGGCGTAACTCATTACGGTGTGCCTCGACAGCTCGCTCAAAATAGAAGCTTCGATGCTTCGATGCTACGATGCTACGATCTCATGTCCAGATTGCCGGGGCTTGGGAAGCGAGGGTCTGCCAGCATCAGTGAGCGCAGTGAGGGTGCTCAGTCGGCCATGACATTCCCAGCGAGCGAGAGCGAGTGTCAATGAGTGTCGTGAAATGGAAAGGAAATGAAAAGGCGAGAGGCTGAGCGCAATGCTGTGACCGATCCCGCGACGAATCCCTGGTAGCGAAAGGGCAAAAGCACAACGCGTGGCGTCGTTGAATTTCCCCACAGCGGCTGCGTAAGTTTAAACTATATATGAAGCTATCCCGGTCCGTTCATGCAGGTACCTCTTGCGCTACTTAACCAGGGCATTGCATTCTTTATGATTGCCTTTAGGCACAAGACAGACGCGAACATGTTCATCGACAAGATGTCGGCCATGATAACGAATCGATTGCGAGAGAAGAAGGGCAGGATTCGTTTGCTAGGATCATAGCGACAGCGACCGCGGAAGTAGGTAGCTGCACCAATTAACGTATGCAGACCACGAGACTCGCACGACAGATCACGATGTACTGAAAGGCCGTGGCTAGGTTGGAGTGCACGGCATGTCATGTTTGTGCTGCCCTCTACATTCTCAACGCAGTACATACAATGTGTTCTCGACCCACGAGTCGTAAAGAAGTGGCTGGGAGATTACACGGGCTCGCGCAAGGAGAGGATATCGCGGCAGAAAACTTTGCTATAGACAATCAAGTGCTGCGAGATATGCTACTCGGCACTACTCCAAGGCAGCTGCATAGGCTGATTTATAGCTTCGCGTCATTGGGCGACCCATTCTTTCTCTGGCTTTGATGGACTTCTGGAGAGTACCGTTCTGGCTTGCGTCCAGCTTAAGCCTCTTGAGCGATCCTGCGCGTGGAAGTCGCTTGGTGGCCTTCTTGTGCTTTGGAGCGCGTGTCGGAGTCGAAGGTGACGGGTTCTGCGGCGTGCCGATACATGCTTTGCGTTTCTTTGGAGTTTGAGGGGGCTTGCCTGGCGAGCTATTCTGTCGGCGAGTGGGAGTCTTTGGCGACATGATCAGAAGCTATCTGCTACAAGAGTCGATAGACTGATCAGTGCAGGACAGCATGTTGATGGCATAAAATGTTGCACAAAGACTTTCCCAATATTACGAATTCGCCGGATGTGGTCGAAGCTCATCTTCGACAATGATCTCTCGGTGTGCTCTTTGTCAATGCAGGACCATGCCACTTGTGTCAGCAAGTCATGTGGTCTCTCTGGACCAGGCTTTGGCACATGTATTGCAGCATGGCGAAAGCGGCGCATCCAAGCCCTTGATACGTACGACTGGGAAGCTCAAGTCGAATAGTTTCTTATCACCTCATCAGGAATATCGTTGCCGATTATGACTTTCCTGAACTTCCAAACACCAAGCAGCATTGGAAATGGCACGACAATCCAGGATACAACAGCTTGGAAGACAAGTGCACTTTTCAGCGACTCTGGTGGTTCTCCAATCCAACTCCCTTGCGACGCGTCCATGATGATGATGAATACTGCTCCGAGCATCTGGCCTCCAACCCATCCGACCACACTCGAGACTTCTGGGCTCACGGGATGTGTGACAATAGTCAGAAGCTCCAGAGCAGTGGGCAGTAGGCTGAAACTTGTTGCCCCAAGCAATGCGCAGGTAACGTAAGGTCCAGCGATTTTCCTTGTCTGCGGCATGAAAATGAGAATCGTATAGCTTACCGCTATGAGCGGAACCAGGAGCTTGATAGCCAGTAGAAACGCCTTCGTACGGTCAATAATGGGCGACACGACTGCTGAGGCCACAAGTCCAACCACTATGAGTAAGGCGCCTGCTATACCTGCGTCTGTCTCAGAGAAGCCGTATGGCTCAAAAATTTGGTTGATCAAGCTTGACGTTGCATTGAAGCAGCCAACGTAGACCGAAAACGGTATGAGAATAAGGAAGAAGGAGCCGTTCCTGGGTAAGTCGCGAAATGCCTGCCGAAGGTCCAGTTTCTCTGCCGCTGCTGTTGCTGAGGGTGGTATCGGCGGCTTAGCTGGTATCAATATGGCTGGCAAGGCTGCAACTGTAGATATGATAGATGTGTACAGAACCATATTTGGGATGCCCGAAATGTCTTCGGCCCAGAAAGGTCCGATGAGCTGTCCCAGAGCACCTCCGAAAGGATTCGCTAGAGATGCAAGGGCTGTTGCAGACACTCTTCCTCGATCACTGAACCACGTTTGACTGTATCGTGTAGGCGCAGCAAGTACGAATGGTTGCGCGAGACCAATGACAATTTGGCCAAACATCACGACGCCAAAATAGCCGTTGTTGGCTCGCGTGCCAGCATAGCGAATCCAGTTGCCGACCAGAACAAGCGCACTTGCAATGACGATTGACATTTTAGGTCCATGGTGGTTCAAGACCCAGATCACAGCCGGGGCCGCAGCGGCAAATGCGAAGAGAAAGCCGGTGCTGAGCCAGTTGATCGCGCTCTCGCTGACTCGGAAGTAGTGTGACGACGTCTCAGAGACAGCAGCAAATGTCAGCCAGTCCCAGCTGACCACGATGTTGAGCAGGACCAGCTGTACGAGACCAAGCCAGCGCCGTTTGTAGACGCGGTATTCGATCGTTCTTCCGGCATGACTGTCGCAGGTCGTGACCTGTTGAAGAGAATCCGCTGTTCCTGGCCGATCGGAGCTGGCAGCTGCTTCTTGACTGGGCGGCGCATCAGTATATCGCTCGCTGAATGTTGTATGCGCGCCTTTGGAGACGTGGCTGGCGGATGGCTGCTTGTTGTCGCTTATCGCAGACATGACGGAGCTCGAACGGCTGTCCAGCTCAATGTAGTCAGTCTGGGCCATTCGATGGCACCGCAGTCTGCAGTGGCGCAGAAATCAAATGCGGTCGCGCGTCCATGATGGAGAACTTGCGTTTGTCCGATGTCGCCAGGTTACATGTAAAGTCCCCAAGTCCCTTGCGTCGGGGACAATGACTGCACGGCACGTGCCGCTCCGTGTGTTGCGGCTCAACTTCGATATTACCTCAGCATCGATCTCGTCTAGAAAGTGCCATCCAACGTTCAGCTTGTGCTGGTGGCAACGACGAATGCACTCGATATGCGGGAGTGGGTGAAGTGAAATCCGAATCTTCCTTTCGATCGCACAGCGAGCCTCACTTTCCATGCCGACCCGTTCCAAGTTGACTTCGACCGGCTGCGGACTCCCGACGTGTCTCGCAAGCATCTTATCCTTATCGACCTTCGATTACCAACTAGGCTTAAGCGACGATGTATCAGACATTCTCCGGCAACAGTCGACGGCCTCGTCAAGTGAATCTGTCCGGTAGGCCTGGAAACCCGTTCGCGAAGAGCAACGGCACGGCCGCCGCCGGCGGAAGTGGAGCACAGCAAGCAGTCGCATCAGCGCAACAGGATCGCATCAACCGCCAGATTCAGAGGGAGCGAGCACGGGCGGCGTCAAAGGTTCAGAAGACATTCAGAGGGCACAGTAGCCGGCGCAGGACATTCAAGATATGGCGGCAGATCTGGGACGAACAGGAGGAAAGAGCGAACGGAGCATACAGCACAGCAGACGAAAGTCTTGGGCAGCTACGGCGCCTGCTATTATTCTTCAGTCCGAGAAGAGATCCAAGCGACGTGAAGCGACTTGCTTGGTATGGGACACGACAAGTCACGACGAGCGATACGGTGCAGTGCAAGGGCGACGAGTGGTCTCGTGCGTATTCGAAACTCCAGAGAGCCTGCATAGCAGCACTCCGAGCGCGGGTACTGCCGGATCGTGACAACGATCGAACAGTGTTGGGCATCTTGACCTTCGCTGCGAGACAGACAAAATTCACCTCTGACGATGCCGTGAACTACTATGACGCCCTCACCTCGAGTGGAGCAGACTTGCCTCAGGACTCTTTGCAAGGAGCGCTTCTTGCCCCGCTCCAATCTCGTGCGGCGTATGAAGGTTTGGCAGTGTTGCTTGCGAGACCGCTGGATCAAGAGACTACCAGTCTCCTCCGAACAGCCATCGATGCGGAGGCTTTATCGGAGGCCGTGGCTTCTCGCTTGGCACCGCCTTCTCTTCCCAGGTCTGAAGCGAACGACTCGCAGCGAGGATTGTCGACGAGATCGCGAGTATGGCTTCTCGGCAACCTGATTGCGCTCGTTGAAGTTCGATCGAGCATGGCATTTATGAGTGCTATCAGTCAACTTCTTGGTTCTCTCGCAGATAGTATCGATTTCGAAAGCACGCCGCTTGATCTCGAAAACACTGCTTATGATAATGAAATCTTGGCCAGTGTACAGTCTGGCCTGCCCCTGAACACCTTCATGCAGAAACAGGTCAATTCGCTACTGCACCAGCATTCCATACGTAATCTTCTGGTCGGCAAGCAAAACTTGTCCGGCAATCGCGACGCTCAAGCATTGGCTGGTTACGCTCTCACATTATTACGATGCTTTCCACGCAGGTCAGATGAAATCCGCATGTGGTTGCACCTAGGACCAACAAGGGTCGACAGTCCTTCACCGACCACTTACTTGTGGAATGCAACGAAACAGACCCAGGTCTTTTCGGAGATATGGTCTTCCTCACGGGGTGTCGTCCAGCTGCTGAAGAACAGGATTCCGTCACCACGTGAACGAGACGACTGGACCATAATACTTGTCTTCTTGGAAATGTTTTCTTTCGATCTCAAAATCATGGATGACGAAGAGTTCATGGGCAAGAGTCCTGTCAGCAAAAGGAACAGCGCTGTTCCTGTACCAGATGTTGCCAATCTCGTGACGTTCTTGAAGAATCTTGGCTTTACACTGGTCTACGACGCTGGCAGCTTGAACAATTCCGACGCTTTGCCAGCAAGGGATCAGGGCTCACTGTTTACTACCAAGAGCCGATTTGGCAACGCATCGCAGAGCAACGACTCATCGGCCAACGACTCACCCTTACTCGTCGCACAACTCCCCGGTCTTACTTCAGACTACTTGAAAGGCGTTGTAACCAGCCTCCTGCGTGCTATTTACGAACGCGATTCTCGACGGAACTTCCTGCCAAAGGGACACTGGTTGATGACGGAGCGATTCAATATGGATGCCTTCACGCAGGACGTTGTCATTGAGGAAGAATCAAGACATGTCATCCAACAGCAAGAAGACGAGGACAAGGATGACGACTCCGACTCCGACTTCAATGATCGCTTCGACACTCCGCGTACGGGCGCGAGCTCCTACGCTCGGGTACTTCGTTCTCAAGAAGCAAGAGCACGTGCACAACGAAAGGCAAGCAGGAGGCGATACTTGGAGTCAATGGCGCCGAAGCTGGAAATTCTCCAGAACATGCCATTCTTCATACCATTTCGCACTCGTGTCGAAATTTTCCGACAGTTTGTTCGCCTCGACCAAGAAAAGCGACGCTTTGGCACAACAGACCCAGATCTTTGGCGACAGCAGATGATGTTTCAGCCACAACAAGGGCCGCCTCGAGATCTTCTTGCACGACACCATGCTAAAGTCAAGCGTACGCAGGAGTTTCAGGATGCCTACGAGCAGTTCTACGAGCTAGGTGCCGACCTCAAAGAGCCTATCCAGATCACTTTTCTGGATCAGTGGGACATGCCTGAAGCTGGCATCGATGGAGGTGGAGTCACCAAAGAGTTTCTAACCAGTGTTATCAGCCAGGCCTTCGATCAAGACCCAAAGGCGTCCGGCCACCGATTCTTTGTCGAAAACGATCAACACCTTTTGTATCCCAATCCCACCATTTTCGAAGATCTGAAATTGCAACACCAGTTGTACGGATTCAGCGAAAGGTCGCCTGAGGTTGCAGAAGCGTGTCGCGATCTCGGCAGGCAGTACGAATTTCTCGGTCGCATCATCGGAAAGTGCTTGTATGAAGGAATACTGGTGGACGTCTCTTTCGCTGGCTTCTTCTTGAAGAAGTGGGCGCTGACAGGCGGGACTGGTAGTGCACGATCTGAGTCGCACTATAGGCCAAATATCAACGATCTCCGTGAGCTGGACGAGGGCCTGTACCGAGGCCTGCTCCAGGTCAAGAACGCCGACAATGCAGAAGAACTAGGGATGACTTTCTCAGTGACCGATGAAGTCGGACCGCCAGACGGCAAGCGCGTCGTTGAAGTCGATCTGGTGCCGCACGGAGGTAACATCGCCGTCACGAACGAAAACCGTCTTCAATACATCAACCTGATCGCAGCATATCGCCTCGCGCGGCAAGCTTCCCAGCAAACCCGCACGTTCCTCCGTGGACTCAGCGACATCATTCAACCTTCTTGGCTCAGCATGTTCAACCAGTCAGAGCTCCAGATCCTCATCGGTGGTGCCGCTGCTGGTATTGACGTCAATGATCTTCGACGCAACACACAGTATGGCGGTACGTATGTCATTGGCAATGATGGAATGGAGCATCCGAGTGTGCAAATGTTCTGGAATGTCATGCAAAAGATGGAAGATCAAGACCGAAGGAAGGTGCTCAAATTCGTCACTTCGACACCTCGTGGACCGCTTCTGGGATTTGGTCATTTGAATCCGAGATTCTCAATTCGTGATAGCGGAAGCGATGAGAATCGGTATCCCACCACGAGTACCTGCGTAAATCTCCTGAAGCTGCCGATGTATAAGAGCGAGGCGGTGTTGAGAGAGAAATTGCTCGCTGCCGTTAACAGCGGAGCGGGATTTGATCTGTCGTGAGGAATTGGAATTCGAGCGTTGAATGGAGAGCCCGATCCGTGCTGAGGCACTGATGAAAGAGATATTCGGTGACTTTGAAGAGCCTGGTTACCACTCTCGCTTTCGCCAATTGGGCAGCGGGAAGCGCAGCCTCGCAGCCGCGGTTTGGTCGTTTTGGTGAAGCGGGCGCAGCCACGACCACGCCCACTATTGATGACTATGATCTGAAAATTTGTTTTAGCGAGGCGCTTGGTAGAGAGGAAAGCATAAAGCATGGCCTGCAAGCCTTCGTCAGCCCTCGTCGGCACTTTTGCTTTTGCTGACAACCACGATCGATGTTTGAAGTCGCCAAGTCTCCATGAATCCTACATGGCAGAGCACGAGTGGGAAAACTTTCACGCATGCCGTTCGTGCGGTCAGTAGCCTCAGTGTCGAACTTGTGGAACCACCTGGTTATTCCTATTCATCGACGATAATCTGACGGAAGAACTGGGCATCGTCTGCCGTCAGAACGGACCGCGGGAGCTACCAGGCGCATAAACCACAGGTACCAAACGCCTTCTCGCGTGGCATGCTGGAGATTGAACGTGGGCGAGGATTCTGAGATCTGAAGACCTGCATTTCCTCCGATCGCCAAGATGCTCGTGTACACATTCGATTCATCTGTACTCTCATTCACAACCTCATGGCCACACAAGATCGCAAGCATCGTCTTCGTGGATATCAAATTGTCCAACGTTATCCGCCGGTGGCTGAATTTACAGCATCTGAGATGCTCCTTTCAGACCTCGTACTCATTGCTCCGACGCAGTAGTTCTAGCAGGCCAGGAATTCAGTTCACATAAGAAGTAGACAGGTCTTTCCATCCTTTCTTGTGTCCTACTGCCGTCCGTATCGCCACGAATACTTCTGTACGCGGCTCGTTCCTGCCCGACGATTTGACATTCTTTGCAGTTCAGTGGCTCACTCAGAGATCTAGACCTGCCTGCCGCAGTGGCATAATTCATATTGTATCATTGGTCGTCTAATCGTAGCAGAAGGGCGGAACGAAGCGGGACGCCTCGCTCAAATTTAGGATCCTCGAGTCGAGGTGTATTGGTGGCGTGGATTGATGGGAAGGTGTTAGAGAGGACGATGAAAGAGAAAATGCTGGTTTGGTTGTGAATGAATAAAGGACGGCGATGGATGTGTATCGAGATGATTTAAGAAGGTGGTCGTGAGAAATAGATCTATTGAGACTTCACCTCTCGAACCCGTCATCATTTCCTGCTGCCCCAGAAGACTACAGCCAGCCTCGCCGCGGCCTCCACCTGCTTTCAAAAACTCTCCTCGAGGCTGGCAAGCGGCGTCGTCACGAGTGAGGCTTTGAATCCTTCCATCACGTTTTGGTGATTGTCAACGAGCTTTCACCATGCCTTAGATCGATATGCATGTCTGGGGAAATCTGGAGAAGTCTGGGTCTACCCCGACGCTATCCCCACAAGCACGTTTGAACCGTCTTGCTATCATCGAAACTCACGAGCCTCGACCCGGCGGTTTCCATAGCAGTGGCTTCTCACGAAGCAATGAAATATGAGCGTCCTCCTCGCCCTTGGGCCCTCTCCTCCCTCATCTCCTGTGCTATTCACTTAGACTAGATTTTCTATTGTCGTCCTTCAGACATCCTCATAGACGCTATCAAGAGACGACTCTCTGCTGATCGCGGTGTTGTCGAGCATCATGAATACGACGAGAAGGCTGAGCATAGAGGACAGCACCCTCGCGACTATGTTGGTGATGCGACGGTTATGAATCACCGAGAAGACGATGATCGTGCTGAGGAAGCCAAGGGCAGAAATTCTGATCAGATTAGTGGAAAGTATTGGCTCTCTGCCAACTACATTGGTACCATGTTCGCCATCGGTATGGCGTTTATGGGTGGCATTGGAGGTGAGCATTACTTCACGATGTACGAGAGTTATATGACTGTGACATCTGAGGCAGGTTTCGGTCTTGTTGCACCAATTCTTGGAGCTATCGATGCAGACATCGGCCCTTCGCCTAATATAAACTGGGTCCCGCTCGTTAACATCTGCGGTGGTGCTGTGTTCTTCTTAATGCTTGGCAAACTCTCCGATATCTTTGGTCGACGATGGTTCTTTATCTTCGGATCTTTCCTCGGACTTAGGGGTTCTTTGACTGCCTCCATCTCAGGCTATTTTCGCTTTGTGCTCGTGACTTCCTTTATGTTCTACGTGCACCGGATCTCGGGTCTTCTCAATATAGTATAGTATAGAAGGAAGAGCGAGCCTTAGCGAAGCGCCTAAAGACAAACTGCACTAATCGGGCGATTCCTTGCTTGCAACACCTCCTTAGAGATATTAGATAGGCTTATAACTCAACAACTATCGTAGCTGCCGCTAGACTTGTATAGAGAGGGTTCTATATTATAGATACACGTAGAATTTAGCCTACTTCAAAATTTCAGTACTATAAAAATAAAGGCTATAGTCTATTCTAACTATACGGACATTCTCGGCTTCGCGTTTGTTCTATAAACACCTATATCGCGACAGACAACAAACCCCTTCTAGAATACACTGCCTATACGAGGAGCCTTAGAAAGCACTCCCCTAATACCTCTAAGTGTCGCCTTATCCGGTATCTGCTACTATTTACTTATTCTCGCCGCCTATCGGTACCTACTCCTAAAACAGCCTAAATCGCTAAATCGTCTATACCTTAATACCTATACCTATACCTAGTATACTAAAACTTGTTAGACACCTTCTAAATATACTAGCGATCCTGTTTGGCCTTAAGCGCTACTTATTATTATAGTATTCTAGTATTAGGTGTCTCCGAGTCGTATCTAGTGCTTTACGTAGCGATAGCGATAGCGAGACTCGAGCCCCGAGACCTACTATTCTGCGGCTCCGCGATTGTTGCCGCTTCGTACAGTCGCGTACGCTACTATTTGCTAGGTTCCGACTGTCTACTAATAGAGCGATACTACTTCTACTAATAGAGCGACACTACTTCTACTAATAGAGCGACACTACTTCTACTAATAGAGCGATACTACTTCTACTAATAGAGCGATAGGCGTCCGCAATGCCGAACGATCTCTCTAACCTCTTAAAGCGCGATCGTAATAAGGCGAAGAAGGGTAGATTCGATATCGGCGACGATACTAGCAATCGGCGTAAGAAGGAAGGCGACTAATACTTCGTCCGCCTGCCTAGTCGTCTAGCGATTAATCGTATAGAGCCTTAATAGACTGTCGAGCGTAAGCTAGAGATGCCTACTAATCTAGACGAGGCTAATAAGGCTAGCTAGATAGCCTACTTCGAGGAGCGCTATATTAATATAGACGAGTATAGCCTCGAGGAAGTATAGCTACTTATATAGGATACTAGTAGCAATTAATAGGCGATGCTATTCTATCGTCGCATTGTCGAGCATAGTCTACGGCATATACTAAAGCTAATACATCCTTATCGCGAGCTATTACTAGAACCGACTAAGATGTAGCTCGACTACGTCTATACTATTATCTTCGGGAGATAGGATATGTTGCTTTTAGCTCGTACTAGCGCTAGCAAAACGATTATTTTCTAGGCCTATACTATACTTACTAGTTTTATTACATTGCAGATCGTACTACTTATACGCATCGCTAATAAGTAGAGCGAGGATATAGTAGCCGCTATCCGCTAGTTAGATAAGGAAGAACAGGATCTAATTAAGGTCTGTATCCTTACTACCTAAACAAAGGAGAAGGATCTATCTATGTTTACTAATATTAAAGAAGGCCGATACTAGTATATCATCTATAGTCCCGAGTAAGCGATAAGTACTAAGTTCTAGGAGGTCCTACGTACTATTGCCGACCGCCTTAGCCTATAGGTATAGGATAAAGCGTATATATATCTTAAGTGGAAGGACTTCCGCGCAGATTATAGAGTCCTTTACCTCCTTCGCTAGCTTATAACATAGGATACGACTATTCTCGTATGCTCTATAACATTAACTAAGGAAACTAAGAAGTATCTGCTTTAGCACGGCCTCCGTATATAAGGCGATAGCGTATTCGAGACCTAGGTTGTCTAGAGCACTATCGATCGCCTAGATACTAAGTATATCCTACAAACGATGCCTTAGGGCTAGATAACAGGTTTCGACTACCTGTACTTCGTACTTAGGTATGTAGTAGACGCCGATAGCTTGGCGGTACTACAGAATATCTAGAAGACTATTATCTTTATCGATAGTCGTAAGCAGATCGATAAGGCTCGAGTTACGATATACTAGTAGCTTGTACTCTTAACTAGTAATATCAATAAGGACTCGCCGGCTAAGCAGCATTCTCGGAAGTATACCTAGGATAGAGAGCCGGTAGTACCTAGTAGCTATAGGACTATCTGTATGCTCGGCGTTGTCTCTTTCTATACTACGTATATCGCCGACATTAACAAGAATAAGCGGTATAAGGAATTTAAGAAGCCTAAGTCTCAAATCCGTATCCTATTCGGCACTCTAGCGACTTCTACTAGGGTAAACGTGCTAGATGTCGGCTTAGTTATCTAGATTAAGCTTCTAATTACTAAGGATGTCGACGATCTAATATAGAAGTTTAGTCGTGCGGCTCGCATTCCTAGTATCGAGGCATTAGCAGTTATATTCGCACTATATTAGTTAAATAATATAGAGAAGCGTATACTATACGGTTCTAACTACCGCTCGATAGTTCTACGAGACCCGATAGCAGCTAGCGCTAGTGCTAGTGCTAGTGCTAGGCTATACTAAGTATAGGATTATGTTCTAGTACGACTATCCAATCTGCGGCATACTACTATTCCTAGTAAGGAATTCGACGTCGATAAGTCTATCTTCGATGCGTATAGCTAGGATATAGGCGAGGAAGATAAGGATACTATCGTTACCGATCTACTAGTAGTCACTATGCCGCCTCGTCCTATTCGAACTACTAGCTACCCTTTTTATAATGCTATCGTAATAGCAATCGCCGAGAACGCGACTAAGAAGTCCTAGTCTACTAAAGAGATAGGCTAGCGTAACAATATACTAGATATCTAGTTATAGTTATAGAATACGCGCTACTACCCGAACCTAGAATATCGCCGCTGCTTTCGTAATATAATCTTAGAGATATATAGCGAATACGAGTATACGTATAGTGTTAACAAGGTCGTAGTAGGCACTACCGATTGCTGCAGTATATGTAATCTAGACCTACTAGATCGACTAGTCTAGGAGGGCTATACTGCTCTAGTAGTTCTAAAGCTACTAACAGCTCCTAGTATTAGATCAACCTAGTACTATACTCTCCTATTCCTCGAGAGCTTCGTATCTAATATCGCAGAACAGATCTTTCTAGACTAGTACGATAATCGCCTCTTCGGGGTTATCCTATCGACCTTCTTAGTACCCGAGCCTATTCTATAGGATCTATGTAATATCTTTAGTGCTAAGTACGGCCGGACCGAGAATGCATTTCGAAACCATGCCTCTAGTAAGGACTACGATACCCTAATTAAAGAGGCGGACATCTAGGAGCGGGCTATAGAGTTCTATACCTAGTATTAAGCGGAGGCTAATAACCTTCGAGAGATCTAGATAGAAGAAGACCTCCTACTAGAGCTAAATCGCATTATCTTTAGCGTGTTTGCTAAGCATAATATATTCGTTAGAAACAGAGATGCCGAGAAGAAGAAGAAGGCTGAAGAAGCTGCTACTACTACTGCTACTACTGCCGCTATAACTCGGACAAGCCAACCTATCGCCAATCGGCCTACTAACTAACAACAGCGCCGTAAGCAGCTATAGAAGAATACACAGAACTCTGCCCGCTCTACTATCGAGGCTCGTAAGAGGATAGTAGCAAGGAACACTAGAGGCATATAGGATCTAGATTACGAGGAAACTGCGCGTCGCTAGGCAGCAGGAGTTAGCTAAGTAGCAGGAGGCAGCTAAGTAGTAGGAGGCAGCTAAGCAGGGGATAGTAATAGTAGATCAAGCCGTCGGTTAGGCTATAGCCGTACACTATCGGCTCGAGAGAGAGAGCGTAGGCGTAAGGCTAGCTAGTAGGAAGGTAACGATATAGAAGACTTACTAATATTTAGTATATAATATTCTGCGAGAGCATGCCTAGTTGAGCTGCTTCTACGAGAGCTAGCGCTAGAATTAGCGGTAAAATGGCGCTAGAATTGGCACTAGAATTGGCACTAGAATTAGCACTAGAATTAGCGGTAAATTGGCACTAGAATTAGCATTTAATAAGGCTTCTATTATGTCCTTGTAAGCTCGCTAAGTCCTTGTCCTATCCCCGGAAAAGTGAGCCGTAATACTACGCTCGATCGCGTTACTTCTACGAGTACAGGCCTAGTTAAGTTGCTTCTATAAGAGCAGGCCTAGTTGAGTTGCTTCTATAAGAGCAGGCCTAGTTAAGCTGCTCCTACGAGAGCTAGCGTATAATGCCTAGTTGAGTTGCTTCTGCGAGAGCTAGCGTATAGTGCCTAGTTAAGTTGCTTCTACGAGAGCTAGTTGAGTTGCTTCTGCGAGTGCTAGCGTATAGTGCCTAGTTGAGTTGCTTCTACGAGAGCTAGCGCTAGAATTAGCACTAGAGATAGCGCTAGAGATAGCATTTAATAAGGTCCTTCCTTACTACCCTTCTATTATGTCCTTATAAGCTCGCTAAGCAGGCTCTTCTATCGTGTCCTTATAAGCTCGCTAAGTAGGCTATCTATCGTGTTCTTTACGACGAGGGTTTATAGATAGTCGTAGGTATCGATAGTATATAAGAGCTAGGCGAGAAGCGTAAATTCGAGGAAGCGACAAGGATACCGAGTCCCGCTAAGACCCCGGATTTAGTATAGTAGAGCGCTTAATTGGTAGGATTAAACGTTATAGCTGCTTCCTTCCGCGTATTTATAACACCGACTTTACGACTTTTACGACTTTTATAATAGCATATTACTAATACAGCGAGATACGCCGATTGCGCGCATTTCTAGCAAATAGCGCTAACAAAAGTGTCTAATACGATAACGACGGCCGCCTTAGGCACTAAGAACCGCCTCCGAAACCCGAGAAGTTACTAACACTAGCGAGAAGTTACTAGCGAGAAGTTACTAGCGAGAAGTTACTAGCGAGAAGTTACTAGCGAGAAGTTACTAGCGAGAAGTTACTAGCGAGAAGTCACTAGCGAGAAGTTACTAGCGAGAAGTTACTAGCGAGAAGTTACTAGCGAGAAGTTACTAGCGAGAAGTTACTAGCGAGAAGTTACTAGCGAGAAGTTACTAGCGAGAAGTTACTAGCGAGACTAGCGAGACTAGCGAGACTAGCGAGACTAGTACTATACTTATTATACCGCAGCCATTAGCACTATAATATATACGGCAAGGATAGATACGTAGGGCGATAATATATATCGAGCGCAAGCACTCTTCGAGAAGCTACGACAGCCCTCTTACGTTAACGCCTTCTATTGCTTAGACTCTCCCTAGAACGATCATTCCGATAACTAGTTACTATATAAGGTAGAGAAAACGAATAGTAGCGTCCGGGGATCTAATTAACTAGCGGCACTAAGCGGCTATAGAAGCATACACTCCGAAGTACACTAGCATTATACATAGCCTATATGCTACGCGTAATGCGCAATAATCAACGTATTCTATTACTAACTATAGTACGTATAGCCGAAGACAAGGTATATAGGACGGGACTTATTAAGCGAAACAATAACAGCTTATTCGCTAAAGCGACACTTATTAGTACCTAGACAATAATAGAGTGTAACCGCGCCCTTAGTGTTAGAGACACCGCAGAAAAGGGTTGTCGAGCGCGTTGCAGTCGTATAGTAATATTAATGCGCTTACTAGAAGAGGAGGCGTACTATAGTCGGATAATAGTCTTAATACGCTTTCGATCGGTTCGGTTCGGTGCGTACTATAGTCGAATAGCAGTCTTAATACGCAAAGGGCTGCAGTCGTATAGCAGTAAAGACTAAGACTAAGCGCCTTCGGGCTTGAGTATACTAGAGGCCCTTACGCAACAAGGTTATTATAACTAATAGTCCTAACGAAGGCGTTACGCCGACTTAACTAGATGCGCGTATGTTATCCTATAAAGAATCCGAACGTAGGAAGCCTATAGCCGCTACTTAAGGTGTACCTCACTAAAGAGTTTTTACCGAGTTAGGCCTATAGCAATGCTACGAACCTATTAATCTACTTAGTAGGAGAGTCGCTATCGAGCCGCTACTCTAGGTATACCTTACTAAAGAGTTTTTACCGAGTTAGACCGTTAGCCGCATTATAGGTGTACCTTACTAAAGAGTTTTTACCTCCGCTAATCTATCTAAGACCTCTGCAGTTTGCACTAAGACTGCGATGTTCTAACAAAAACTATACTCTTTCGGTTAAATGCGTAGTCGACGCCCGCTAAAGCTATAGAAAACAACCTACTCGCTAGGAGAGTCGCCTTCGCAACGTCTTGCATCGACAAAGCCTATCGGAGACTAAAAGGACTAAATAAACTACCTGCCGAGGAACCTTAACTAACTTAAGCGGTTCTATCGGTAGTAAGCCGTAGGACTAGTTAGGAGATAGTGTTAATCGCTATAGAGCTACCTATATACGACAAAGAGGTATCGACACTATTGCTATTAAGAGCCGACAGCTAGTATATTGCTAGGGGTGTTAGTATGTTAGTATATATATAGAAGAAGAAGAAGTTAAGGTTAGAAAGCGGATATCTATATACGCCTCGTAGGTAAGGTTTGCCTCTACTAATAGGATTGCGCTATTTACGCTATAATAGCAAGGCAACAATAACGGCTATACATTATCGCACTTTTAACGCAATAGCCGCCGACTGCTACTAGTTGAATGCCTAAGGCTAGAATTGCTAGCAGTTCTCGAAATTACCGGAGGCCTTCTTTAGTATTAGGCGCTCTGCCTTCTTTAGCATTAGGCGCTCTGAATTTATATAGGAACTAAGTCTAAAGCGAAGCTAATAGTAGGGACCTCTACTCTAACTAAGACTCCGACTGCCGCTAGTTAGTAACGCTAGTTATCAAGCTATTATCGTACGCCTAGCCTAGCCGGCTATTAAGCTATTATCGTACGCCTAGCCTAGCCGGCTATTAAGCTATTATCGTACGCCTAGCCTAGCCGGCTATTAAGCTATTATCGTACGCCTAGCCTAGCCGGCTATTAAGCTATTATCGTACGCCTAGCCTAGCCGGCTATTAAGCTATCATCGTACGCCTAGCCTAGCCTAGCCTAGCTAGCTATAGTAAGGAAGGCCTAAATAGTAGATATAGCAGGTTGGATTACTACAAACGAATACAAAAGCTAGATTCATTCAATCCTTAATCGCTATAACCGCTACTATTACCTATTGCTGTTATAAGAGCCTTTAGGGACTACTAGTTAGATCTACTATATCTAGGTCTAGGTTAGCAAAGCCCTTAGCGTCGACGTATAGCTAGTATATAGTAGCTATAGCATCATCGATAATGCCTGCTTATATAGGTCCCCGCTAAGCACTACTACTAACGCGCTCTCTCGTATCTGCGCCGTCGATATTGTCTATACTATTAGCAGCTGTATTAGGAGCGCTACGGGTTACGCTATTTAACAGACGCTAGTTAATATTATTAAGCTACTCGTATGCACTAGGGATTAGCCCTGCCCCAATCTGCTAAATATTATTAGAGATAGGGCGTGGATCTAGCTTTAGTACTTCGATTAGATCTGTAAAATTGGCATCCGGATCGTACTTATCCGGTGTTATACTGCCCTCTTAGTACTTCTTAATTGCTCCAGCCTATACCTGCTTAGTAGTATCCTTCTCTGTATAGTATCTAGTACCCTTTAGTCCGATACTCTCGAATATACTACGTACGGCCTGCGATGCCTCTCGGTTCTGCGAGATTAGCTCTATTATAGTAGAGACATTATAAGTTGAGTTGCTACGAGCCTAGATATCGAGCTTGTAATCCTTATTGTGTAGCTTAAGTATCTTATTAGTAGCAATACCCTTACTATTACCGAGATTAACGATAGCTAAATCTAGGATTGCCTCCTATAGGACAGCATTAGATATATTTAGTAGCTAAGACAGGTTAACTATCTTACGGCTATAGTTAAGCTGTCGGGTACCGAAGAAGTTTAGAATTAGATGCTCGACTATACGGCGCAGGTATCCGAGGTCTATCTTGCGGATAGCGACATATACGGTTAGGAAGTTCTTAATCTCCTATAGTAGTCGGGCTATCGTAGTATACGATAGATCCTCTATCTCGCCCTTAATATTTAGCCTAGTCTAAGTAGCTTGCGTAAAGAGCTTGGTGTAAATAGCCTCTACAATGTCGACATACTACGTAGGTATAAGATAATCCTTAATTAGAGCCTTTACTGCCTCGATACGGTTTATACTTATAAACTAAGGAGCACCGAAATTGAATCCGAGCTGTTCCTCTGCCTCTTAAAGAAATTAGGCACTAACATACGTACGATATGCTACGAATACTACCTATCGAACGATGTAGTACTCTGCCTTAGTACTACTAAAGCGGCGGATAGTATAATACTTAGCGATGTCCTTAAGGGTATAGGCTAGGTGCTTGCCTGCCTTATTAGTATCGTAATAGGTTCGTAGAGGAGTATAGCACGCATTTATCTCGATATAGAAGAAGGCTAGCATACCGACGATGAAGTCCTTCCTATCGTATACGCGCGTACTCTCGACGCTGCCGAGCTTAATACTACGGATACGATCGACGGTTATTTAGTCTCCGATAACGATAATAAGCTAGTCCTAGAACGCCTTATTGTCTAGATCGAGCTTCAAGAACTTCTAGAAGATATCGTTATATACCTAGTACGTATCTTTAATCGAGGCTTCGTTATAATCGGATACTAGCAGTAAGATTATTAGAGTCTTACTATCCTTCTTGTCCTTAATCCGGATCGTACGCTATAGGAACCGCTTAGTTAGACTACCGCCGCGAATACGATCGTCTGCATTAGGGCTCTTAAAGCTATCGTGTTCCTTAAACAGATGCTATAGCTTATCGCTAGTAAGGAATCCTATAGCCTAGTCGATATAGTACAAAGAGGTCGCCTTCTTATGCTTATTAGCGCAGATCTTGCGTAGGATAATCCGAGGGTTTATCTTCTTCTTTAGCTTTAGTATATGCTTCTTTAGACCCTTCTAGACGGCTTAATGCCTAGCAATATACGAGGTCGTTATATTGCGCTACTTAGTATTGCTACTAGTCGTCTAGATAGCCTTCCGGTTCTCCTAGATACAAAAGTTGTCGTATACAATTACATATCTACCCTTAATAAACATTTTAACTGCCCGTTCTCGGTTAGTACGAGCAGTCTTCCTCGTAAGCCGCTATAGTATACGATAGGCCGGATATAGACCTATCGCACTAAGGATATCGACGACTCGTCGCTTAACACTACTAGTATATAGGAACAGCCTAAAGGACTTGCTAAACCAGGATGCCTTCTTTAGCGAAATCGAGCGAGTAACTACCTACGTAATCGTAGCGATGCGCTTCTTCTAGCGGCTAAATTTGTCTCGGATACTAGGTTGATCTTCCTTAGCGATATCTTTAGCGGTATAGCGCTTATTAGGAAGTAAACCCTATAGGACACTATACTAAGTTAGCGCTGTGTCTTTAATGACTTTGTCTATCTTACTTAGCTTCTCTTGTCTATCGATAGTAGAGTCTAGATCGTACTAGTTAAAGAATTTCTTGCTAACGAGCCTCTTTAACTTAGAACGGAGCCTACAAGTACTTACGAGACCCTCGAATAAGAAGATATCGATAATCTTATCGATACGACGGCGCTATATCTTTGTTCCTAGATCTCCTACCTATATTAAGAGCAGCTTTAGCGCAGTAAGGTACTCGTAGTTTAGTAGGTCTATAACATTAGTATACTTCTATAGTAGACTCTTTAGACTCTTACGCTTCTTCTTCTTCTTAGCTACTAAACTAGTAGGAAACTAGCGCTTCCGAGCGGTACTAGGGCGAGCAGTACCGACAATCTAAGGCTCGACATTATTATTATCTAAGAAGTCTCCTTTATCTTCTAGTCGAAAGAACTAGCTACCTTTAGCACTAGCGGCTTTAGCCTCGACCTTATTATCGCTTATCTTATTATCCTAATCCTTAGTCTCGTAATTATCTTTATCTGTTTCCTCCTCTTTATCCTCGATAATAGGTAGCGCGACGTTAGCGCGCAGACCTATACGGCGCTCTTAGCGGGTTAGAACAACTAGAGCTAGCGCTGTCGGAAGGCCGTGTTCTACTACTATGTCTTTAAGCTAGTCTAATAGTAGCGCTAAGAGCTCGCTCGTCTAGTAAGGGCTATATTCTACGAGGCTATATTCTGCTGCTATGTCTTTAAGCTAGTCTAAAGGCAGCGCTAAGAGCTCGCTCGTCTAGTAAGGGCTATATTCTACGAGGCTATGTTCTGCTGCTATATCTGCAAGCTAGTCTAATAGCAGCGCTAAGCCGAGCTCGCTCGTATCGAATACATTATATTGCTATAGTAGCATAGGTAAGCTAGAAGGCTCTATTAGCAGCGGCTTATCGTCTATATCGGCTATAATAGTGTCGCTATTGTCCGACATTATCGCTAGATTAAATACTAGATTAAATACTAGATTAAGTGCTAGATTGAGTGCTAGATTAAGTGCTAGATTGAGTGCTAGATTAAGTGCTAGATTGTTACGACAAGATTAATAGCGACGGCGTCGAAGGAACAGGTTATAATAGAAGCGACTAGTGCCCGCGAGCGACGCGTTGTAAGTAAACACATAAAGACGCACAGACTAGAAACATATATAAAGTCGACAAAGCTAGGCCTTAGTATATAGCAAGAAGTGACCTCCGCTTTTTAGATACAATACAATACTACGGTGTCGTATATATATATACTAAACGGGGATTATTATAGAATTGGCACCGCTAGGACCTCCGGGTATTTCTATATTATATAGGCTATATCTTAAAATAGGTGTTTTTAGTAAGACTAAGTCTATTACTAAAGCCGGCTTTTAGCTAGGCAGTACCGTCGGCTTATAAGCTATAACACAACAACCTAACGTCGCATTAATATAATTTTTAGATAGAATAATATCCGATTGCCTACTCTACGCCCGTATTATAAAATATTAATATATATCGCGTTGTATGCAAAGTCGCAAAATAGGGATCTTGAATCTAACCCGATCGCTAGTTTTGCTGTTAGACCCTTGCTGCGCAAGGGGTTTATAAATAAACCGGTGGCTCGTGCGCTCTAAGCAAGGGTCTAATGGGAGATAGTTCTTTGATTGCTGATGGTTTGAGGGGGAGGGATGGGGAGCAGAAGGGTTCCTGAAACATTGACTTTGATTGTTTTTGATGCTTGAATGAGTTTATGGGATTATGACTATAAGGATGCATGCATTCCCTAGGGGTGCCTTTTTTTCGCGGAGAGTGATATGTGGCTTGTATTCTAGAGGCTTTTCTGATTGATTGACTATGGCCCGGCCCAATCAGCAAGGTCTTTTGCTCCTTATTCGAGTCCATGTTTGCTTCGCAATGCACCATCACTTCATTAAGTACCGGAGTCCCTGCGCCGTCCCAAAGGATGCATTGTGCCTGGGAGATTGAATTTCCTTCATGGGCGAAGTTCTTGGCGCATGCTTCACTTGTCTTAGCTATCGGAAATGTGTGCTCATAGGGGAAACCTTATTCTACCAACAGGAAGCTGGTGTGGTGCAGTCCTGGCGAGAACGGAAAGTGGTTACCATGTTGCCGCGTCCAAGGCGTGGAGCATGCAGAAGTCTCTCGTTCAACCTACAACATCGTCCGGGCCCTTTTATCATTCCAGAACAGGTTTAGGGAACGTGGAAGACAAATGAAGAGAGAAGACACATGCAAGACCTGAAAACATCTGTCAAACACGCAATCTGTTTCATTCAAATGATCCTCTGCTATAAATAACACTTCTCTTTCCTCCTCCTCTTCTTCCCTCACTCCTCAACCTTCGGCAACAACCCCGCCGTAGCAATCCTCATCCTCTTCCCAAACACCCACAACGGAATCGTCAAGATCGCAAAAATCCCCATAAGCATTCCAAAAATCCCAAAAGGCAAAGCAGCACCTTGATCCTGAATCCAATCACTAACAAAATACGTCCAAGCGAAACCCACAACCGCTCGCATAATCGTCGTCATAACAAAACAATCCGCCGCAACGACGTGATACGCGTCGATGAGGTAATTGAAACCTACGGAGGGGATTTGCATGATGCCTGCGCCTATCATGCCGAAACCGACGAGCATGCCCACCCAACCGTGTTCGGAGGGGTTGTCAGCGCAGAAGCCGAAAGTCCAGATTCCTGTTGTGGCGAGGAAGAGGGCTGGGAACATGACCGGGAGTCGAGATTCGGGTTCTGCGAGGCCGTGGGATTCTTTGCGTGCGTGACGTTTGGTGGCGAAGTCTGCGGTGAAGAAGGTTATGAGGCCTCCGAGGAGGGCGCCGATGATAGGGCCGATGTTGAGGAGGCCGACGTTGTTGCCCCAGAGGTAGGGTGGCATGGCGAGGAATTGGGGGCCGACGGTAGAGATTGTGACGAGCCCGCCGAGGAGGCCGCCGTAGTGGAGCATGACGACCCAGGTTCCTGGGAAGGCAAGGCTGTACCAGGGTGCGAGGAAGTTGCGGAAGAGATTGCCGCGGTAGATGCCCACTTTGAGGCTCTGGGCGAAGGTGAAGGTGTCGTGGTAGGAGGGTGATGGGGAGGCTTGTTCGATTATGTCCACGGTGTTCTTCTCTTTGCCGACGGCGCCTTCGCCGGAGTTGCATTCGTGGTCTCGCAGGAGCTGGGCTTCGCGGTCGAAGGTGGTTTCCGGGACCAGCATGATTTCGCAGACTAGGCAGAAAGTCAGGAGTGCGAGACTGATCCAGAAAATGTACTTGTATCCTTGGTATGCTGCGATGTATCCGCCTCCGAGCCCGCCGATAAAAGAGCCACTGGAGAGGAAGAGAGTGTAGACGGCCTGGAAGTGAATATCAGTTGACATTCAACTTGTACGTGGAGCGTCCCACTAGTACTCACCATCGCTCGTCCTCTTTCGTGTACGAAGAAGACCTCGCCGACCACATTTGCAGCGAGAGTATCAGCTGGACCGAACCCAAATCCTTGTATGGCCCGAGCAGCGAGCAAGCTGTGGAAGCTTTCCGCTTCTGCGCACCAGATGGTGGCGGCGACGCTGATGGCCATGGCGGCGATGAGGATTGGTCTTCGTCCGAAGGTATTGGCGAGTGGCACCCATACGATATTACTCACACCAATCATGAGCACATTGAAGGCTACCAGATGAGTGAGACTGCTGAACGCTGGAGGAGGTCGATGCCACGCTTGTGGCAGCTGAGCCATGAGCAGTGTGAGAGCTGGAGCAACCGATGCTGAGCCAAAGTTCACCGATCCACAGTAGATTGACATGATCAGGAGCACGGTCCATTTCCGCCATGTTGGCCAGTTCAGCGGATCTCTTGGGCTCAGCGTCGGCGGTGGAATTAGTGCAATGTGATCGTGGTTCTCGTGTTCTGGCCAATCAATCAGTCGACGCTCGAATGGTCGGCATATCGATGCGGCGAATCGTTTGGACGGCGTCTGGAGACTACATACCAACAAGTCTGGTCGTTCCTGGTGGGGCGGCCTCAGCGACTTGCTGCTTCGACAGCGAGAATGCATGCCGCCATTGAGACATGGTGAGCGGTAGACGGCGTGAGAGGCGTGAGGTCGAGGTGGGAAGAGAAATGGCGAGGTGGCGAGACCAAGGACGCTCGGGGGGAGTGTTGGACGACCCTGACTATATCAATGCCCCGTCTTCACCCACCACTGACATGTGCGGTCTGGGGCCCCAGAGTCAGGCTGGACTGGCATTGGCCCACGAGCCGAGCGACGTGTCCGTGTGCCGAACCGTCTAGATTGCCGCGTGCGGAGTACATCATATATTCGAGGCAAGGCATGATGGCATCGCATTCTCTCGCGCCTGCTGATTTGTAGACGCACGAAGAATCGTGGCGCCGGGGAGCACATGGCACATCCGCTCGGCAACTTTTGAAGCGAAGCCCTAACCACTTGTCTCAATCGGGTAGTTCTAGGCAGGGGGGCAGGCCTGGAGATGTCTATGTGCGAGGTCGCGGCCGAGTCGGCGATGGCGCGAGCAATACCATACCGCATCCTCGCAACATCACCTCCCCAACTGTTGAGCACATGGCCCAAGATTTGGCCCCGGACTGGATCCTACAGCAAGCCCTCTCTGCTCAGAATACAGCCCACAATGCATTTGTCCGAAGCAAGCCGGAGCTGAGAGCACAAGATGGAGGGCTCACTCTTGCGGTGCTCGGGTGCGGCACCATGGGCAGTGCCATCCTTGGAGGCGTCATGGCCTCGTTGCAGTTGCAGTTGCAGTCCAAGTCAGACCACCGCACCAACACTCCACATGCCATCCCCGATCGGCGACCAAACAAGTTCAATGCCTGCGTAAAAACCTCCTCAAGCGCCAAAAGAATCAGAGAAGAGCTTGGAAAATACCACGCCGACCTCATCGTCTGGGAAAACGACAACCTGGGCGCTGTAAAAGCAAGCGACGCCATCATACTCGCATGTGAGCCCCACATTGTAGGCCATGTCCTGCGCGAAGAAGGCATCAGAGACGCACTTGCAGGTAAGCTGCTCATCAGCGTATGTGGCGGAGTCCCAGAAACCTACATTCACGATACTCTCTACCAATCCGCGCCACCTCCTCCACCACAGTCACAGTCACAGTCACACACCTCGAAATGCACCATCGTCATAGCAATCCCCAACATCGCTGCCTCAGTCTGCGAATCCATGACTATAATCTCTGCCTCTGCTGCTCTTTCGGAAGAAAACTCCACCCTTGTGAATTGGATCTTTAGCAGAGTGGGTAGGGTCGCGAATGTTCCTTCGTCGCGCATGAATCCCGCTACGGCTTTATGTGCTTCGGGACCTGCGTTGTGTGCGGTCATGATGGAGGCGATGGCTTCGGGTGCTATTGCCAAGGGCATGCCTCGTGCGCAGGCCTATGAGATGGCTGCACAAGCTATGAAGGGTGCGGCGAGTTTGGTGCTTGAAGGAGAACATCCGGCGCTGGTTCGCGATCGTGTCTCGACGCCGGGAGGCTGCACGATTGCGGGCATACAAGTTTTGGAAGAAGGCTCGTTTCGTGGAGTCGTGGCGCGAGCGGTTCGGGAAAGCGCTGCTACGCTATCGCTGCTGGCGGGTGAGCGCCAGCCGGAGGAATAATGCTTCCTGCGCAGAGCAGTGCTTTTAGATAGACTAGACATCCCGTGGACGTAATCGACTCCACTTCCATTCTCAGGCTACAACCATTCATTCATTGTCCCGTGTGTCATTTCACCCTTTTAGTCTCTGCAATTATGCACGATCATGATCCGAGCCGATAGATACTAATGAGGACTTACTACCTACCTATAACCTTAGAATTCCTAGTAGAATTTTCAGAATTTTCTCGCCTTACTAACCGGGCAGGCCGTGCTATATAGTAGTCCGAATAGCATCTAAATGGAGTCGGAAGCATTCCACCATTCCTCCTTCTTTTCTACTTATTACCGAAAAATTCCGTCCTGTGACCGAGTCGCGGTAAGGTACTATCTATATCTCTATCCGACCACAGCCTTCAAGAGTGTCTGCATTCAACCAACTGCAAACAGCATGTATTATCGTCAAAAACAAATCCGACCTCCCATAACGTGCCATCGATTAAGGGGAAGAAAAGTTAATAAGATTTCTAGATTTTTTCGCATAACAATAAAAGCTATCTACTTCCCTACTATAATAAATTCTCGGGCATACTGGTAAAGATTGAGATTTAGATAACATACCGATAAAAAAGAACTAGTAAGAACTAAACTTAGTTCCAAATAACTCGCGAACCCCAACCGTAGTTAAAGAGTCTTAACGGCATTCTTTCCACCCACTTGACACCAACGAACGCCATGCCATGCATCTCACATTCCATCTCGACAATAATCTCCTCCTACACACCAAGAGGATACTTCTTCCAAGTCCCCGAAGCCTGATCCGTAAGCCCGTCCCAAGCGAAAAACTCCTGACCGGGCGGCCTCACAACCTGCCATTTATCCGTCCGCTGCTTCTCATTATCAATAATCAAATTCCCCCCTTCTGGCGTTTCGTTGAGGATATATTGTCTTTTGGCTTCGGAGCGTACTTTGATGTCGCATTTGAAGGGTTTGCTCATGGTGATGACCCAGGGTGCGGTTTCGTACCATGGGACCGCCGGGGTGTTGCCGCCTTCGCATGGCTTGATTTCGAAGGCCCAGATTAGGGAGCCGATGAGGGTGAGGAGTTCGTTTTGGGTGAGGTCGACGCCTGGGCAGGAACGGTTGCCGTAGCCGAAGGCGCGGTCGCCGTTGAGGTTGGGGAATTCGGTGAGGGGTTCCTTGTAGGTTGGGTATTTGGGGTCGAGGAATCTTTGGGGCTTGAATTCGTTGCCTTGTGGGTAGGTGGATTCTTCACGGGAAATGAGGCTGTCAACAGTTAGCTTTTTGCAGTTTCCGACCGTTCGGCTGGGTTTGCGCTTACTAGTGGTTTGCGTGGCAGATGGCGCCCTTTGGAATGTGGTAGCCTTCATAGACGTCGTCCTCCATCACTACGTGTGGAACACCGAGAGGAGTGGCTTGTCGCCATCTGACGATTTCTTTGACGGTGGCTCGCAGACGTGGCAGATTTGGCATGTCCTTCATCTCGGGTGGGTGGTTGCCGCAAACACGGTCCAATTCCTCGACCACGTGCGCTTGCCAAGATGGGTAGTGGCACATGGCAGTGAAGAAAGCGTGGAGTGGACCCCCAACAGTAGCGATGGCGACGAAAGAGCTGGATCCGATGGCGTGTGCAGCCTCGTAGAAGTCGAGGTGCTCGGTACCCTTTTCGTTCTCGAGCCAGAGCTTGCTCCACGAACCCTCGAGACGGCCTTCCTGGGACTTCTGTTGGGCGTCCTGAAGCGCCTCCATGAAGGCGTCAGACATCTGCTTCTTGCGGATCTGCTCCTGCTGCTTCCACGGCGAGACAGACTCTGGCAAGTTGGAGAGGAAGGTAAGCTTATTGATCAGAGGGCCGGCTGGCGAGACAGCCTTGAGAATAATGGGGATAATGGTGAGAAGCTTGCTTCCGTGTCGTGGATCGGCCCAGGCAACACCGGCGATTGTGCGTGCGCAGTGGACCAGCATGTGCTCAGACCAGTGATCTGGGTTTTCCAGCATGCGACGGAGAGTTCGCTTGTTCTCGTCTGCGGGCCAGCCGTAGAAAGTGCGTGGGTTGGCGTGTCGCATGATCAAGTGCATGAAGTTCTTGTATCGTCGGAATTGCTCGCCGTAGCCCATGAGTGGCAGAATCTCAGCGCCCTCACGTACACCAACAGCGGCGGGCAGCTCGTTGCGATCGCAGTAGTTCCGTTGTCTCGTCACAAACAGGTCCTTGGCAATCTTGTCGGTCTCGATCCAGATGTGAAGGGTACCCATCACCTGCCACTCGTAGATTGGACCGTACTTCTTGTGAAGCTCGCCGAAATGCCATGCGGCCTCAATACCGGGGCCCGGCACATCCCAAAATCGGCCTGCCCATGGAAGACCAGGCCCTTTCCGTGGGAGAGGCTTCACGCCGGCCGGCAGCTTCTGCTTCTGGCCCGTGACTCTCGCGGCGACGACAGTAATGACTAATAGGAAAATAAGGATGAACTTTGGCTGTGTGAAAAGTGATGTGGTGTTGTCGAGAGGGCCGTCCAGGGCGACGTTCTTGACGGCCTGTGTGGCATTGCTGGCTGCGTAGAGCAAATGCTCTGCGGGTGACTGGATGACGGAAGCCATGATGCTGTGTTGGACAATTGCTATGCAATCAATGAAGCAGTCAGGTCGCGCAGCTGGGAGGCAGTGGTATGTATGTATAAGAATGGATCGGGGCCTCGGAGGCAATGGAAACCAAAGCGTGTAGCACAAGGAAGGCGGGCAAAGGAAAGGGAGCCGTGCAGTGACCTAGTAAGTTGTAACGGTGGTCTCTCCAACGGTGGGTCTGGCGCTGGCGCTGGCGCTCGTGCGGGTGGGCGCTGTGCATATATTCTAATAATATTATTCACCCAGCCGTCACAGCCTACCGTTACGCCTACGCCGGCCATCGTTCGAGGCTAGGCTTGGTGGGTGCGACAAGCGAGAGGATCGTCCTGCAGCAGAAACTCTCCCTGAGCTGGTCGGAGGAATGGTGGAGAGCCGTGTCTATATAGCTGCGCTGCGCTGTGCTTACTGGCACTTCCCACGTGAACACAGGGCTAGCCTGGTCGAGGAAGGCGGCTCCCCAAATTTAGGACCGCACACGTTCCTCCTTTCCTCGGCCTCTGTGTCGCATCCATCAGGCCCTGTCTACTTGCAACAGGTTATAGCGCAACCTGAGAGATTATAATAACCTCATAAACGGCTCAGGTTATGGCGCCTTATAACCGGTTATCTATTAGACAATGCTAGGTATTAAGACCCACATATTAAGCCTCCGCGGCTAGCGGCTCGGCAGCTACATTTCCATCTTCTACCTCTTACTATATAATAATTATTAAGGTCGTGCAGTAGACTGTATAGCTTCTAGTAGTATATATAATATCGATAGCGGTATAGGCGGTATAATAACGAGGAAATCGGCGGACGAAGGGTAGGGAGGACGAGTACTTTCGATAGATATAGTTTATAGTATAGTTACTATATAAAAAGATAGTTAGTCGAGTAGCTAATCTCTCGTTTTAAAGCTATTAGAATACTAGATATTATAGCCTCTTAATCGAGCGAGTCTCAACCTTCTTAGGCTCTATTAAAGACTCTAGTACTAAAGGCGACTCGGAAGCGTATAGCGACTGCAATACTAATTAATAAAGATAGGTAACGCAAAGCGCCGCAATAGTAGACTTAAGAGTAGACCGAGTATTTCCTCGATTAGTTAAATAAGTTTAAGAAGATTAGCCGTAGTACTAATACTAATAACTTCTAGTTAGGCGACCTTCGAGACCTAGCAACGTTAATAAATAAGAAGTATAGCACGGAGCGCACTACTAACTACCTAAAGAACAAGTGGACGTTAATTAAGAAGGACTAGAGT
This sequence comes from Pseudocercospora fijiensis CIRAD86, assembly GCF_000340215.1. Lineage (NCBI taxonomy): Eukaryota > Fungi > Ascomycota > Dothideomycetes > Mycosphaerellales > Mycosphaerellaceae > Pseudocercospora > Pseudocercospora fijiensis. The sequence continues at coordinate 1,313,063 of NW_006921534.1, read as the reverse complement.
ATATAGATTGCTTACTTAAAGCATATAAGTAGCTAGAATAGTATATCTCTAACCGCCGAGTCGGACGTAGAAGACGCTTACTTCGACGAGAATCTAAGGTATACTCCCTTCCGCGATAAATTGCCGGAGTTCTTTAATATTATAGACGAGTTAATCGGCTCTAAGGTAGCTACGGGCGAGAATATAATGTCTAATAAGGCTTTTAGCGAAAGCGACGAGGAAGGCGGTAGTAGTAGTAAGGAATCTAAGGTTAAGGTCACCGCCGAAGGCGTAGCTTCTACGCCCTTTACGGAAGAGCAATTAATAGTGTTACATATAGCGAAGGCGGCGGAAAAGCACTAAAAGAAGATGTAGAAGGAGGCTAATCGGGTCTATAAGAAGGCCGAGGAGGTTAGTAAAAAGAACCTAACTATTGTAAAGTCGCTATAGAAGGCGTTTAAGCCTATAGTCTTAATAGTCGCTAAGGTCGTAAAGGATAGTAAGGAAGAACGAGCTTTAACGAGGAAGTTAGCGGACGAGTAACGTACTAACGCTCTAGCGGCTGCTAAAGCTAGTACTATCGTTAGTAACGTTACAAAGCGACTGCTAGATAATAAGACGTTCGCAAAGATAGACATACCGTTAGCTAATCGCATATTGTTAGTGCGCGAGTACGCGAAGAAGAACGAGGAATTTAACTATTATAAAGTCGCTTCGAGTATAAACTAGGAGCAGTTTAAAGAGTATTTCCTGTCCGTATTAACGGACATTAAGGCTAATATTCGCTAGAATACATACCTATAGCAGATAGAAGGTAGATACGTACTATTAGGATACAGATAATAGGTTGTTGTTAATAAGAATGCTTAGAAATAGCGGAAGAAGTAGATATCTATACTATAATTATATAGTTCGATGCGAGAATTCGTAGATTAGGTGTAGAATTTTAGTAGAAATGCACGCTAACGTCTATACTATTAATTTGTATAGAGGTATTGTTAATTTTTACTAGCAAATTGTAGTTACGTACGAGGGCCTATTATATATAGAAAAGCTATATCCTACTAGCTCGAATTCTAATATCGTAGAAGTTTGCTAAGAACCTGCGATATCGACCCTACTAGAATTTCGACTAGAGAAGTAGTAGGCGTAGAAAAGGCGACAGTAATGTCTAGAATATGTACGGTTTAAGCCTATAAATCGACTCTATACTAAGTTCCTTACTAAAAACCGAACTCCGCCTATTACCTTTATATTCTATAAACATCAACCCTCCCCTATTATATCCTTCGCCGTACTCTAAGCAGCACCTCCTACTTTTAAGCCCTTATATTAAGTCCAGTTCTTAACTGATTACCGTTATATTTATTATACATCTACCTCGCTATTCTATTACGATAATTTGCGTAACTTTTATCCTTAACCTCGTCGGCGTAGCGCCTATTATCGATATAGACCTCCGCCGTAGTATCGGCCTCTCGGGCGGCGTTTAATTTAGTATTAGTTAGAAGAAGGCCTAGCTCTAAAGATAGCGGTTGTCGACCGTCGGATAGGATAAAGTTATAGATAATATAACAGGCGATAACAAAGCGACTTTATTAAGCAATCGGCTAGCTATTTAGTCCCTCCTTAATAATCTTAAACCGCCTATTTATTATACCAAATACCCTCTCGATACAGTTACGAAGCTAAGCGTAGCGGAGGTTGTATATCTCTCGATAGTTAGCCGGTCGTTCTTTAGCCTCGCCTTACTTACGGAGATAATATCGTGTCTTCTAATATAGTACGAGAAGCCGTAGATCTTTGAACGAATAACTACCGTTAGCGAGATAGAAATAGCTATCTAGTACGTCGAAGCCTAACTAATAGGCCTTCCTTAATATAGTGCTATCTATCGCTAATCCTTCGTATCTAGGCATTACGAATAAGAAGCGCAATAATAAGTTATAGGCGGCTATTACATTCTGCGCAATATAGCCCTTCCGACAACGCTATAGATTGCTATTAATCTTCGGTAGACTAGCTATTAACAAAGTGCCGTCGATAGCGCCTATAACGCCCTTAAAGTATAGCTAAAACTTGCTACTATCGGCACCCTTAGACTATAGCGGTTTATCGTCCTTCTATAGCAATTTGATCTAGTCCTTTGCTATACGACACAAACAGCGCGACATAGTATATATTATCCTTCTTAGTGTCTCTCTTGCTATACCGAAGTCGTTAGCGAGGTTGCTAAGGCTCCTATTATGCCCTACTATAACTAGGAAGAGGATAACGCGTGCCTCTAGCGAGTATTTGTTCTTATTCTTACCTTCTAATCTATTCTTCCGTAGTTTATTAACTAACGCGCGCAATACCGGCTGCTTTAACCTCGTACGTGTTACGGATCTGATTGGTTAGAGTCCTTACATAATCTTAGAGCGACGCCAAGACTAGTAGGCTAAGCTGTCGCTCTATCTTACTAGGAGCGATAGGAGCGGTCGAGAGCGATAGCGTCGCTTACGTCGCTTACGACTATAGACAAGACATCTCCTTTATATTTAGGAACGCCGGAATGCCCTTATAGCTCGAGGCGTTTAACTTATATTACCTACTTACTAATTAGAATTACCTTTATACTAATTATTCTGTCTCTGCCTCCCGCTTGTATTAGCCTCTCTAAAGAAGCCTCGGCTTGCACGTAATAAGAAGTCACTTAACGATCTGTCGCGAGTAACCGTAACACTTTAAACGCCCTTAGGATAAGTGCCTTATTATAAGTCGGAAGGGGAACTCCCGCCCCTAGCGAGACAGGCAGTACTCGACGTACTACCTCTAGTGCTAGCAATATACTAGGAACCTATGCCGGAAACGATTCTCTTAAGATCGGAAAGCTAGACTTTTATTACGGCGACCGAGACAAATTCGATACCTAGGTTAGCTAAATAGATATGTATTTCATGTTCAACTAGGTTTAAGATAACTTAAAGCCAGTCTTCGCAACGACGTTTATACGAGGCAGGGCTTAGTATTAGGTTAAACTATTTCTTAGGACCTATCTAGATAGTAACGGAACCGACAATTCGGATAGAATCTTCGCAAGCTACGAAAATCTTAAGCGTACGATAAAGAAGGTCTTTAGATCTTCTAACGAAGTTGCTACCGCAGTTAGGGTTATCTAACACTTAACTTAGAAGGGGTCGTATGCCGATTACGCCGCTAAATTTTAGGAATACGCCTAACTTACGGATTAGGACGACGAAGCTCTTATAACAATATATCGGCGAGGTCTTAAGGACAACGTTAAAGACAAGCTTATACGCGACGGTAGAAAAATAGATAATATAGGAACATTAGTTAAGGTTACGATCGATCTCGACGATAGGCTCTACGAACGAGCTTTAGAACGACGTTACGATTCCAAGACTTCTAGAAAAGCTAGTTATACTCCTAGATACGATAATAGACGAAACTATAGTATCTACGATAAACTAAAGGGGAACAACTACTACGGTGCATAACTAATAGAGCTAGACGCTACCTAGAAGGGTCGAGCAATTAAAGGAAGAAAAGGCAAGAGTTCGCCTAAGAAAGTAGGAAGATTGACTTACTATACGTATAGTAAGGAAGGCTATATAGTACGGAACTGCCGCGGTAAGAATATAGTGCGACGCGAACAGTTTAATATAATATAACGAAAGGACTCGGGCAGAGAAGGCTACCGAATAGTAGTAGAGCTATACTCTATTAATAACGCGCCGAGGACCTACGTAGAGGTCGTAAAGGAAGAGCTACGACAAATCTATATAATAGCACGACGACAAGAACCTATATATAGAACCCTTTACTAGAGATTCTATTACGACGACTAATACTAAATTTATTATTCTGCTAAAGTAGAAGTAGGATTCTTCCCTTAGATTAGGCGACTCGTACGAGAAGATGCGAAATCCTAGTTAGAAGAAGAAACGATTGATAAATCTTGCTTAGATACCGACGATAAAGAAAACCGAGATCCGGAAGCTTCATTCCCTCCCGGGGAGGAGTTAGGAGCTATCCTAGAAGTACCGGAGTCCCCTTAGTAAGAGGAGGAACAGCAAGAAGAGTTAGAAGGAAGTCTAGATACCGAGGAAGAAACTACGAATAAAGAAAGTAAAGACGAATTCGGGATTAACGACGATACGATCCTTACGTTTACAATAGATATACCTATAGTAGCGCGAACAATCGCCTTATATCTAGTACGCAAATACGAGGAAATGTTTCTAAAGGTTAACGGACAACGGAGGATCGATCCTATCTAATTTGATTATTTCTAGATAAGCTTACGGGCAAAATTCTAGAATTACCCCCGAATACCTATAGACTATACGTACTATAACTTCATTACGGAGCGAGTACCGATAGGAAGTATAATTACGCCCTACGGATACGTCCTACCCGACGAAAGGACGATTATTACTTAAGAGATACGTTAGACGGTCTAGCGATTAAATTAGCAATACCGAAAGGCTATAGCAGCGCAGGGACGGGATACATATAATAATACCCTCGAGGAAAAATTATATACCGAAGAAGCACGAACGGTAGGACTACGGATCCGTAACTAGTTGGAACAACGTTAGGCTACTAATTAGTCGGGAAACGGACTAACTCTCTAGATTAGAGCGTTCTAAGAGAGTTCCTTAACACCGAAAGCGCTTAAGCATTAATAGCAGTCTTCCGTACAAAAGTTATCGTTAACGGGCACCCGACGAGTGTATTAATAGATTCCGGAGCGAGCGGGAACTTTGCCTCCGAATCATTCGTTAAAAGCCGAGGGATCGCAACCCGAAGTAGAAGAGAAGGAGCGTATAAACTTATAGCAGTAGATAGGTCACCGCTACCTAGTATAGAACGAGAAACGATACCGTTACTACTAGCTATCTAATAGCACTACGAGGAGATTGTCTTAGATGTTACTAATATAGCTAGTTATAACATTATATTAGGTATACCTTAGTTAAGAAAGCATAACCTAGTCGTAGACTAGAGAAGAGGAGTACTTACATTTAAGGAATGCGACTATATAATCGGCATTCAACCTATATAGCGGCAGCGTTCGCAGGCAGATAAGATTAACAAACGCAGGATAACTCGTAAGACGTTTACGTCGACAGGAATTACGGAGAACCGTATTCAACCCGGATCGACACTACCGTTAGGTTAGGAGGGTTATAATAATAATTACGGGAAGGATAGAAGTTATACGCTATCGAAGAATAAAACCAGAATCTCGGACCTAGATATTCCTAAAGAGTATAGTAAGTAGAAACGACTCTTTAAAGAGGAGAGAGGCAAGGCAGCCTTACCTAAACACCAACTATAGGATTATAAGATACACTTACAGCCTAGGAAAGAGCCTCTATAGGGACCCTTATACGCAATGTCTAAGAAAGAGCTTAAAACCCTAGACAAGTAGCTAAAAGAGAAATTAGAAAAAGGCTAGATACGGAAGTCGATATCCTCGGCAGCCTTACTAGTAATGTTCGTTCCGAAAGCCGGATTAGACGAAGGACGGCTAGTAGTCGATTTTAGACGACTTAACGACATTACAATTAAGAATCGGTACCTACTACCGAACATCGAAGAAATGTAAGACCGATTAACTAGATTAGACTAGTATACGAAGATTGACCTACGCGATGCGTTTTACGCAATACGTATAGCAGCTGGATACGAATAGATAATAGCATTCCGAACAAGATATAGGCTTTACGAATTCTTGGTTATGCCTATAGGACTTACAAATGCCCTAGCGTTATATTAAGACCTTATAAACGAAGTCCTCCGAGACCTTCTAGATATATGCGTTATCGTATATATAGACGATATCTTGGTCTATACTAAGGGAGCTCTCGCGGACTATATACGAATAGTGTAGGACGTCTTTGAACGATTTACTTAAGTAGGATTTAAGACTGCACCTAAGAAATGCGAATTCTATAAGAAGGAAGTTAAGTTCCTAGGATTTATTATTAGCACTATAGGAATTAGGATCGATCTAGAAAAAACTAAGTTAATATAGGAATAGCCAACGCCTACATGCGTTAAAGACGTACAATCATTCCTAGGATTAGCTAACTATAATAGAAAATTCATCGAGGGCTACTCTAAGACAGCGGCACCCCTTACGGAGCTTATAAAGAAAGATAAGAAATAGAACTAGAGCACGAAGGAAGACGAAGCGTTTAGGCAGCTAAAGAAGCAATACGTTTCTGCGCTAATACTACGATTATTCGATGGAAATAAGGCGGTCTAGATAGAAACAGACGCGTCGGATAGGGCTATAGGAGCATACCTTATACAGGAGCATAACGGGAAACGATACCCGGTAGCCTATTACTCGAGAAAGATGTTACCCGCGGAATAGAACTACGATATCTATAATAAGGAGCTACTTGCAATAGTTGCATTACTGCAATACTAGCGAGTATACGCGGAAGGAGCACTAAGTCTTACGATTCTTTCTAATTATAAGAATCTAACTTACTTTACTACGACTAAAGTACTAACCCGAAGATAGGCCCGCTAGTCGGAGCTGCTAGGACAGTATAAGTTCGAAATCCGCTATACCCTAGGACGCGAGAACGGACGAGCCGACGCACTAAGCCGCCGTAGCGACTATATAGAGGGTTACGAACTAGTGTAGCAGCAGATATTAAAAACAAACCAAGACGGAAGCCTTAGTGCTAACATAAAAGAATTCAACTACATTATACGAGTTCTTTAGGACACAGAAGAACAGTTCCCAATCGAATATAGGAAATACTAAGTACCTAAGGAACGAGTTACGGAGTATATACGACAACACTACGACGGACCCGAATTTAGACATCCTAGAGTTTTAAAAACAATAGAACTAGTTAAGCGAAGCTTCGGATTCCTACATATGCGACAACGAGTTCTAGAATATATTAAGAAATGTCCACAATGTTAGCGTAACAAAGCTAATAGACACGCTAAATATAGACATATCTAATTTAGGACGCTACTAGATAAACTATAGGACGAAGTTATAATAGACTTTATTACGAAACTACCGAAGTCTAAGGATCCGGTTATAGGATATAGCTACGACATAATACTTATTATAGTCGATAGGCTTACGAAATATACACACTTCATTCCTACTAACGAAGCAAGTACGGCAGAGCAACTCGGATACCTCGTACTAGATAGACTTATGCGATACTACGGATTTCTAAAGACCTATATTACGGACAGAGACAAGCTCTTTACGTCAAACTACTAGAAGACGCTTACAGCGACACTTAGAATTAAGTACAAGCTATTAACGGTATACTATCTATAGACAGACGGCTAAACGGAAGTTAAGAATCAGGCCTTAGAGGTATACTTACGGCACTACGTCAATTACGCATAAAACAATTAGGCATCGCTATTGCCTATAGCACAACTTATACTAAATAACTAACAATCTAAGACTACGAAAGAGACACTATTCTTCGCTAATTTTAGAAAATATCCGCAGCTGTTCGGGGAACAGTATTTACAGCATCTATACGCGGATAAAGCGATAGTCGCTTTAGAAGACTTGAAGCAGGTATATAAAGAATTGCAAAACGCAATTGCCGAGTCTTAGGAAAAGATTACGGGACTATATAATGCTAAACGAAAAATAGCACCTTAGCTAAAGAAGGGGGATAAGGTCTACCTCCTAACAAAGAATCTAAAAACCCGGAGATCGACTAAGAAACTAGACTATATTAAAGTCGGGCCATTTTTAATTAATGAGCCTAAAGGACTAGTTAATTACCGACTCAAACTATCGGACGACGCGAAAATCCACCTAGTATTCTATATCTCTATACTAGAACCTACAGACGCCGAAACACCGTATTAAAAAACATTTCACTTCCAACCTAAGGAAGAAAATAAGTTTAAAGTCGAGGAAATCCTAGATCAGTAAGGTCAGAAATACCTTGTTAAATAGAAAGGATACCTATATTCGGAAAACACTTAGGAACTAAAAGAAAACCTGCAGAACTGTTAGCAGATAATCAAAAAATATCAAAACCGGACAAAAAGGAAATAACTAGTATAGGAATTAAACCTACGACCTCTTAGACCCTATCGATTATAGCGCCTTAGAGTTCTTAACGACCTAGGGTAGTGTAGCTCGAGGAGCGGGGACTCTAATAGCATACCTAGCAACTATGTCTTTTGTAGCTAAGAATTATACTACTAGACTAACTAGCTAGAAGATAAAATAGACAGGAAACATTGAAAATACATACCTTTAGGACACTAGACTCTCGGCACTCCTACTAGGGATTTCAGAGACAGGCTAGGATATCCTATCTAGACGACTTTAGTTATAAGGCGACATCTATAATCGGCTATCTAGGGGAAACGGCTCGTTAGTAGGTAACGAGAATATTATCGGCTCTATAGGCGAAGAGCCTAGCTCTCTTTCGAGCTCTTCCGCCTATTAAATAGAGGCTTCTTCTGCCTTAAGAGCTTATATCTCCCGATCCTCTTTTATACGTAGCGACTTACGTAAGCGACGGACCTTTACGCGATGCTCGAAAAGCTTCCGCGTAAGAAGGTCCTCCTCCTCTTCGGCCGCTTCGAGATCTTTAGCTATCTTTAGGCGCGCCTTCCGGATTTTTTTATACTCTATACGAGTAACTTGCATATTATAGGATTAGCCGTATAGGGCGCACTCGGAGCAGCGACCGGAACGAAGATCGACTTTATAGGGTTTATTAGCCTATTCGCAATAGAAGTAGCGGATCGGTATTTCGAGGCAGTCGGCGAGAATATTATTTGCGATATTTTCCTTACGCTAGCGAGAAGACAAATCCTTAGTAGACTTTAATATAATAAAGAAGTTAGAATTAGAAAGTCCCGGAATAAGGGACTATTCCGCTTAAGGAGGGGGATAGTGTTACGGATCTAATTAGTTAGAGTCCTTATATAATCTTAGAGCGACGCTAAGACTAGTAGGCTAAGCTATCGCTCTATCTTACTAGGAGCGATAGGAGCGGTCGAGAGCGATAGCGTCGCTTACGTCGCTTACGACTATAGACAAGACATCTCCTTTGTATTTAGGAACGCCGGAATGCCCTTATAGCTCGAGGCGTTCAACTTATATTACCTACTTACTAATTAGAATTACCTTTGTACCAATTATTCTGTCTCTGCCTCCCGCTTATATTAGCCTCTCTAAAGAAGCCTCGGCTTGCACGTAATAAGAAGTTACTTAACGATCTGTCGCGAGTAACCGTAATAGTACGCTCGTAGTAGTACTTCGGCGGACTATATAGTACTCGAAACGCCTCGCTTTCTATCTTATTACGGTCTATTTAAACCGACCTTCGTCCTAGTAGTCGATATATCGTACGGCGGCGCAATTTAGATAGTTCTTCGAGTAGTAACGGTATAGTGCTAGTAACGGCGCTTACCGATAACACTACCGCTAATAATCGCTCTATCCTCGCTTCCGCCGTCCTATACCTTCTCGATCGCTATACCGCTAGTCTCGTAGCTTTATAAAAGACGTAGAGAAAGAGGTAGATACTGCGGCGCTAGGCCGGAAGTCTACTAGGCGCACGGATAGGCTTAAAAGCTCCTTAAGAGTTAGTTTTGCTAATTATACTATATATAGCATAATCTTAGCGAGTTTACGAGCACAGCGATAACCTACGATTCAATAACCGTTATCGCATAAGACAGGTTAGTTATTGGAAGAGTTGTTATAATCTACGGCCAGGTTATGCGATAACCTGTTGCAAGTAGACAGGGCCTCACCACCATATCGCCCTCCATATTGGCATCCACCTAAAGCGTGTGTATACACGGATCAACGGAGTGGTTCTGGAACGACATGCGCTGAACACTCATACAGCACCGTTGAGGTCTCAAATTCGGTCAAGGTTTGTCAGGTGGAATGCCGGACGGCCGGCGGACACCATCTTGCTCAGTCTCTACCGGCTCGGTACCGACGTGCATCTGTCATCTGTCACCGCAGAAGGGCATCACAGCACAGCGTATGTGCTACTATTGCTGAGCTGAGACGTAGAATATGGCCTGTCTCGTACAGGCTATAGCAGATCCGCATGCAGGGCGCCGAGTGGCACTGGCACAACGAGTCGGACGTTTGCAAACGACACACTTACCAAAGCTGGCGTTCAGGGACGAGGCTGAATCTACGGCGTCCAGACCACGAGGCCTTACAAATGAGAAATGCTCGCTTACCTTACGTTCAGGCATCTGGACTTTTGTCTCCTGGACGAAATAATCTGAAACTGCACTCTCACTGTGCGACACAGACTGCTCGAGCGTGGAAGCGTGCTCTACCAACGCACTGGGCCTGCCATGCACGAAAACCACGCTCACATCTCCAGCCTGGCGTCGATCCCGTTTGATGTTGCACCACGCTAGCCATTTCCACGTGCGCGTCATAACATGCTCCATCGGCCTTCAAGACGTGGAAGCTGTGAGCACACAGGGATATGACCAAGCGTTGCGTTCATGAGGTCGAGTCGGAGCAGCAGGGTAAACTGTACTGTACTCACCATGCAAGAGGTTGCAGTGGAATGGAATGTGGACCACAACTTGAAAGATCTTTATGTTGTGTTCTTGTGATTTTACATGTGTGGAATGAGGCCACCAAGTAAATTTTCTTCTGCGATGCTGTCGCTGCAGTCTTTCGAGGCCTTCCTTTCTGAGCCTCGTCCATACAAAGCCAGGTTCCACCAACGCCTCGCTAAAAATTTCAAACTGCATTCATGCTATACCCTCCGCGGTGGCCAAGTATTGGTGAAACCCGAAAGCAATTCAGTTTGGATTCTATTTTCTCGTATAGTCCTTGAGGATACCGTGCATATGCACATTCGTCGTCTTGCCACCTCTCCGATTCGGCTTCTTGCGGTCCTTCTTCTTCATATTCACGTTCCTAACTTCCTTGACCACACTCGTAGGCGTGATTCCAGCTTTCTCCAAATCCGTACGTATCTCGGTTTCCGTAGCAGGCAGTTTCGTTTTGGACCAGAACTCCTTGAAGTCGCCACTAATGTGTGTGTGGTATGAAGGAGAGTCTTGCCAGATCATGTTGGCGGAGTTATCCTTTTTGCGGCGAGTAGCGAGGAGGAAGTGTTGTCGTTCCAATTCGTCGATTGCTGGACCGCAGTCTGGCCAGCCGTCTTTCAGCTCTCGGACGGGGATACCTTGTGCTGTGGTTTGTTTTGCAAGATAGTCTTTCAGTTCTTCTGCGTTTGTGACTGGGTGCTTGGGGCGGTAGCGGAATGCATCTTTGCCAGATTTGGTTTGAGATTTGGGAATGAAATCTACGCGGTCGCTGTCCTGCAGTGCGCGCTTGATGAGTGGAATTCGGCGCTGGGCGTCGTTTGGGAGAGACAGGTAGGCGATCAGGTCGTCGAAGGTGATGGCCTCCAACTTGTTGGACTTGAGCTTCTCGATAGCGAAGTGCACTTGAGTGAGCATTTCTTCGCCGTGGCTTTGCGCTGGCACAGGTGCGGTACTAAATGCATCATCGTGGTTGCGCTTGACGGCGTCGGAGCTGGATGTGGCTATGAGCGGTTTCGGAGTTGATGATCGAGCCGGCGCAGCGGCCGCTGGTCGAGAGTGAGTTATATTTCTCGTGGTAGCATCACCATACTCCTGCTTGAAGCTAGCAAGCTGCTTTTGGAGGGACATGGTGGGTGGTGGATAGCGGAGGTGTTGGTGGAAGGCGACGACCTGGAGGGTTCAGCGAAGAGTTCCAGGTCAGAGCTCGGGTCGTGACTGCTGACTGTTGGTGAATGAGCGAACGAGCGTTGCCTCACTGTCACATGCAGAAATGAAAGTCCAGAGTCAGCTAACAACGTCGTCAAAGGCAGTTGCGAACAATAGAGTTCACTATCCCGGATGCGGCTCTGCACAACCGAGAGTCAAAGCGCGGCCCTTGTCATTCGAGCTTCGTGCAGACAACATCAAAGCCGCAACGACGCGCCTGCCAAACAACGTCACCTCCACCACCACGCTCCCTCACATTGGCCGCCGATCACGCCAGCACTATTCACAGAGATGGTGTAGTACGACGACAACACTACACCAATATGCGGACGCGCGCGCAAGGCGAGGCGGCGGCGGTCGATGTGGCCTACCTCGCGACGGCATACGGCGTGTCCGAGGTGGACATCCAGACACTGATCGATGCGCCCACGACAGATCTCGTCAACGACTTCTTGCAGTCTGTCGCCGCCAAGACCCAAGAATTCGATGCGCTGAAGGCGGAGAAGCTGAAGGTGGATGTCGAGCTAGACAACACTGTTCGCACTTCAGAAACGAAAATCAGAGCACAGAAGGCTACTGTCACCAAGGCTCACAAGGAAGTTGAGGAATTGAGAATTAAGCTGAATGACTCCGAAGCCGCCCGGGAGGCTCTTTCCACCGAGCTCGAACAGCTGCGATCATCTTCTTCGGGGTCAACGGCGGAGACACAGGCTTTGAGACAAAGAATCGAGAGTCTCGAGACGTCAAATCGCGAAGCATTGGCCCTCGTCGAGTCCAAGTCCGCTGAAAAGGATCGCATCGCTCAGGAGCTATCGGAGCAGCACTCAAAGATTTTGGCGCTCCGACGCGAAATTAGTCAACTGGAGGAAAAGAACCAATCGCTGGAGAATGCTGCTGCCTCGCAAAAGTTCAAGGAACAGTCGCTGCAACAGGAAATCGAATTGCTCAAGAAGAACAACGAGTGGCATGCCAACGAGCTTCAGACGCGCAGTCAGGAACACACCAAATTCCGGAAGGAACGGAATGCACGCATCTCCACTCTTGAACGCGACCTGGAAGACGCCAACGCCAACGTCGAAGCTCTGAAGCGCACCGAAACGACCCTCCGACAGCGACTAGACGATGTGCAAGCTAAGGCCGACGAAGCTTTCGCACGCATTGCTAGTTTGCAAGAAGAAGCCGCTCGGAAGGAGCAATCATTCAAGACTGAGCTCGATAGTGGCAAGCGACTCGGAGAACTGCAGGCACAGAGCGCAGCTACACACAAGGCTCGTCTGCAGGAGGTGCAGGCTCAAGTCGACCGTGTCAGAGACGAAGCTGCTGATGAGATTGGCCGCTTGCAGGCAGAGATTGAGACAGAGCGCGGAGACAAGGAGACTGCAGAGCGTCGCGTGGCTGAGCTGGAGCTGACCGTCGAGCGCCTTGAGCAGCAACCTCGTCTCTCACGACCCGGTACTCCGTTGCGAAACGGCGAGCCACAGACCCCAGGCCGTTATGGCTCCCGTGCAGGCTCGCCATCTGCAATGCCGGGCTCAATGCGGAAGGTAGTCAATGGTCTCAGCTTCACTCAACTCTACACCAAATACACTGAAGCTCAGGAGGAACTGGAGGCTGAGAGACGCCGGACCGACAAACTTTCAACTGCACTCGACGAGCTTGTAACGGAGCTTGAGACTCGCAAGCCAGAAATTGAAGACCTCAAGGAAGAACAGGAACGCCTGGAAAACGAAGTGCTCGACTTCTCGCGTCTCTTGGACGAAGCCAATGAGGCTCGCGACACTGCCATTAGAGAGTCAACACGCTGGCAAGGTGAGGCAGAGGCCGCTTTGCGCGAGAGTGCAATCAGGCAACAACAGCTGCGAGATATGTCTGCTCAGATCAAGATCCTCCTCGTTGAAGCTCAGAGTCGTGAACAGGGTCTGGGTGAGATGTCAGCAGACGAACGGTTGGAGTTGGAGCGTGCTGCCCGCGGTGAGCTTGATGACGACACTCTCGATGCCATGACAAGCACTGGGCGGTTGATCTCTGAGCGTCTCGTCATCTTCCGTGGGGTGACAGATCTTGCATCGCAGAACGAGAAGCTCTTGCGTCTGACTCGCGAGCTTGGTGAGAAGATGGAAGGAGATGAGGCACGCGACAAGGCGCGACAGTCGGCTGCCGATGCCGAGGAGCTGGAGAGCTTGAGACAGCAGGTGGAGCGATACAAGGACGAACTGCAAGTCACGGCTACTCAGATCGACAGCTACATGAAGGAGCGCGACATGTTCCGACGCATGTTGCAGCATCGCGGACAACTCAATCCTGATGCTAACCTTCAATCGTTGTTTGGACAGAGCGTTGCGCCTGGCACACCGATGCGCAACAGTGTGGGTCCGCCAGCAACACCACGCAGCAAAGATGTCGATGACCTCAACAAGCTACTCAAGGAGCAGCAAACGTTCTTCGACCAGTTCCGGAATGAGTCGGTCACCGATCGACGGCAACTCAAGGAGCAGGTCGACAGTCTGGCACGAGAGAAGAGCACGCTCCAAGCTGATCTCGCTCGCGCGCAGTCTCAGCTCACTCTGGCCTCTGAGCGATACGATATGCTGCAGTCAAACTTCACTGCATTGCGTAACGAGAACAACGAGTTCCAGAAGCGCTCACAACAGTTGGCTGAGCAAGCCGCAAAGCAGGATCTCCGTACTCAGCAAGTGGCGGAAGAGCTCGTGGAGGCTCGATCAATGGTTGAGTCTTTGCGGAACGAGAATGCCAACACGAAAGCCGAGAAAGAGCTCTGGAAGCGCATTGAGACTCGGCTCAACGAAGAGAACAGGACTCTTTTGGATGATCGATCTAGACTAAACAAGCTGGTCACCGATTTGCAGAATCTTCAGAACGAGCGAGAACTGGAGACATCTGAGACACGCCGTCGCCTACAGTCACGCATTGATACGCTAGAGTCCGAGCTTGGCGAGACCAAGAAGAAGCTTAATACTGAAGTCGAAGATAGCAGAAAGGCTGCCTTGAGACGCCAGTACGAGGAAGGTCAAAGCAGGACCCGCATCGATGATCTTGTCAAGAGCCTTGGCAATGTGCGCGAAGAGTTGTCTGCTGCCAAGACTGCTCGCGATCAACTGCAGACTCGGGTTGATGAGCTGAAGATCGAGCTCCGTTCAGCTGAAGAGAAGGTGCAGGTTCTCCAGCCTCAGCCTACGCCCCGTGCAGAGCCCACGACTGCTGGACAGCAGCAACCGAACGGCAGTGGCGAAGAAGTCCCAGCAGAGCAGCGACTTGCTCTCGAGCTGTCCGATCTTCGTCGTGATCTGGAGCTATCCAAGACCGAGCTGGAGAATGCGAAGCAGCAGGCCGAGCAATTCCGAGCCATTGCACAGACTACTGAAGAGGAGCTTGCCAACCTCTCGGAGACCGCTGATCAGTACAAGGACGACACCGAGCAGCTCATTGCTGAGAAAGACTCCAAGATCAAAGAGCTCGAGCAGCGCATTGAAGACCTCAACTCTGAATTGACAACCACAAACACGGAGTTGTCCGAACTACGCAGCAAGGCAGACGACAATGGACGCCAGCTCGCCGACCAGAAAGCTTCTTTCGAGACAACTATCAAGCGTCTCGAAGATGACATTGCGAAATATCAGGCGGAAGTCAAGATGTCTCAGGCCGATGTCAAGACCCAGGCCGAGATCGCTATCCAGGCACAGGAGAACTATGAGATCGAAGTGCAGAAGCATGGCGAAGCTACAAAAGTGCTGCAGGAAATTCGTAGCGAGTATAACAAGGTTCGCACGGAGGTGGCCGGTGCCAAAGCTGAGGCCGAAGCAGCAAAGATCAGCCTGCAGCAAGCAGAAGAGAGCTGGGCTGAGCAGCGCGATCAGTTCGAGCGCGAGCTAGAGGAAGTCAAGAGGAGGCGCCAAGACACCGATGAGCAGAACAAGCTGCTTCACCAGCAGATGGAGTCGTTCTCAAATGAGCTTGCTGCGCTTCGTCAAGGTCGCGCCGCTGCGCTTGCTGATGGTCAAACTCGCGAAGGCACGCCATCAACTTCTGGAAACGACAGCAATCTCCAAGAAGTCATCAACTACCTTCGACGCGAAAAGGAAATTGTCGATGTCCAGTATGAGCTCTCGACCCAAGAAGCCAAGCGTCTGCAACAACAGCTTGAATATGCTCAAAATCAGCTGGAAGAAGCTCGGCAGAAGCTAGCGGACGAACGCAGACAGTCTGCTGAGAAAGCTAGTGCCGAAAACAGCACCAACAAGCTCATGCAGACCATTGAAGAGCTCAACACGTACCGCGAGGCTACAACAACACTTCGTAATGATGCCCGACAAGCAAGAGAGAAGCTAGAAGAGAAGACCAAGCAAGTCGACCGCCTACTCGAAGAGATCGAGCCTCTGAAGAGCCGTGTTGGCGAACTGGAGGGCGAGCTAGAGAGCAAGGACGGAGAGATGAAGTTGCTTCAAGATGATCGCGATCATTGGCGTGAACGCACTCAGAACATCATCAGCAAGTACGATCGCGTTGATCCTGCTGAACTTGAAGAAATGAAGAAGCGCCTCGAAGAGCTCAAAGCCGAAAATGAGCGTCTCGAGATTGAGACATCTTCGGTAGCTGAACTACGAGAGCAAGTCAGCGGTCATGAAGCCTTAGTGGAGGCATTGAAAGCAGACTGGGAGACGAGGAGACTTAAACTGATCGATCAGTCCAAGACAAGAAATACTCAGAACAAGAACGAGATCAATGAATTGAAGCAGAAGCTGGAGGTGGCTGAGAACAGCTTGAAGGAAGCGCAAGACGCCTTAGCTTCTGCTAAGTCCGAGCTCGAGCAGACCAAGACGCAGCTCGAACAAGCCAATATTGCGTTGGAAGAAGCCCGCACGAAGCCCTCGAAACCAGCTGACGACGATGCTGAGGAAGGTGAAGTTGATGAAGATGGAGCAGCTGCAGGTCAGAATGAGAAGCACGCAGCGCTGCACGCACGCATTGCTGAGGCCGAAGCAAACGCCAGCGAACACGCGAGCCGTGTCGAAGGCTTGACCATTGAATTGCAGACAACTCAATCGCGTGTGCAGGAGCTCGAAGGCCAAGTCACCGACCTTCAGCAGCAGCTGAGCAACGCCAAGGAGAATCCCACCAGCGACCAAGCGGCACGGAGCTCAGAGACGCTTGACAAGCTAAAGCAAGAGCTCGCAACTGCTCAACAGGAGGTCGAGACTCTTCGTGCGAATGCCGCAAGCGCCTCGGCTCAATCAACGGTCAATGCTGAGCCTGCACCAGGCGGGAAGTCTGTCGCGGATCAAGTCGCAGAGGAAGTGGCGAAACTCCGTGCAGAGCTCGAGCAACAGCATGAGCTTGCTAAGACCCAGATGGAGGAGGCATACAAGCAGAAATCCGAAGCGCGGGACAGAGGTCTGAGGAAGCAGCTGAACGATGGCAGGGAGCGGCAACGCATTGAAGCACAGAAGGAGCTGCGCGAACAGTTCGATCGTGAGATGCAGCAGCTGAAGGATGAGCACAATGCTGCCCTCGAGAAGCTTAAGGCCGACCACCAGGCTGAGATGGAGCGTCTGATCAAGGAAGGGAAGGCCGGAGCCAGTCAAGTCAATGCTTCTAGTGCCAGCGATGGCGTGAAGTCTGAAGGCGGAACTTCAACTTCTGTCGATGGTCTAGACCTGGCCAATCTGGAAATCTCGGAGCCCCAAGTACGATTCTTGATCCACAATAATCGATCTGTCAAGGCAACAGTCGCCAGCATTCTCAAGTCGAATGTGGAAAAGAAGACGAATCAACTCAATGAGCAGATCGCGGCAAAAGACGAAGAGATCAAGAAGTTTACAGCAGAGCTCGAGGCCGTCAAAGCGACCACTAGCGATAGTGCTACCACTGCAACCTCTCAGGCTGATGACGCCGGCAGCTCAGAAAAGATCAAGGACCTCGAGCAAAAGCTAGCAGCCGCCGAACAAGCCAAGGAAGCAGCTGTTAAGCAGGCTGTTGATCAACTCAACATGCGCAGTAAGCTTATGATCAATCAGAAAGAGATCGCTCAGGCCAGATGGAACGCTATCGCAAAGGCGGCTAAGGAGACTCCTACAATGCCAGTCAAGGAGGCCTTTGATGTGGCAGCCCAGGCGAAACCTCCTGCCAAGCCTGCAGCGGGTGCCTCAAGTGCGGCAACTACTCCCGCGAAGCCTGCTGTTGCTCCATCACCATTCCAGGCCCAGCCTGCTCCAGTCAAGCCAGCCTTCGGTCAACCAAGCGCTCCAATGGAGCCTCAAACCCAGTCGCCCAAGACAACAACTGCCGCACCGAACCCTCAAGCAGCGGTTTTCACGCCCAACGCATCTACCAGCTCAAATGCCAGCGCTCCCGTCGCTGCCAACGCTTCCAAGCCAAACGCACCCGTAGCTCCTCGCGCTCAAACATCCGGCATCCCTGCTCCAGGCGGCAGCAAACTCCCTCGTGCCCCGAGCCGTCGGCCCAGTACCGGCGAATTGTCAATTCAGGGTGCTGCGAGAGGCAATCATTCCGGCATCGCTCGGGGAGGTAGCGTTCGAGGTGGTCGTGGAGGAGGCCTTCCTCGCGGCGGCGGGCCTGCATCGAATGCTGGTGTCAAGCGCAGTCACGATGGCGCCGAACCCATTGCCGGTGGCGAAACGAAGAGACCTCGTGGTGGAGGTGCTGCGGGTGGTGGAAGCTAGGATTCTTCTTCGCCTGGTAGAAGAAAGAAGCCTTCGCGTCGGTACTAGGTAGAGAGACACGGGTATAAATTAAATTTGGGATGGTGTGGCGTAATGGGTGGTGGGTGAGAAAGAATGGAACGGCATCGCTCAAAGGACGAAAAGCATTGTAGTGTGGATATCGGTTAGCTTGTATGTTATGACTAGACTATGAACCTCGAGAGTCTTGTCTTGCTTCAGGATGAGAGAATGTAAGCGTGTGTAGATACTACGATACATGTTTCGAGCTACTCCCCTCTCTTCATTTTTGTGGGTCCTAACAGACAAAATATCGTCGATATCACCACGGTGATGAACTCTTCGAACAAAACCCCTGCCTGCCATCCATCATTCGTGCAAGCTTAACATCTCATCCGACATAGTTAAAATACTCCGTCCCAAATTCCCTTTCAAACCACGCTTTCAAATCCTCTTCTTTCTCTTCTTCCGGCTTGGTGGTGCTTTCGAGCGTTTGCGGGAAGTCGTCGTGAACGGAAGGACTTCTCTTCACTTTCTTCGCCACAGGAGGTCCTTGGAAGAAGAGACTTCCCGTATCGTCGAGTTTGTGTTTTGTTGTTTCGTTCTCGATACTATCTGTGCTTTCGCCTGTGATGAAGATGGATTTCTGCTTGCTGGCTTGGATTTCGTATTCGAGGGAGGAGAGGGGGGAGGGGCGGTCGTTGTCGTTCTGATCTTGTTGAGGTGTGATTTCTGCTGCATCGGCATTCAAGTTGAAGGCGTCGTCTTCTAGGTCGTCGAGCATTTCTTCGTCGTTGAGATCTTCGTCATCGTTCGAGTTGGGACCGGCGTGAGTGGATGGGCTCATGTGAGAGACTGGTTCGGTTGGGAGAAGTTCGGAATCTGTTGGGAAATCGTCTGAGCGGAGGTCGTTGAGTCCAAAGTCGTCGTCGAGGTCGTCGTGATTATTATTGGGTTTGGCCAAGAAACTTGGTAGTCGAGTGCTTTGAAGTGTTGCCGGCTTGGACTTGTTCAGGAGTGGGACATTAGGCGTGGAGTTTGGAATCTTGTCGTGCAGCTTTTCGAGATCGCGGGCTTCTTTGGGGACACTTGGCTTGCGTGGTGGAGCGATAGAGGATGGAGCTTGAGCAGCTGATGCCGTATTCTTCTTGCTTGCGATCAGATCAAGTTGAGTTTGACGTGGCTCAGACACAGCTGATGTCTTCTTTGGCTCCTTTGGCTTAGGCGGCTTCGGCTTCTTCTCCAGGCCTTTCTCGCAGCATTCGTGCTTGCACTTCTTCTTGCATTTGTGATTGCATTGCCACCTGCCATTTGGTAGCTGACGAGCTTCATAGTGCTCGACATTGTCCTTCGACGGCGATGTTGCCTTATTCTTGAGAGGTGCACCGCTATCGTCAAAATCGTCGAGGTTTGCAAAACCATCATTTCCTGCAGCAGCCAGGTCTTCATCTTCCAGCCCAACATCACCAAATTCTTCATCATTTGCGGCTATTTGAGCACCGGCTGCAGCAAGCCGACGCTTCGAGGTGTTCGGCGCATTGATCTTGCCCTGAGAACGGTCCTGGGAGTCTTCGAGCATCTTCGGCGTTGGAAATGAGTATGATGGTATCTCGGGCTTGAGCATAGCACTTTGCTGCGTGCCTGCGATGTCGTCGCACATGAGAAATGCTCGGATCACTTGACCCTGAGATGTCAGATTGGCACTGAAAAGCACGTCCATGCCCTTCTCCATCTTCTTGGCGCTGATTCGAGCGAAGTGCAGCTTATGGCCATCAGAGGTGTCGGCTAGGAGGCAGACATAGATCGGCTTGCGTTGGAAAGCCAGCGGCACTTTTTCGTTCAAGAAACCAATCTCTGCCTTGACCTTCACAGTAACGTGCTCGCCTTTCTTGACGATATGCTCGCCCACAATCTTGAGACCGATGCGAAGTCGAGGGAAGGCCTGCGCTTGCTCCTGAATCTGGGCTCCGAAGGGCGGGTTGCGACTCAGTATCTGCTCGATGCGGTATGCTTCGATACTCTCAAGGTCCACGATTGATCTGATGCCTGCTCCGACGAGCTTCCGAACAAAGACATTGCCTATGCCTTCTAGCTGTTTCATATGCAAAGGTGAATCATCCCACGCCTGACCAGCCAGAGAACGAGCAAGCATCAATGCGTTGCGTGCCGTGACTGCATCATCAAGATAGAGTTGGCAGTCAATGATACACCGGATCAGACGATGAGCGTGCTGCCAAATGATGGCCTTGCTTGTACGATACTCCATGGTATGTTTGGTGTCCTCGGTCGGTAGCTCGACAGCCCCGAGAACGGACTGAATGATCAGAGACACCTTGCAAGCTGAATGTTCTAGAGCTCCAGGAATTGGAAACTTTATGCTGTTGTTCTTATTCAATTCCTTGTAGGTTGGCTTCTCGCCTGCTCGAAAGCGCACATCCTTGAACTCGGCCGCCTGTGCCATGGTCGACAAAATCTCGGAGATTTTGGCCTTCGAGGGAAGTGCAAGGAGGCTCTTCATGGTTTCGAATTGGATATAGTATCGCGACATCGAGTCGCCGAACTCAGTGCACTGGTACTTGATGACACCTTTGATCAAGTCATTGTCTTCAAGCTGCGTGATGCCTTCGCGGCAGATCTTCTCTAAGCGCTCATCGATACTGCCGCCGGGTGCATCACCTTCAATCTCGTAGTGCTCTGGATTGTTCTTGAGGCGCACGTATAGGAATGTGCCTGCGAGCCACTGTTTGGCAGAGGAGAGGTTACTGACTGTTCCCAAACCAATCTCGGCATTGAGATGCTCAATCAGATTCAGGTGCAAGCGGCTTTCCAGTACCTCAGATCCTGAGATCATCTTCTCGTAGGTCTCTTGTTTCTGCAAGCGAGTCATGATGACCGCCACGGCACTGTCATCGAATTGTGGTCTGCCAGCTCGTCCCAGCATTTGCATTACCTCCAGGTCAGAATACTCCTTCATACCATTTCCTTGGGTGTAGGTTACCGTGTTCTTGATGATCACCATATGGCAAGGGAGGTTGACCCCAACAGCAAGTGTCGATGTGCAGCAGATAACACCGATTTCACCCCCAAGATAGCCTTTCTCAACTGCGGTGCGGTCTTCTGTAGTAAGCCCAGCGTGGTGAAAAGCAACTCCCGACGTCACTCGTTCGCGCAAATCCTTATCCGTAATTTGTACCCGGCCTCGTGGAGCATTCCAGTAGCGATCTCGAGGACCAGCGTTGGACCACCAAGTTGCTAGTAGCTTCGCGGTCTCGACGCAGGACTTCCTGGTGGCGCAAAATATCATGATTGGCTTGCGTTGAGAGTATTTTGCGATAATATCGGGTAGCTTGTTGTCCAAGACTTTATCAAAAGCAAAGTCGTTGGAGCTATATTGATACGCGCAGACATGCCTTTGCAGTCTGACCGGGCGGAACTCTTCGCCAAACCTCTCTCGTGGTGCTGGTATACCTGGATTCATGGCGTCCTTGCCCAGCCATGTCGCGATATCTTGTGAGTTCGGCACAGTCGCACTGAGGGCGACGAAGCGCACATCGGAGCCAACCGACTTCATTCGTGACACGACGGCCTCAAGTGTAGGCCCGCGATCCTCTTTCAGAATGTGAACCTCGTCAATCAGGAACAGCTTGACCATTTGCATCAGCTTTTGGTGATCTTTCCATTTCCGTGTCATGCTGTCCCACTTCTCTGGCGTTGTAATGATAATGCTGGCATGCTGAACGTTGCGAAGCTGAGCATTGTCGGTATCACCGGTCAACTCGGCGCATTGCAAGTCCAGAGGGCCGAATTTGGCCTGCCAGTCTCGCTGGCGCTCCGCACACAACGACTTGGTTGGTGCTTGATAGACGATCTTAAAGGTGCCGTTGGAGTAGCCGTTGATCAAGCGACAGATTGCAAGCTCCAGGATTGCTGTTTTGCCGCTGCCAGTGGGAGATGAAAGAACAAAGTTGTCGTTGGTCTTGTAGATGACGGGAAAGCATTTCGATTGCACTGCATTTAGTAATGGGAAAGGAAAGATGGCGCGAAAGCGGTCGGGCAATTGACGTGTAGGAATGAGTCTGATGCCTTGGGCGATTGGAGCTTCATGGCCAGAATCACGAGCTTTGGTTGCAATGACTGGCTCCGCGACCGTCGGGCAATCCGGCTCGTCATTTTCAAGATCACGGGCCTGGTAACCGAGCCGCCGAGCGCTTGGCCGTCGATGCCTTGGACGGGTGTGCACATCAAAGGCCCCCTCCAGATCATCATCTCGTCGGCTGGTAGATGTGTGATATCGCTGGCTTGCGTTGAAGGCCGGGCTTGAAGGTTGTGCATGCAGCTGAGGAGAGGTCGGCTGATCAAAGTGTGCATACCGGGACAGATCAAGGTGCCGGGATGGCGGTCTGCTCTGCGTGGTTGCTGGTGCATAGTGGTAAGGATGTCGCTCGTCATGTGGGCGGCCGTGCATTGACCTGGGTTCAAGCGACAGCCTGGCTCGTCCCATTGCAGCTTGGCCATGCCTGGAATGGTAGTCCGGCTGTCGCAACAGTCGCTCATCTGTCCTCTGTCAGTCACGATGGCCATAGCGTCGAGATGACATGGGAGAGAAGCTGCAGCAGGTCGCCCTTACCAAACGAATCAAGCTGTATAGGTTGGTCTATGAAGTCGTCCTGCTGCTGGCGATATGCATCGTCCCACGGGCCAGTATTCTGATGAGTGTAGTTTTCGCGTGGGTGCTGTTCGCTGCCGCCACTTGCACCATACCGACTCCGCGCAGTCGGCAGGTCGCGGGCACCACGCTCCAGCATGTCCAGCTGGTCGAAGATGTGCTGGTCGGTCATGGTGATGGAGGCTGGAAGATGGTCGGCGGGAGAAGGGGAGAAGGAGAGAAGAGCACAAATGCAGAAGTGTGAAGTGTAGACTCGGCAGGCCGTCAGAGTGGAGCTTTCACGCGTCGCCAGGCACGAAGGAAGGCGCGGGCGTCGACGTCCCTTCCAGGTTCGACACAACCGCAAGTTCGGTGAACAAGAGCGTAAAGGGTGGCATCGCATCGCATCGCATCGCATCGCCAGCACCTGAAATGCTGATATTTTCATTTGCACGAGCACAACGATAGCCCGAGGATGCTACCCAAGCATGAGAAAGCTCCTTCCCGTCCCGCTCGAAAGCAAAGCCTGCCTCCCGACTCCATGGCTATGCGCCGCCTTTTCTTGTACTTTCGTACGCCTTTCATGCCCTGCCCTGCCCTGCCCTGCCCGCCCGCCATGCCTCGCCGTGCCATGTCCTGCCCGCCGTGCCATGCCGTGCCATGCCGTGGGTCTGATGTCCCAGGCGGGTATCCAAAACACTCCTCAGCCTACTCCTTAAATCATAAATCTGCGTTCCGTGCTCTTCGATCTCAAATGTCTCCTCTCGCTAACAGGAGTACCAGGCCTGCTGGTTGACAATGCATCTCTCATGGGCTCTCGTAATGGCGATTTTGCTGCAGGCGTAGCGACAGCCTCAAGGTCAAAATAGGATTTGGAATCTCCGCTCTGCTCGTACTGCGTGACGCTGATCGGCGGAGGTCGCGTCTTCTTGTCCTCTTCCGTCGTAGTGTATAAGAATGCCGCCAACAGCGTCGCAGCCGTGCCGAGAACATGCTGCACAAGGGTCAGTATGTCGTCACCAGTCTGCCTGGCCTGCAACTCACCAGAAAGCTGCTGCTAAAGTCCATGAACATAGCGCTGACCACGAAAGTGATCACGGTTGATGCGCTGCTGGCAAAGCTCTTGGTCATACTGTCCGAATAGTTCAATGCCAGCGCCACGAGGATGCCGCCGACAGCTTGCAAGACAACCACGAGCCAAACCACCCAGTTGTAGCCAGTGAAGAATCCAGTCTTCTCCAAATGTTCTCCGTCTGCGAAAAGTACTCCGAGGAATAGCACTGGCCACAGCGTGTAGAATGAAAGCTGCACGTTGCGCACCCACACCGATGCACGACACTCTGATCTGGACCTCAGGATCTTCTCAAAGTATACGCCTGCCATCCCAGAGAGGACACAAGCCACGACGGCAGCCGCCAAGCCAATTGTCACGTTCATTCGCGGATTCGCAGCAGACCGGTCCTCGTCAATGCCTTCATATGTCGCAGAGCGCTTGTTCAGCTGACCCGCAGCTCTGTTTCCTTCATCCTCCATTTCCCAAATTGAACGTGGTGAATGGAAGGATACCCCATCTCGCAAGTCCTTGATCGACAGCACTCTGCCTTGCTGCGAGACAGAAGACATCTGTACAATTGCAATGCCAAAAGCCATCAAGCCCAAGCTCATCCATTTTCGGCCATTCAACGTCCTCCCAAGCAGAAAGATGCCAAACATGGCGGCGCTCACAATCTTCAACTGGTATGTCACCGCGAAGGTAGCGGCATCCAAGTTACTCGCAGCGGTGTACTGAAGGATATTCTGCAGCGCATATAGCATAGCCGGAATAGCCAGCTTCC
Organism: Pseudocercospora fijiensis CIRAD86; assembly: GCF_000340215.1. Classification (NCBI taxonomy): domain Eukaryota; kingdom Fungi; phylum Ascomycota; class Dothideomycetes; order Mycosphaerellales; family Mycosphaerellaceae; genus Pseudocercospora; species Pseudocercospora fijiensis. The sequence goes on along the minus strand of NW_006921534.1, from coordinate 1,288,128 downwards.
AGCTATCTCCTGTAAACACTGCTCTTGAAAGGGCTCCTGAAAGCTCTCCAATGGTCGATGTGTCGGGAGTCTGCGGGCTCGTTGCAATCTCGTAGAGTGCGACGGACAAAAAGAAGGAGAATTTGATGATCTCGGACAGAAATACGGCGGTCGACGCGAAGTATCGATCTCCGTAGACGAGCGGCATTGTGCGTGAGTAGCGCAGAAGGAGAACCAGTGCTGCATTCTGAAGGACAAGCTGCCAGCATGTTAGTACAAATCAGTGTGCGCCCAGGAATGCTCGTACAGCAGCCAAAGTAATATGCTTCATAGGTAGGCCGGCCACCTGGCGGCGAGTAGACTCAACAGCCATTGTGTTCGGAGTTAAAATCGGGCCTGTATGATTGAGGCTGCGTGACTCCCATCGAAAGGGAGAGCGACAGTGGTTCTGGAGAAGGCGGGCGCGCGGGCGCTTACATGAAGAAGAAGTAGCTTGTCAAAGGTAAAAGGAGTGTCGTCTGACCAAGTCTAGTGGCTGCCAGCAAAGGAATGTCACTGCTGCGCAGCCCAGGTGACGTCTTGCTGCTGGAAGTGCAGATGTTGTGGAGGAGTTTAGGTTAACTTAGCCACACCGCTTGTGTCTACCCGGATCGCCGGGGGATCATTAGAATAGGCACTCGCCCTCTGCGTCAAATCTAATCAATAATTACGCGCGGAGAAATAATGGGCTAGATTGAGGCGACATCACACTTCTTCCTCTCCACTTGCTGCTCACACACATCGATCCGTACCGCCCCTTCCCTCCGCGACTTCCGCTTTGTGATTGATGTCACAGGGCGTTCTGAGGCCGCGCGTGGCAGCGCTTGTCACCAAACACGTACGACGGCAGCGGGCGCACAGGTTCTGCCGTGAAGCGACGTGAGCTGGATGATTCATTGATGCATGGGGCCGTGGGAGACCAGCCCACGACCAAATGGCGTTAGTGTTGAAACATGTGATGCTGGCATTCAAGGACACCGGACTGGAACAACGTGGCATGATGAGCCATTTCGCGCTCGTACGTACTTTGCCGACCCAGCTGCAGTTTCCTGCTCCGACAGAGTCCTTCCTCCAACCTTGGTTCTTTTCTTTCTGCCTCACAAAGCCGGAGTCCTGTCCAGCTCCACAATGGCCTCGCTCCCGCACCGCGGAGGCCATTCGGGCGAGATGCACGAAACTGGTGGCTCCAAGATTCGTCGTTTCTCGACCACCAAGCCACCCACCGAGCAAGGTATGTCGCCAAGTCCCCAAGACTGCGAATCCGGGAAGCATATGGCACGAGCCTGCGGGGCCAAGACTCAGCCTGCACATGCTCCGCTTTCTGCAGAGCCTGATCCTGTTCGACAGTTCACGGAAGAGGCTGGTGTGCTGCGCAGACACGAACGCTGTGGCCCAACACATATCAGAGAAAGTTCTCCATACCCGAAAAGTTTATGCAGAGGCAAGGGAAAGAGGTCTATATTCATTGATGGAGAGCCACAACATTTCCTACCTAGCTACGCCAGCTTTTCATGACAGCTTTATGACTCGCCATCAGCAAACGCCGCGGCAATGTGCTCCAAATACTAACCTGATTCGATAGAGATCAACTCGGCCATTCACCTGCAGTTCCGTCTTGCTCACGAAGGGCATAAGCCGCATGCTGGACTTGACCCATCTCGAGCTTCCACCGGGGTTGTTTGGACCACCGAGCGAGCCTACGAATATGGATTCGCAGATGAGCCCGAGAACTGGGCCAACCTGGGCCAAGGAGCACCTGAAGTCGACGATGGTAGTCTCGCCTAGCCCTGCACGTGCATTTGCGTCAGCTGACCACCGCCAGACATCCAAGGCTGTTTTCCAAGACCACAGACAGTCGACATCTCGATGACTGGTCGTGAATATGGTGAGTATGCCAGCACGCAGCCAAGACTTTTGAATTTCGTCACGAAATGCGAACGACTGTTCATCTGAGCTTCGAAGAGCACACGCTTACCCGACGGGGCACAGGTCCAACTGCGGGAATCAAGTCGCTTAGGGCAGCAGTTGCCAACTTGTACAACGAACATCACCGGTATGAGCTGCATGGCAATCATCGGCGTGGACTACATGCTGACGTCTTGCTCTTCATCCCAGTCAAGGCAAGGACAGCAAGTACACCTGGGAGAATGTCTGCATCGTGCCAGGTGGCAGAGCTGGCCTCATCCGTATTGCGGCCATCTTAGGCAATGCTTACTTGGGCTTCTTCATTCCCGACTACACGGCATACAATGAGATGTTGTCGCTCTTCAGGAACTTTGCTGTCATTCCCATTCCGCTGGACACGAACGATGGCTATCAGATTCATCCCGCGAAGATCGAGGACGAGATCAGCCGTGGCACGTCCGTCATTTTGACATCCAATCCCCGCAATCCTACTGGCAAAATGGTTAGCGTTTTTGAGCTGCAAGATATCCAGGACTGTTGCCGTGATCGCGCCACGCTCATTATGGACGAGTTCTATAGTGGCTACAACTACACTACAGACTGCGACGGCACAGTGATTAGTGCGGCAGACAACATCGAAGACGTCGACGAGGACGGTGTTCTCATCATCGATGGTCTGACCAAGCGTTTCCGCCTTCCTGGATGGCGTGTGGCTTGGATTCTGGGCCCAAAGGAATTCGTTAAGGTGAGAGGGGCGATAATAGGACATGAGAAAAATGCTTCAAACACCTGCTAACAAGGCGTCCAATAAACTAGGCCCTCGGCTCGTGTGGAAGCTACCTCGATGGTGGCACCAACGTCCCCTTCCAAGAGGCTGCCGTTCCCATGCTTGACCCAGCCAATGTCCGCAATGAGATGAAAGCTTTGCAATCTCACTTCAGAGACAAGCGCGATTACGTCCTTGGCCGTCTGGAGAAGATGGGCTTCAAGCTTGGCTACAAGCCTGACAGCACATTCTACATCTGGTTGAACTTGGAACATCTCCCATCTGGCATCAACGATGGATTAAACTTCTTCCAGGCATGTCTCAAAGAGAAGGTCATTGTTGTGCCAGGAATTTTCTTTGACCTCAACCCGGCCCGCAGACGCGATCTCTTTGACTCTCCTTGTCACCATTTCGTTCGGGTCTCTTATGGTAAGCGACTATGGAAAGGAAGGGAACTTTGCTGCATCTGCTAACTGTCCAATCCTAGGCCCGACTCTGGACGTCCTTAAGAAGGGGCTGGATGGCTTCGAGCGGGTTTTGAGGAAGTACAAGTGTCACCCTGAGAGTTCTTAAGAACCAAAGCTCGACTTGCACGACAAGATTGTGTAGATCCATTCGCGGTTATAAGGCACGAGCTGAGGAGAACAGGCCAAGAATGTCTTGGATTTAAAAAGAACGCACGACTCCTACGCTCATTTCCATGTCACGACGAGCATTATGCAATGCTACATCTACTTTCTTCCAATTCTCATTTCACCCCCATCTGAGAAGAGGAAAGAGCCACGTTCTTCTGTAATACATCGCAATCTTTCGCGCAGCTCTTCTGCAAACTTTCCACACTCTGATGAGTCTCTCCTACACCACCACATACATACGCCCATCACGCAGCGTCGCGTCCCAACGACGAAATAACCCCCCCCCCCCCCCCCCCCCCACGCAAGAAAATGTCACGAAAACACGGTATCCTCATCTCAAATGAATGAGTGTCTGCGAACGCGACACCCAGTGACTTGACTTGATTGTTATTTTCGGGCGACCAGTTTCTCTGTGCTTCTCACCCGGGTGTCCAAGAACGACCGGTCACGTATTCTATCTATGCGTTTTTGGAGTGAATATGGCGCTGGCAAAGCGGACAGAGACTTCAGGGGAGTGCCGCGAGGTTTGAGGAATCCTTCGTGGTCGGCTGGTTGAATGATGGGGGGTGAGCGTGGTGGCAGGTGGCAGCCCTTGTTAGTGGTGGTTACTTCTGCATGGTCAGTCAGTCAGCCCTCGACGGCTTGATGAGATTTTTTTTTCTTGCTGCATGATGGATGGACTCGCACCTTCTCGTGGTGTGTGGCGTTAGTACCACGGAGTGTTCTTGCCGTCGTTTGTGGCGTGCGGGCTTCTGTGGGAAGCGAAGACAAGTCCAAACAAGACCTAGATTGGAAAAAAAAAAATCTTGAGGTGGAGGATAAGGGTTCATTTCGAGCTGCTGGATTTTTGTTGACCTGCGCAGTTTATCCCAACCTTGGTGCTGTGGCCGCCATCTCCTTCTTGACGTTCTCATCTCTCGGCAGATATATTTCCGCGACTCTGAGCAGCCTTCTCGCCTCGCTGTTATCTCCAAGCTCCTTGTGTGCCACAGCAGTGCGGTAGTAAATCTTGCCCATTTGGTCGGCAGCTGGAAACCCGAGCACGGCTTCATCTTCAGGCGGTATGCTCATTCTCTCATCCACACCCATCGCCTCACGCAGCATTTTGATCGTTCTCATACCCCAGAATCTACAATCTTCCCACCGATTCAGTTTCAAAAAGACCTGACAAGTATTCGCTACGAGCTGCACTCGCAAAAGAAGACGTTCAGCCTGTCCATTCTTGCCTTTAAACGGCTCCTCTGTCAATTCCCGACCGAAAAATCTGTCGGCGTGGATATGTCGTTTCCGACCTTTGATCACAACATGTACTGCTCGCCAGGCCTCATTGTAGAGATCTAATGCCGCTTGGTAGTTGCCTTTGCCCAGCTCAGCATTACCTTCGAACTTCAACCTCGCAGCTTCCCGCAAACAATGTTCGGGCGACATATGCGGTTCTGCCTGCAATTTTCTCATCTCTTCCTCAATCGATTTGAAAGGCTTCGGGTCACCCTCGACGATCGTGGCATTCAGACCTTTCACCTCACCGAATGGTAATAGCATTTTCTTCTGTACGGCTCTTGGCACGCGCTTCTCTTCCCAATCCGCTGCGTACGGATCTCTCAACTCCAGTCTCAAGCGGAGATGGACGTTCAGTGAAGGATGCGTGAGATCGGCGTAGTACCACATCTTGCAGAAGGCAGGGAGGTCGTCAAGAAGAATTATGAATCGCTGAGTATCCCATTCCATGCTCGCGTGCTCGGGAGCATCGATTTTTATCTTTAGGCTATGATGATTGAACGCTTTTGCCTTCTCTTTCGTCACCAGGATGGGTACGTGCCCTTCCAATGCCACGTGCTGCTGAGCTTCTGGCCATGGTGTCTCGATGCGCACAAAGATGTTCTCGTCTCGGAAAATCTTGCGGGCTTCGAGGTAGATTTGGCGGTTGACTTGGAGGAGTTGGAGGGTAGGGCCGAAGCTGTACTCGGCATACTCATCGTCATCGTACGTGCGATTCGCGGCGGGATTGAAGATCAGTCGATAGATCTCCTCGCGAATCTCGGGCGGGATTGAGAGGAAGTGTGTTCGAGGTAGCTGGTCCATTTCAGCAGACGTCTGTTCCACCGGGGTCGTGCTCTAGCAGAAATGCTCCAGACGCACGGTGGTACAACAGAAGGAGAGCAAGGTAGGACAGCCTCGGCGTGAACGCAGACAGGTGGCGGAGAGGAGTCCGCTCCGCTTGGATCCGGACCGGATCATCCGGATGGTTTTAGATGTTGTGGTTATTCTGAGTGCAACAGTTGGCAACAATAACATACATTGTTCTCATCCTAGACGCTGGTTCGATGCACTACTACACTGCACTGCTACGGATGTAAGCGACTCTTGGCAAGACTCCGGTAGGGGCCGGGAGAAGAGAAGCATTGCAGACTTCCTTCATCAACATCGACGATTAGTAGAGCGGGAGAGGATGACGGAAGAATTGGGATGTGAAAAAGGAAGATACTACAGTATATGTGAACCAAAATATCCTGATCTTACCTATCAAAGGCAATCAGGCAGCTTGGATTATTGTGATTGTCTACGTGACCATGTCAGTCAAGTGCGAGAGTATTTATATCTTCTAGACAATAATAACAGCAGGAGGCAGAGGTCGCATCGGAACTGGCTTCACAGACTCAGGCGCAGTCCCAACCAACCTCTCCGGATCCCAAGTATCCGCCCTGACCTTATCTCGTCTAGCGAACAAGCCCGTACGGATAGGTCTCTGCAGCGAAATCTCTTTCTGCCAAGTGGAATCTAGAGTCTCGAGTCTGCGGTTCTGGTTATTAGCTTTCTTGACTCTAGGAACGACGACGAAGCAGATTATGAGCACGACGGCAGCAATTGTGAGTGCGGAGCCGAGGGCTATGCCCATGGTTTTTTGGGAGTCTGCTGCGGATGTTGCGCCCATGATGGTTGTTTTGACTTACTTGTGTGGAGTTGAGGTGAGCTTTCGCCGGGAAAGCTGTTGAGTGAGTCTTGGGGTTTAAGGTCACTTGAAGGTGAAGAAAGGTGAGGATACTTATGGTCGAAGAATTGCTGATAGCAGACAAAGGGCGTTATGTTGACCTTTCCAAGAGGTTATTGTGTGAGTGCGCGGACCAAGGATCAATTGTTCATCTTTTCAGGACACCTTTGTTCGACGAGTCGATGGCTTTCAGATAATGCTTTGAGTGATGGTGCGCCGCAGTTCGAGTCGCGCGCGCCGTCATTACTGAGAAACCGAGAAGCAGTCTTTGCGATGTTTCGGTTTCCTAGGAGGCTGGGAACCATGCGAGACTTCGATAGAGTGTTGGAAATCATGGGAGCTCATATCGAGCAGTCCCGTGCGCTCAGGGGCACCCAACTGTGGAATCCTTGACCAATAATTATGGGTAAAAAGGCTGTCTAAATTGGGCAGCAAGGAGAAAAGGCTTGGCAGTCAATCTGGTGTATATAAGCAAGAACAGCTAGCTGCGAAATGAAAAGAGAAGCCCCAGTAGCAGAGAACACTTCGAGGAGTAATAAAAGAACCAACACGACTTGACTTGACTCCCCGCCATTCCAGCAGAAGCAGTCATCGGTCGAGATGAAAGCCTTCACACTTGCGCTCTTCGCGACAGCCGTAGCTGCGCAAGCTGGCACCGCACAAGACCCTTTCCTGTTCACAGCAACGACCCAAGGCTCCTCGCAGGCCTTACAAGAAGCCGTCATCAACGCGAACGGCAAGGCCTTCTGGGTCGGCAAGCCCACGACCAACGAATGCCAAAAAGACGCGGACCCGAAATCAGCGATCTGCGATTCCAACACGAAAAACAACCACACAACCATCTTCTCCTACGTGAACGGCGAAGACAAGTTTTCATTGAGCGTCAATATCAAAGGCGGACAAGCAGTCTACGTGGACCCGTCAGATGGACACCTGGCGTTCACGGCCGGAGGCGATTTCGGGAAGTATCCGGATGGCGCGGTGGTGAATGGGTTCGCGAAAGTGAGGACGAAGTTGGTGTTTGAGGACATGGATTGGATTGCTTGTCCTACGGATGGTGGTAATGTATATCAGATTTTCGCGTTGAGTAGGAGTAAAGCGACAGGCTGTTCGGGGATAACGTTTGTATTGACGGATGCGAAGCCGCCGTATCGTGGTGGGCCGAGTACGGCTTATGTGTACGTATGAGGAAGGAGGTCTGAGGAGAGCAGGAGATGAGGTAGAGCTGCAACATTCATCTCCGTTCGAAGTCGATGCATGTCTCTCTTCCCGTCTCTTCCAAGCAGTGCTCACATGAAGTAAGACTCGGATTATCCGCAGCGGCGAGTCAGCTGCGTCTCTGTGGATGAGGTGTGGCGTATGGATTGGCGGGTAGCCCAGCGATTTGCTGACATGTCGTCCAAGATGTTAGACCTGTGCTGGATTTGGTTCGACAATATGCCAAGTACACTCCAGGTCCTGAGCATCAGCAGTCAAAGCAGCCTATAGAGACGGGGCGTTCCTGCGTGGTACAGTATTGACTGGTTCTGGATCTTGGAGTGTCTGATTGCAGTATACTGGAGACACCGGGCTCCAGGATGGATGCTCAGTTTCATGGTCTTCCTCCTGGATTCATCGCCACTGGCTGTGCCTATACTGTATGGGATGGTATGGCTATGGAAAGGTGGGATCGGCGACCAGGTGTAGATTGTCCTAGCAATGACGCGCGCGCACGAACCCAAATCTCGTGGCACGTCATTGGCGGCATCCCTTTCCGCTCCTCCAGAGTTTTGTGTTGGCGTGCGTCTGGCGTTCGTCCTTGGTGTTGGCCCTGTCAACATGACGTGAAAGGCTTCTGAGATACAGCATAGAATGGCAAGACTCCCCAAATTCCCGCCATGACCCTTTCCTCCACCTGTCCTGCACGATAAAACCCAGCCACTCTCATATCGCAAATTCGACCATGGCTGCAGTGAGAACAGTGGAACCCAGCCTGAGAAGCCATCACCATTCTTCCTCGCACTCATCTCGTAGCGGTCCTGCGAGAACGGCTCAAGATGTCATCGATCGGGTCAATGCCGCCGAAATACGATCTCTTCGTCCCCGATCACACGCTGGATCCCTTGTTCTCGCGCCGAAAGACCTTCGCACTGTAGAAGATATCAATGCAGAAATTGCTGCTCTGGAAGCAGAGGCAAGAGCGCGAAATTATGAGCGGAAAGCACATGAGGAGCGAGACTTGGCATTGAACATCCACGAACGGTCAAGATCTGTTGGATATGATGAGATTATTGAGGAGACGCGAGTATATCGTGTACCGCGAGATGAGGTGGTCTTGTTCGAGCGCAATCGAAGTCTGCCGCCACGAGATGGATATGTCGTGTATGAGAGGAGAAGGTCACCGCCGAGGAATGTCGTGCGAGTTGCGAAAGATGGAAAGGGAAGAATGGCGCTTGTGAGAAGTTCGCGATGAGCGACAATCGTTTCGACTCATGATTTTGCTCAATGTTGTTGTTGTCGACATCCTCTGGCATGCGTCCTCGGCTAAAGTGACGGACAAGGTCTGGCGACTCGGTCGTCAGACGAGAGCGGACGGTCTTCACCTTCGTTCCAACACGACGCAAGACCAGTGCAGTGACGGAGGGAGGTGGCGAGAAGGAGTAAGTGGGAAGGGCAAGCATGAGTGCAACGAACGAAATGCAAGACCAATCATTTGCAGGCGTACGACTACGAATCCAGACACCTTCACAGCTCTACAATGACTTCATACACCATGTATCGCGTTTGGCCAGCCTGTCACTAGCAGCTGACAGAGAGTGAGAGTGCTCGCTCGAGTTGTCAGTAGCCAAATGTTAGGTGGTGTATGCTGAGACGCGCATGAAGAGCCAGCTCAATTGGTTGAGACAGTGTGGCGCGGAAGAAGTGGGCCAAAATCAAGTAGCCGATTAATTTAGACCTTGGCCTCCTTCGGCGTTCGACCATGGATATATTCGACTTGACTGCAGTCGTTGCGCTGTGCGAGCCTGGGTGAGAACTTTAGAGTTGACTTTTTTTGCGATCAGGCTGGAAGCTCTGGTCCGCTCTTGGACATCACAGCGCGATTGAGGTGCTATCACTATGTTTCTCGACACGCGTTCAACGAAAGCAGTACTGTGTGCGGTGCACATGGTATTAACATCTGACTCGAGTATCTCAGGTCGGGCTTGAGTGTGGATTCCCCTACCTCCTTTTCAGGCTGCTTCGTGACTTCCGCTTAGTGTGATTGCCCTCGATAGCACGTGCATTCTAAATATATAAATATGCCTTAGGCAAGCTGAGCTCTAGCGAAGCGCCTGAACTAGAAAGGTTAGAATCGGACACCCTTAATATCAGTTAGGGATTTATACCGCAATATATAATATATATAGCATATAGAATATATAAAGGGGGTTCTAGCGCGATGCTATATATAGGACATCCAATTTTTACAACGAAACAATTTAGAAAGCTGCGATCTGTAGAAATTAAGAACTTCGTTTATAGAGGGATAGGCCTCGTTTGTTCTACTAATACTTAAACTGTTCTACGCCGCAACTATATATATCTATAATCTCGAAGAGACAGTCCTACTTAGAATCGCCGTATCTACAACCTCTAAGTGTCTTTTTGTCTAAATTTTATAATCTTTACTTACCTTAGCTACCTTAGCCTTATTTGTATATAAAAGCTTAGACTTTATTAAACTTCGACCTACTTCTTTTAAGTAGTGTCGCAAACCTCTTCCGTACCTCTCGAACATCCTTCTACGCTTTCTAATACTATCTAACACTGTTTAGACTCGCTAATACAGTCCGATACTCTCTAGTACTCGTAAGTCTAGGTAGCCGAGCGCTCTTCTTTAAAGGTCGCTAAAAGTATCTCTCGTTTGCTATAGACTATACCCTTACCGAGAACTAGCCTGTCGCTAAAGCAAGTAGCAATATACTGCTACTATGCCTAGCCGCAACTCTAACCTCTCTTAGCGCTAGCGCGATACTGCTAGGGCTAAGGCCGGTCGCGGTTAAGGCCGTAGTCGACTACGTAGACGTAGTCGAGAAGGTAGTTATATAGGCGCTACTTTCGGCGCTACTTATAGAGGATATATAGGTACTACTATTACCGGTCCTTTAAATACTAGTAGAATACCTACTACTACTAGAGCAACCGCCGCGCTAGCGTAACTAGCGTAACAAGCGCAATTAATATATTAGTCTCGCGCGCTAGTACTAGATCGCACTCTAATTAATCGCGAAGAGCCTAAGTAGTTATACGAGCCTAGCCCTATACTACCCGCGATCGATGCGCCTACGTAAGAGTAGAATAACTATTTTAATATCGCCTATGCCGAGATCGAGGAGTAGCGCCTTCTTTAATAAGTATAGTAGCTTATCTAGAATGCCGGCTAGTACGGTAGTGCTTTGCGATACTAGAAGTAGATCGTCCGTAATAGTCTTAAGAAGATCCTTAAGCTACTATACCCTACTCGCGTTCTAGTACCTAAGCTAATAGAGCTGCAAGTCCTCGTCGTCTTCGCTTTTATATTCGGTAGCTAGGACGTTCTTATAATCGCTCGTACTAGTACTAGTAAGGTACTAGTCTTCTAGGCGTTTACACTCTTAACTAGTATAATAACCTTGCAGATTGTGCCTCTAATACGGATCGCCGAGGAATAAGGCTTAGACATCGAAGAAGTAGTACGCTAGTTAACTCTAGAAGAACGCACTCTCGTTAAGGTGTATATAGTAACCGCTAAGATAAGATAGAAGGATCTAAATATACTAAAGGATATTAAGAATAGCAAATATAACTATATTATCTATAGCCTAGAGTAGGCAATTATAGCTAAGTTTTAGGATGTAATCCGTACTATTAGCTCGATACTCGGGTTATAGGTATAGGACGAAGCTTATCTTTATCTAAAGTAGAAGGACTTCTACAATAGCTATACCGTCCTCTACCTCCTACGCTAGCTAATAAGCATTAATACTATACTCCTAGTCTGCTCTACTACTGTCTCGGATAAGACTAAGAAGTACCTATTCGCGAACGGCTTGCGGAAGTAGAGCGAGGCTAGTATATATACTATCGTAATCCGCGATAGTATCGATCGCCCGGATACTAGGTACATCCTATAGACTATTCTACCGAAGCAAGAAGGCGGCTTTAACTACCTATACTTTATGCTCCGTAACGTAGTAGATAAAGATACTAGCCTTACTACGCTAAACAAGATCTAGAAGACTATAATCTTTATCGATAGCCGTCGGTCGATCGATAAGGGTCGTTTCGCGATATATTAATAGCTAATCTATCTAACGAAGGACATTACTAATCTAGTAATAGGTAGGTCGAAGTATACGTAGAATAGAGATCTATTAGAGGCCGGCGTACTACGCACTATTAACGTATACGATATTGTCTAATTCTATACCTCCGAAGTAGCTAAGATCGATAAGGATAAGCGGTATCTCGAGTTTAAGAAGCCGGAGTCTAAGATTCGCATCCTCTAGGGCACTCTAGTAACGGCTACTAGTATTAATATTCCTAATATCGAGATAGTTATCTAGTACAAATTCCCGATTACGAAGGATCTCGATAATCTAATATAGAAGCTAGGTAGAGTTATACGAATTCCTAATATAATAGCTCTAGCAATCGTCTTCTTACCGTAGTAGGTCGATAATACGTAGTAGCGAGTGCTAGCTAATTCTAACTATCGCTCGATAATCCCTTGTAATCCTATTATCGGCGTATAGACGGGTGCGGATACGGCGCTAGTATATCGACTAAGAGATATTGTGCTAGTACGACCGAGCGGACTTCGCTATATTAACGTTCCTAGTAAGGCCTAGGATAAGGAGGGAGTAGACGATCTTTTCGAGTAATTCGGCCTAGATAATAATAATAACGATAACGATAATAAAAAGGATAGAGAGACCGTCGCTATCCCGCTACGGCCCGCTGCTAATATGCTACGTCCTACTATCGCTGCCGGTTAGTTACTATTCGACGTAGCAGTCGAAGAAGCTATCGCTAAGAATGCCCGTAAGCTAAAGAGAGGTAGCGAATAGACTACGAAGTACTAGACGCTTTGCGACAACCTAGACGATATCTAGAGACAAGTCTAGAACCTGCGCTACTATCTAAATCTACGATACCGTCGCTACTTCCGCGCTATCGTTCTTAGTTTCTATAAGGAATATAAGCGTATATTCGATCTAGTACGAGAGGTAGTTAGCATATAGAACTATTATAGTATATGCAATCTATAGCTACTAGATCTGCTAGTTTGAAAGGATCTACTACCGCCGCTAAAAGTAATTAAAGCACCTCCGAGAGGTTCTATATAGTTGTTTAGACTAAGGTATCTTACGGAGTAGGTCTCTCGTCGTACCGATAAGATCTTCCTAGATCTATACTGCAACCGTCGCTTCGAAGTCGTACTATCTAACTTTATCGTCTTAGATAATATAATATAGGACTTAAGCGAAGTATTCGACGAGAAATACTTCTAGTATAAGGACAGCTCCGCTATTAAAGAAAGCTTCTCGGTCGATAAAGCGACGCTCGATATACGCGCACTATCGTTTATAGTATAGCTCGACGAGAATAAAGAGCACTAGCGAGACTTGCTATTAGATAGTCTACTATTATTAATTACGTAGGTCGCGCCGCAAGTCTTTAAGGAGCGTAAGGCATTTAGGGTCTAGGACAACGCCGAGAAACAAAAGAAGAAGGAGGCTAGATAGGCTATACGGGCTATATAGGCAGATATAGCTACGACTAGTACGAGCGCTACTGCGGGTCTATCTCGTCTAGTACTAACTTAAGTATAGCGTCGCGCTCGAGTCGAGTAGACCTCGCAGAATTTAGCCTAAATATCGTAGAAGATCCTCTAAAAGATAGCTATTGCGAACAACCGAGCTGCCCGTAGTCGTCGTACCGCTTAAGAGGATATAGATTACGAGGAGGCCGTAAGACTACCTTATATGTCTCCTCGATCGAGGCCTTATTATAGTCGGAAACGGGCAATAAGATAACGACTGTCTTACCGTCCTTTACATTCTTAATACGAAGCTTACGCTACGGTAGGCGAGATACTAGCGTGCCGCCGTCTTTAGTTAATAGGTAGCTATCGAACTCGAAGTCCTTAAATACCTCTTTTAGCTCTAGCAATACGAAGCCTAAAGCTTAGTCGATATAGTATAGGGATATATCCTTACGTATAGCGTCCTTCTTATAACTATAGAGGATAACCTTTAGACTTAGCTTCTTCGAACGATCTAGTATACTCTTCCGTAGTAGCTTCTTTAAAGCACTATATCGGGCGATATACGATGTAGTTATATTCCGCTGCTTTATTAACTAGCCGATTAACTGTATAGCCTTCCGGTACTCCGATATATAGTAATTATCGTATACGATTACTATTAGACACTTCTTTATCTTCTTTACGAGAGCAATAGCCCGCTTACGGTTCTTAGTAGCGACTTGCTTTGCTAAAAGCTAGATAGTCGAATATCCTAAACAAATACTAAGGCTACTAAGGACGTTAACAACTCGGCGCTTTATACCGGATATATATAGGAAGAGTCCGAGAGCTTTAGCGAAGTAGGAAGACTTCTTTATCGCTATAGACCGAGCGACGACTTATATAACGGTACAGATCCGCTTCTGTTAGCGTCTAGAATCGGCTTTATTATTATCGTTATTATCTTCTTCCTCCTACTCGCCCTCGTTATCCCTACCGTTATTACTAGCCTTCTTTTGCTGCATTGCTAGTTAGCCGAAATCTATGTTTAGCTTCTTCTTCTTGTTCGGCAGAAGGCGCTTAAGCATAGCATACTATATCGGTGCGCTAGTCTTAATAATATTTATTATCTCTAGTAGGTCGTCTAGCTCTACGGCCTTCGCGGGATTGTATTTATTAAAGAACCGCTTTCCGACTAGCTTCTTAAACTTAGAACGAAGCATCCGCGTACTAACTATGCCCTCTTCTAGGAAGGTATTTAGCATATAGCTAATGCGGCGCCGGTATGTCTTGCTGCCCTTGTCGCTAACCTATATCTATAGGAACTAGGTAATAGCGATATGCTCTATATTAATCTTGTCTATTATATCGGAAAACTTCTTATTATCGGTCTTATCGGTAAGGGCTTCCTTCTACGCCTGCTTCTCTCTATCCTTCTTCTTATTAGCTATAGTAGCTAGCGCTTTGCTACGCTTCCTACTATAGCCTAGTCGGGTATCGATAGTATTATCTTTATCGCTACCCTCCTCTTCTTTATCGTCTTAGTTAAAGTTAGTAGCTTCTTCGGTATTCCGCTCTTCCTCGACTTTATCCTCGCTAAGCTCTATCGACTATTTAGAGGCCTTACTTTTAAGGTCGTTTTTATCTTAATCTTCTACTTCTAAAGTAGCCTCGATAATAGCCGGTCCGCGGCGAGCTTAAAGGCGGCGCGCCTCTCGATTAGCCTTAGCCTTACGACGATCGGCTTCGGAGATAGGCAATATAGAGCTAAGCTCGCTAGTAAAGTTATCGAGTAGCCTAGGACGGAGGCCTTAACCTATAAAGGCGAAGGTTGTTAGTAGTAGGTTTGAATCTATTAAAGTATCGGAGCCGCGCTCTATATCGACATTATTACCGGATATAGCGGCGGCGCTAGTAGTAGTAGAAAGTAGCTATAACGATATATATACTTATAAAGGAAGTCGAGCGAAGAACGGGTATATAGATATACGCGTCGAGCGTACAAGCGCACGAGCCGCGTTATATATAATAACGCACGGACAGGAAGCTATAGGAATGTATACGAGATATTATATTGCTTGCCGCACTGCTTTAGCATTATACTAACTACTTATTAAACCCGTAGCGACTCGTATACGCTTTAAAGCTATAGTATAGCACTTATTTTAGCTATATACTAATGTTTTGCCTTAGCCCGGTTAATAACCTCTACTTATAGATTGCTACTTAATACTACTACGTCGTATAGATATCTACTAGACGGGGATCTTTATAAAATTATACGCGTAAGAAGCTCTAGGTATTAGCTTGTTTGTTCGCGATAGTCGAAATTTGGCTATTTTAGGTAAGCTAGCTAAAAGCTAGATGTCCTCTACTTTTTAGTTATAATAACGTAATATAACGTCGTATAGGCGAATATAACTAATATATACTCGAAATTGCACGCTCTATAACCTCTAAGTGTCGTCGTATTGTTTGTATTAAGTCGCAAAATAGGTGTTCTTAGCTAGTTACTAAACTGTAGCCTAGCCGGCTAGCTACTAGGTAACCTGCTATATTATATCTATAATATCTTAACGCTATAACGTCGTATACATTTCATTCTTAATTATTTAAGCTTAGAATTGTACGCGCTATAATATATACCTATAAGATTTATGTATTTCGCGTTGCGCGCTAAGTTGGAAATTCTAGCTGTCCGAAAGTGACCTTTTGTGTTCAGACCCTTGCTGCGCAAGGGGTTTATAAATAAACCAATGACCGTGCGCTGGCTAGCAAGGGTCTGATGGGAGATAGGGATTCCCTTGGCTGCCAGACGCGAAGTATTAGACTTCGAATCCTTGTCGTTTCTGACTAAGCAGAACCCCAAATTTGTGACCTGAATCATTCACATTCAGTACAGCTGAGCAGCTTGCGAACAATTCCAATTCCACCTTTTGAGATGCTTCGATTGGACAGATGAGACCTGTTAACAGCATTGCCCGCGGTCACGATGCGGAATCTGCGCAATGTCCAGCATACGGCGCTTGGATTTGACGAGAACGAGGCACCACTTGCCGCAACAGCATGGGATGGCCACAGCGTGATATGTGCTTTTGGCCCTTCCGAGACCACTCCAGCCATCACACTCAAACGCTTCCCCTCACATGCTTGGAATCCGCAAGATGGCATCCTCATTACATCCTGGGACGCGCCCTCCCCAAATCCCGCCTTGGCCTTCGACCGCGTCCTGAGCCTCCACTGCTTTCCTGACACGGGTGTCGTCAGCTTGGTCCTGGAAGGGGGCGACATCTATGTGGTGCGCGAGGATCCTCAAGCTGGCGAGGAGCTCATCGAGATTGTGGGCTCGGTTGATGCGGGCATAGCAGCAGCTGCGTGGAGCCCAGACGAAGAGCTTCTGGTGATCGCATCCAAAGCAGATACGCTCCTCTTCATGACGAGAGATTTCGAGGGCACTGCAAACATTGCTTTGTCGCCGGAAGACCTCACGGTCTCCAATCACGTCTCAGTCGGCTGGGGCAAGAAGGAGACTCAGTTTCAAGGGCCCAGAGCCAAAGCGTTGAGAGATCCTACAGTGCCAGAGCACATCGATGAGGGGAAGCTGAGCACATATGATGATTCCAGGACTTCAATCAGCTGGCGAGGCGATGGCCAGTATGTGGCCATCAATAGCATTCTCGAGCTGCCACATCTGAGGCGGCGAGTGATTCGTGTGTTCTCCAGAGAAGGAGTGCTTGACAGCGTCAGCGAGCCAGTCGACGGGCTGGAAGGAGCCCTCAGTTGGAAGCCGAGCGGTCAGTTGATTGCGGGTCTCCAGAGACGAGATGGCCGAGCCGATGTGGTCTTTTTTGAGAGAAATGGTTTGCGACATGGCGAGTTTAGTCTTCGTTTCACCCAAGATGAGCTGGACGCCTTTGCCGGAGATATTGCACTCGATTGGAACAACGACTCCTCGGTGCTTGCCGTGTCCACGAATGACAGAGTCCAGCTCTGGACCATGGGAAACTACCATTATTACCTCAAGCAAGAAATCCTGCGAGCACGGCAATCACCCGGCCTTGTCCACACAAGCTGGCATCCTGAGAGACCTCTTCATTTGTCGGCCTTCGAGCCTCAGGGCCTGCGGATTCTTGCCTACTCCTCGGAAGTCTCATGTGGCTCACTAGTGCCGCCTTGGGACATGGGAACTGTAGCTGTCATCGATGGGAGTCGGCTGAAGATAACGCCACTTCGGACTGCAAACGTTCCACCTCCGATGGCCTTCGATGAGATTGAGACGCCTAGGAATGTTGTTGATATGGCCATCTCTCCCAATGGAATGAGGCTTGCTGTTCTACACCACGACCGCATAACCCTATGGAAATGCAACTACAGCTCGAAGCCTGCGAAGAAGGCGGAGCTATTGGAAACGCTGCACCTTGACTTGCCGCCTGATGAAGCTGGAAGGCAGATTGCTTTTGACGAAGACGACCTCACGGTGATATCTTCTTCTGTGAACCTTCAAGGCACTCGCATCAATACTGTATCTGACTTTGGAACGTCTGCTTCTCGTTCTGAGCTGGATTTGCCTTTGATATTCCACCCAACAAATCATCAGAGACTGCTCCTTGAGAACAATAGAGGCGCCGTTCACGACCTCAAAACCAAGGAATCGGTCGCCACCTTACCTGTCGCCTGTCCTGATGTGGATATTTGGCAGACCGGGGACGCCGCAATCGTCTTTGGTCTTACTGCCACCGGGATGCTTCACGTGAAGAGCGATATTCAAGCACTGAAAGTGTCTGGTTGTACCTCCTTTGCAGTCACATCAACACATCTGATCTATACCACATCGAGCCACCTGATCAAGTTTGTCCACTTGCATGATGGCCAGCTTGAGCTTCCTCCAGACGAGCCAGAAAAGGACGAGCGCTGCCGAAATATTGAGCGAGGTGCCAAACTCGTGACGGTCATACCCAGCGCATACTGTCTTGTCCTGCAAATGCCTCGTGGCAATCTGGAAACCATATACCCTAGAGCGCTAGTCCTTGCTGGCATTCGAGCTGCAATCAGTGATCGAAATTACAAGAAAGCATTCAAGATCTGCAGAACACAAAGAGTGGATATGAACATACTACACGATTATGCACCAGACCAGTTTATGAATGACATCGAGCTCTTCATCGAACAGGTCAAGAAGGTGGAGAGCATTGACTTGTTCTTGAGCTCACTGAGTGACGAGGATGTCAGTCAGACCATATACAAGGAGACCCTCAAACCTCAGACCGCGCCCAACGGTGTCAATGGCGGGAACCGAGTCTTCAGTGGCGATGCGTCTCACACAATGGTTTCCGCATTGTCGAAGACCAACAAGATCTGTGATGCGTTCCTCGATGCTCTAGCTACACACACCGCAACGCATCTTCAAAGCATAGTCACTGCGCATGTGTGCAAGAGTCCTCCCGATCTCGAGGCTGGGTTGTCACTTGTTGCAAGACTTCGCAAAGAGCAGAAACAGGACGACCTGGAACAAGCAGTGGAACACATTTGCTTCTTGGCGGATGTGAACCGCCTTTACGACACTGCACTCGGGCTTTACGATCTTGATGTAACCTTGCTGGTGGCGCAGCAGTCGCAAAAGGACCCTCGAGAGTATCTTCCGTACCTTCAGAGCTTGCATGACATGGAGCCTCTTCGCCAGCGGCATGCTATTGACGACGACCTGAAGCGGTATTCAAAGGCTCTCTCCCACCTTCACGCTCTCGGGGCATTCCATGAAGTGAAGACCTACGCTGCGAAACACGAGCTGTACAGTTCAGCCATTGAGCTATACCGCTATGACAATGCTCGCCTCAGCGAGTTGATGCGAATCTACGCAGACTTCTTGAGCTCACGTAATCGATACAAGGAAGCCGGCATTGCATACGAATACATCGGCGAGTATACTGCTGCGTATGAAGCGTATCGCTCTGCGAGTCAGTGGCGCGAGTGTCTCGCCTGTGCTGGTCTGGCAGGCTTGTCTGACGAGAAGATTGCAGAGATTGCTCAAGATCTCGCAGAGGCCTGCGAGGAATCCAAAGAGTACATCCCTGCTTCAACCATCTACCTCGAGTATCTCAATGATCTATCATCTGCAGCGCGGCTTCTCTGCAAGGCATACCAGTTTTCTGAAGCCACTCGGCTCATCGCGCAGCGTCGTAAGCCCGAACTGCTCAAGGATGTCATTGATGCTGGCCTAGTCGAAGCATCTGCAACTGTCACCGAGCTCTTGGCCGAGATGCGGACTCAGCTACAGCATCAAGTGCCAAGACTTCGCGAGCTTCGTCTGAAGAAAGAAGAGGACCCAATGGCTTTTCTTGATTCTGGCGATGTCAATGCTGATATTCCAGATGACATCTCACTAGCTCCCACCGACGCCACAACCAGTGCTGGAACCTTCATGACCCGATACACAAATCGAAGTATGGGCACGCTTGCAACGAATGCTACGCGCAAGACAAGTAAGAATAAGCGAAGAGAGGAAAGGAAGCGCGCTCGTGGCAAGAAAGGCACCGTTTATGAAGAGGAGTATTTGGTGAACTCTATTACGCGTCTCATTGAGCGCCTCAACGAGACCGGGGACGACGTTGCACGCCTGGTAGAAGGGCTCATGAGAAGGACTATGAGAGAGCGTGCCGTTGCGGTTCAAGCTGCATGTGTGGAGGTGCAGGACGCTTGCAAAAAGTGCATGGATGAAGTGTATGCTGTGCCCGTGCCTCTGCCTCCAGCACAAGAGGAAGGGCTGAATGAAAATGAACCAGAGCGGCATCGGCCTTGGGGTGGGCAAGGCGTGTTATTCGATGCTTTGCAGGAGAGCCAGCTGAAGAGGGAGAAGCCGGTGCTGCAGAATTTTGAGAGGCTCAGTCTGCTGGATGCCTAGACTGCAGCTGCGATTCCCTGATACCTAGCCCTCGAATGCTCAGCAACACGAACAGACCAGTCATCCAAGCAAGGACTAGGCGATTTCGCATTCGGCTAGGTCATGCACTCCTCGATCAGTGTACGAAACTCGTAGATGTGCATGACTGCGAGCTGTTTTTCACCGGTGTCGAGCTTGCGAGCCGCCAGCAAAGTCCTCAACTTGGCCTCGAGCCCAGA
This sequence comes from Pseudocercospora fijiensis CIRAD86, assembly GCF_000340215.1. Taxonomy (NCBI): domain Eukaryota; kingdom Fungi; phylum Ascomycota; class Dothideomycetes; order Mycosphaerellales; family Mycosphaerellaceae; genus Pseudocercospora; species Pseudocercospora fijiensis. The sequence goes on along the minus strand of NW_006921534.1, from coordinate 1,267,951 downwards.
GCACCAGCCTGTTGTCACAAACAGCGGTGGCCCATATCCATCGCTCTGGCAACGGTTTACCATCACCATGTACTTCTTCTCTTCCGAGGACTTCTCGATGCTGATCACGAAGTTCTTGTGACCGTGATGAATTCCGGGCTTGCGCGGAGTCAGAACCTGGATTTGCAGGCGACCGAGCCGCGACACGTCGACGGATTGCAGGCTGTTGAAAAAAGCGAGCGAGTCTGAGCTGAACGTGAATCGACCTGTTCTGGTTTCTTGACTAGAAAGCTTCATATCAGCCACGATAGCCACCAAATAAATCAAAGATGAGGATTCGGGTACCTACAGGTCAATCTGGAAGCTGCAGCAAGCGTAGAAGGTAGACAGCGCCTCATCGCGGACCTGGCGAGAAACGAGCGCGAAGGGTGGCTGGGCCGGAGTGATGAGAGTTTTGGCGTACTCGTCCATAACGAACTCGTAGACACTGTTGCGAAGCTCCGGCGGCAGATCCATAAAGCGAGGAAAGTCGCGGTCATCGTCTGCGGACATTAGACGCTTGATCATGCCGCCACGAGAGAGCTTTTCTGGATGCTGGTGGATGTTTCGCGCCTCGAGGAACTTCTCCAACTCAGGCGTGCTACAAGTCTCGTAGCAAAGAAGCCCACGCTGCATGCGAGCGAGGCACTTGCGGACTTGGTCGCCTTTAGCACTCTGCGCGAGGTCGTATCCAGCTTCGCGGGCCTGACGCCGATACAAACCTGCATTACCGCCTTCGAAGCGCTCGATAAACTTCCAAAAGGAGTCTTTGGAAGCGGATTGCATGTTGGCGGTTGATTGCGGAAAGCGATTGCGAGGTATGCGTATCGAGACAGGAGATGGAAGCAGTCTTGCCGTGGTGCTGGTTGCGGACTTGAGGGTGGTTGATGTCGAGAAAGAAGTCTAGAAAGCGAGCTGCGGCGTCCTCTAAAGGCGAACTTCACCGCGGACATCACGAGGACTTTCTACAAACCCAATTTCGATTGCACGCATTTGACCGGATACAAGGCGCCAGTTTCAGTTACACGTTGAAAGCAATGCATCTCGACGATAGCACCTGCTGTCCATTCGAGTTCCAAAATGCAGCTATGACGAGCAATAGAGACTTCATTCTGCCTCGTGATTGATGCCTTAAGGGGCTCCCAGGAATTCGAACAGCGACCCTGCGGTTCAGATTGAGTTGATGTTGTTTGCTACCATAGACCCCTCACGGAGTGGAAGAAAGGATAGTGTCGTCGGTGACGAGGCCTCCTGCAACAAGTTTTTTTTTCAAATCTCCAAGGCAATTCCTCGATGATTCCAATCGTGAAAGCTGCACTGCCCTCTGCAGCCAAGACAAAGAAAGTCCACAATTTCCTCTGATAGCCGCTTCTTTCTATCACCCGATTGACTTTTGTTTTTTGGTCGTTTTTTCATACATGCCAAAGAATCAATGTGTGGACAACAACAAATCGCTATCAGTCAGTACTCTTGCAAAACCGAGTGACATGCACTTGAATGACTTCCACCCTCACATGTCTCTGCACAGCCTGATCTCACTCCTTGTACTTCGCGCCCCGAACAGTCTTCCCCCATTGCGTTGCCAGTGAACGTCCACCTCTCGAGAGTGCGTGCATAGGAGCCACTTGCAAACGGAGGGAACTTCTGGTGAGTCTTCACCGTAGCTTACGAAACACTCACGCTCCGGTCGGCACCAGGAGTCAGAAGCTTGCGAACACTGATCTTTCGGTAGAGGCCATCCCTCTTGTAGGAGTGAGACAGAATGTGTGAGATATGCTAAGCTTCCACGCTCGAGACTCGGCGGTGCTTCTGGTGCTGGGTGTAGAGATGAACGCTCCGTGAGGTCGTGTATGCTGGGAGGAGGGCGAACGGGTATGGGTCGGGATCGATAACTTCTAGCGATGCTCTCGAGTGTGGTTGCTCAGAAATGGCCTCAACTGCGTCTTGGTGGTCGTGGTCTAATGTAGAGCTCCGAGCTGTGCTCGGATAGGTGAGGCAGGCGAGTGTCGGGATCGGGGAAAACGAAGGTGGTATTGGGCTGCTTTCCATTGTGATTGCTTGGTGACGATGCTGAGTGTGAAGGGGCCAGGTAGAGAGTGAGCAAAGCCACGCTCACCAAAATGGATTCGCTGATCCGCTCCGTTGTACCGTGCATGATGACAGGACCTGGGTGATGCTGAGATCGCTCAGTGTCTCAGTTCCCGTTGTCGTCGCTGAACGCAATGGCCTCCCACTTCCTCCTCATCGCCATGATGTCAGTATGCTTGAGCTTCCGCTGTGGGACTGCGTCGGCCACGGCATCAAGGACTTCTTTCACCGCGTCCACGATTGCTTGCTTCGTGTTGTCGTCAACGTTTCCCCCACCCTCATACCAAACCTGGGTCTGCGCCTTCTTGCCAGTAAAGTGAATATGGCATTGATAGACGGGAGTCGTGGTCCACTCCAAGATCCAATTCTGGATCTCGCCAACACTCTGCTCGGACAGACCATTGAAGTATGCGTGCGATGAAGGATGGTGGGGGTAGAACGCGAGAGTCTGGTGGCCGGAGTACGGCGCACGAAGGGTGGTGAAGGTGAGCTTAAACTTGCTCGCCTTGTGGAAGGTCGGCATGGCCTCGTTGCGGATTGATTTGATGGTTCGCGTAAGGGGTGGCTGGGTCGGGTGCTCCAGAACAAGAGGGAATTCTGCCATGTAGTGATCATACACCGTCATGCGGATCGCGGTTGGAAGAGCGAGGAACATGTGGAAAGACCGATTGTCGTCCGCCGCCTTGAGGATCTGGCGGAGAGCCTGAACGGAAAGGCCCTTTGCGTCCTTTTGATTTGGTGTGATGAGGTTGCGCTCGGAAGCGAACTTGTAGAGTTCGTTTTCTGAGCATCGAGCATAATCCAGCAGGTCGCGGTCCATGCGCCCTTTGAGCTCGCGGACTTGCGCCTTTGTCGAGCTAGCTGGTACCATGTACCCGCCAGTTCTAAGCTTGGCTCTCAGTTGTGGCAGGGTGACATTCGACTCGTCGCTAGAGCTTGTTAGTGAATGCTACTTTCCAATGAGTACGTGAAGCATGCCTTATTCCCGCATCAAAGACTCGCCAGTACGAGTCGGACTTGCCAAACGCTGGTCGAGGACCCATAGTGTCTGATCTGACTGGGGGTCGGTGCAGATTGTTGGAGTTGTCCCGATCTGGAGGCGACTGAGACTCGACCAGAGGGGGTGTTGTTGACCGTGTCTCGTTTTCGCAAGTCTCGGCATGAAAGGAAAGTGTGTGTAGACAAAGATCCTGGACCCGCAGCCTCGCTTCAGCCTAAGACTCGAATGCACGGACGCGGCATTGAACTAAAACGCAAACGGACATGGGTCCGCACAAAGGAGGCCGCTGCATGCTTGCCAAGCCACACGTGAAGTGTTGGAAAAGTCCTTGGGGTGAAGATCAAGGTGCGAAGACCTTCTCTACTGGAATTTTCAGTACCTTATTGGGCGGCGCGTACTCACAGCTAGGTATTAGATCCAAATGAAATGCAACCTATCTCGCTCCCTGTGTTTTTCTTTCCAGTGCGCACGACAGTCGACATTTCAGCCTTCCTTAGCGTATCCATCCTCATACTTCCAGCCCCCTTGCACTCTTGGTCAATCAAGTCGACATCTGCAGCACCGCGTCCTCAATCTCCCTCCGTATGGCGAAGATGTCGCCTAGACTGATGTCGGGCCGAACAGATTATCTGGCTTTCGTTACATTCCAGAAAATTTAAAAGCCTGCGATGGAGCTTGATGTCGTTTCGGTGTGCCCCTGAGATAGACAGAGTGGTTGCGTGTCAGTTTTTCAGGCACAGGGAAGGTATCGACACATTCTCGCGAGTTGGAAAACTGCATTTCTAGCCGCGTCTCAAAGCACTGGAGGGGCGATCGAACGAGAGAGTTTCCATCTCATGATGCGTCAATCCAAAGCAAAGCCCGGCCAATATAGAAAAGATTGCTTGATGTCGTTCGAGATCCTCCTCGCAGACAAGCATCTGGCTGAAACATTGGCAGCATGGCAAAGTTGTCGTCCATGGAGCGATGGCCAGAGGCCGGCCGAGACAGAAGCAGTAACTTTTGTGTATACCTACCATGTCTCAAAACTCATGCTCAGTCCAAGATACCCCTACCCGTTCGCCCCAAAACTCTGACAGCTACTTAAATGCCTGGTTACAACCCTGTCTCCATCGCCGCTCTAACCTTGTAGAGATCGTCCAACTTCAGCCTCGCCTTGCCGTCTCGCGCTACGATGTTTCGCACGATCTTCTGCACTAGAATCCTCACCAGGTGCTGTCGCCTCAGCGCCGCTACATCTGATAGCACAGTCAGGAACATACCACGACCCCGCGTAGTCCCATGGTGCTTCAGTATGCTGGAGAGCTGCTTCGGTTCGATGGCAAACGTCAAGCCCTGTTCAGCAATCTCGATCGACAGCGCCATATTCGCTGCATCTTGGAAGGCAGACTCTTTTTCGTGGTATGGTACCACCTGAATATTCAGTCGGCGAATACAGGCCAGATGTTTCGCAGAAATACTACTCATGAAGAGACGCATTTGACTTGGAATCGTCAGGGTTTGAGCATCGGCTTCAAGAGAGCGAAGGCCGTGAAAATTGTTCCCCGTCTTCGGCAACTTTAGAACCAGATTGAAGGTGCAACTGTGATAGAACATCTGAATGGTGTCCTTCCTAATGGCGCGATTGACTCGAGCGATCGGAGGTTCTGTTGGCGAGTACAGCGGCTGTTGCATTTCTGAGAAATAATGTTCATAGACCTAAAAAATGATGAGCTTCCGATACGGGGTCCTCTGAAGTCATTGCTTTCTCACCTTGTTCCGCAGCTCAGGCGGCAAATCTGAGAATCTCTCGAACCGTGGGTTCATGTCGGCATCCTTCAGCAAAGAGAGCAGATCACCACGCGACCCGACCTTACTGCCGTAGATTACTTGGCTAGCATCGACCCCGCGACTCTTGATGAGGGCTCGCAGATTGTCATCGCTCTTGTCAGCATAGGACAGCATGCCACAATCGGAGCGAAGTAGGGCTTCTTCGAGCTTGTCCTTGCCATCGCTCTTGCCGACCGCATAGTGCCGAACATGTAGTAACTCCCTCATCTGCTGAGCAGTCATCCTGCTATATGACTGGAGCTTCCAATAGTCATCATGTTGGTGCTTGGAGCTGGTTCGGTGTCGTGTGAAATGGCGCATGGTTGACTGTGATGTCGTGGTTGTGGAAGAGATGTGTTGTCCAGAAGTCGAGGCCTTTTAAGCCTATCTCAGCGCACGCACGTGCGGTCGGCAGGTACGGCACGAATTGCATGTGACGACGAAGTGATGCTCAAATGAAAGAAATGCGTAGCAATAAGCTGTCAATTGATCTGAATTCAAATTGTACGTACGAGTGATGTCCACCTAAGCTGCCGCTTCTTGCTGGCTTTCTGTACTGCGCCCAAACGCCACGCTTGTCAGTCGCGTCTCAAATGCGGTTCTCATATGCTCCAAGAGTGGTATATAGCCTGCGTCTCGTGGACGTAAGAATGCCTACTCGGGAGCTCGCTTTGCTCAGCTGAGTAACCAAGTACGCCGCCCATATGTGCAATTTCATCTTCCCAGCTCACCACCAATGCCAAATCTAGAGTCCTTCGCTGCCTCAACCATTTTCCTTCTGCAGCTCTCTGCCTTCTTCCTGCATACGACCGATCGCGCTCTTTATCGATTCGAAGGTAAGCATGGTGGTCATGGCCGCTGGAATAGCTCTGATCATGTTCGTGCCCATCCCATTGTAAAATGCCCTCCATCCTTCTTCCCGCAGTATGATCCGACAAGTGTTGAGCACACCTCGATACCGCGGCTGATACGGCACACCGTCAGTGTTTGCTATACGCTTGAGAGGGTTGATACTCTGGCTGTGCTTGGTTACACCTACTCCATGATCGGCGTGCTCAACTGGTAGGTGTCTCTGCTGCGTTTGCAGCCTGGTTCGAAGGACCTCATGAGGGTATGTGGCGGAAGTAGCACAGAGCTTAGAAAGGAACGTGGCAGCCAGGATTCCGGCAGTGTTCTTCGCAGCTTCACCGTGCTCGGGCGCAGTGGCTCCCATTTCAAGCCCCGTAAATTGCTGCTTGAAGTACTCATATAGCGGGAATTGAATGGCCACGTGCGTAAGCCCAAGCAGGGCAGGTGCCAGGCCAGAATAGAAGGCCGCCAGACCCTCAGATGCGTACATCTTGCGAGCTGCGTCAAGAGTACTGCTGTAATGCCAAGGTGTTCGGGCTCCGTCCGTGGCTGCCTGGGAGACTTGCGACATCAGGCGAGTTTTGATCACCCATATTGGATTGGTAGCCAAGGTACTGCATCCACCAGCAGCCAGTGATGCATAGACGCGAGCAAGCCACTTGTCTCTGTCCTTCTCGCCATAGCCATGCTTGTAGAAGTATTCTCGGCTGCTGTCGTACACGGCCATGTAGACAGCCCAAGTCGGCAAGTATCCAAGCAGCATTGGTCCCAGGCCGCGATACATGCCCTTCACTCCATCTTGCCGTATGATTGTCCTGGCCGTGCCAATCATGCCTGAATATACAGCGCTCGCAGGTGGGCCTTTGTGCTTCAGGCCCGGATGGGCAAAAGAACCTTGCGCTTGCAGCTTGGTCTTGATCACGTCCAATGGGCAGGTCACGATGCCACTGGCCATTCCTGCCATTGCTCCAGAGAAGCTGTTGACACTGGCACTCGAGAGCTTGGTCGTCCATATTGCCAGCGTGGGGTATGGGGTGTGTTGCCGTAGAGGGGCGGGACTCTGTTTCGTGCTTGCACTCGAAGCGGAATTCGTAGGTGGGCCATGGTCATCTTGAGACGACATAGCAGAGCCGCTCCTCTGCATGACCCGATCGATAGGGCTACCGTCGACGGTCGAATGGCGAGCTCATACTCGAGTATTCAGAAACACGCGCCGAGGGTATGCCCGGTGGTGACTGCGACGCAGCTTTCTCTTATCTTCGTGCCTGCTCTCCGGTCATACAAAGCCAAAGCGGGGCTGGAGCGGAAATATCAAGCGGCGGTCGCCATTTGTTTATAAGTGCAAGGCAGACTCGGTGTGCACGGGCGACAATCGCAAGCGCACGTGCTGCGACTGTCACAAGATCGTCTTGTGCAAATGTTGAGTGAATGAGGTCGGGTGGATCAGAGTTGCGGCCAAAGCAGCTTGATCTCTGTTGCTTGCTTGCGTGAGCTTCAACCCGCCGACCATCGCCGACAACCGCCGATGCAGTCCACCAATCACACGTGATTATCTTCGGGATGGTCCGCTGACGGAAAGTCCAAGTCCAAACGTCAAGAGCTTCAACGGAGACATTGAAGACCTCCCACGCCGCCGCCCACATCTCCTCCACAGATACAGATATCGATCGCCCATCATGTCGGTCCCTTCAATCGCACCGCAGATTATGAAGCGCCCATGGCTCAAGCGCTGGATGGAGCCGCTCTCCAAGTGGTACTTTGATAACTCTGGCTATCGGAAGCTAGGTCTGAGGTATGGGACCTATCACGAAAGATATTGAAGGGAATGGAGGAGTCATGGCGATTGCGAGCGCGCGAGAGACTTGTGCTGACTCAATGGCTGCTGCAGAGCCGATGACTTGATTCCGGAGGAGAGCCCAGAGGTGCAACTCGCTCTCAAGCGTCTGTCACCCAAGGAAGCATATGACCGTGTTTTCCGCATGCGACGAGCGTTCCAGGTAGGACTGATAGAAGAGATTGAGAAATGAGGCGTTGTGATGGCTAATGGACAAAAAGTGCTCCCTAGCACATCAATTGCTACCAAAGCAGGAATGGACCAAGGCCGATGAGGTGCGCATTTCATATTCTTGGCAGACTGAAAACTCCATTTATACTAAGTCTTCCTTCAGGATATCCCATACCTCTCACCCATCATCCGCGAAATCGAAGCTGAAAAGACCGAGCGCGAGGACCTCGAGAACATGCAAATCACCAAGCCTAAACCGAAATAGATGAGATACCACAGGGAAGGAGTAGGTCATGACACGAGTTCAACGGAGGTTGAAGTGTACATATTGCAGCAGCAAGAGACACCATAGATTCGAAGCAAGCACTTGAGTTGTATGAAGACGAACATTTGTTTTGGTTAGCTACAATACCAGATTTGGCAGATGCGAGGCATCATCACAGCACCGGGAGAAGCACAACTGGCCTCTCTGTCGCATCTGCGTGCGGCCGAAGTGCTCATGGTTTCGTCGCACCGCTCTAAATGACGGTCAGCTACTACGCTGACCAATGAGTAGTGCGATTCTTTCACGGCATGCCACGCGGACAGAGCTGACCTTCGAATCACATTACGTTCAATCGGCTGCGACAATTGAAAATGACCCACGGGAATCAGAATCTACATCAACGGACGGAGCGTGAGAGCAGACAGGCAATCAATATGCATCCAAGACACTCGACGAACCGCTGTTTCGCAGAAGTGACTTGAAGCCAATACTGATCTTTGACTTACGAATAGTACATCAGCAGCCTGTTATTACGGCCGATCACCGAGCGGTTGACTTCCCAGAGACCACGAATGCTTCGGATCTCGAGTCATTTGGCTTCCGAGAAACTTCACAATCCCTCTAATAGACTTAGAAGGTTCGACCTTTTTGCCGACGGTTGGTTGCGAGATGTGATGGGAACGTCTTGGGCCATCGGGCCATGGAGTGCTTCCATGAGCTTTGAGGTCCTGAACGGGTGGGCCAAGAAGCTGAAGGATGGCAGCAGACAATTGTCGACCCGAGTGTGCTGTGTGGATGTCCATGCCTCAAGTCTGTGAGGGCTGTGTCAATGTGCGAACTTCTCGCCTGCGTATCGTGCTTCCCATGACCTGCGCCCTGGTGGGTAGAACTAGCAGACAAGCTGGCGTGTCGTAGACGCGTAACTTGCTTGTGTTGTTTCGGTGTCAGTGGGCTTCCCTCGCTTGTCTCTGCATGATTATCAGCGTGATCCTTCACTCACGATTGCATTGAACATTTCCATATGAAGGGAGGTGGTGTTGCTGGTGTGGTCGATTTTGTGTGGCGTCCGGAATCCCTGCTCTGGCGCGAACCTTGTCGCTCGAGCTCTCGATCGACATCCCTGCCATCGATCCAACTTCAAAGTCGGCATCAACCACCACCACCTATTGAAATATAGAGGATAATAATACTAAGGCGGCGAAGAATAATTTTATAGTTTATAGAGAACGTATAAGACAGGATACAGCGATATATAGTAACGACGGTTAATATAATAGTAATATACTTAAAACTATAGTACTACTAGTATATTCTAGTTTAGACCGAGTCGACTAATACGACCGAGTCGACGAGTCGATAAGTATTAATATAGCACTATACGAATAGTATAAACACTACTAACGACTGCGACTACGAGCGACCTAGAGCGATCCTATATATATAAAAATTTACTATATCGATTCTATCGATCGCGTCGATCGCGTCGATCCTATCGATCCTAAGCGATCTAGGCGCGAGTCGGGTCGCGACTCGGTCGCTTAGGATCGCTTAGGATCGCTTAGGATCGCTTAGGATCGCTTAGGATCGATAGGATCGATAGAATCGACGCGATTAGAAAAAAAGTTTTCGTAACGTTAATATTAGCCTCCGGATAACTATCGAGGTTAAAGCGCTCCTTTTTAGAGATTCTCGCTAGTTTAAATAGTCGGCTACGCCTTAACTAGCAGTGCTAGTATTTATGTATAGATTTACCTTCTAGTTATACCTACCGCTCTTTATTACTAATATCTTCCTCGAGGTATTTACTAGTAATAGTAACGGCTATTGTAGTAGTTATAGTAACTATAGTAGCTTCTTCTATAGCTTTAGGTTAGGTCTATAGGTTAGGTCTATAGCTAAAGTCTATACCCTAGAAGGTCTAGAATAGGGGCTCCTTACCGTACTAAACCGCTTTTAGTTATATATAAAGTAGCCTCTTCTAAAGGTCCGTAAAAAGCGCTATATTAATTCTTTATATAACGGTTACTAGCTAGCGCTTATTTAGAAGCCGGTAGAACTTTAACTACTAGGAAATAGGTCTATAGCAACGTATAGAACACCCTCTACTAACCGTAGTAGTAGATAGTAGAACTAAACCGTGCCTTTTTAGAGTAGGGCAGAGTGTTTACTATTAACTAAGTACGATAGCCCCGTACGGTATCCGCCGTACTAACTACTAAGCTTCTCCGGGTACGAGCTTCTCCGAGTATACGCTAAGTAGGCCTCGCGCTAGCGGATTAGCGATACTATATACGTAAGAATATTATATAATTATTATATAAGATTTACTAATATAGGATAGGAGACTTTATTTACTTAGGTTCTTATATTAACTTCTAAAGGTCCCTAATATATCGCGGTTCGCTACTCGTTTTACTAGTCGTCGCGGTTCGCTAGTCGTTACGTTCCTTTCGTTATCGTCGTCGTCGCGATTTCTTCGTCGTCGTTACTATTCTTCGTTAGTCTAGGTACCTAAGGCATTCTCCGAGGCCGAGTTCTACCGTCCTACTAGTTCGTATAGAATATAGCTAATTAGATCTTTAGCTTCTAAAATTTAGAGAATTATATAGTAGCTTCTCGTATATTTTAGCTACTATAGTACCTTTATTCTTATAAGGCGAGCTTCGCTCGTAAATACGTCTTCTACGAGCTATATCTATTAACGAGCCTCTTTACTATCTTCTATAAAATATAGAGCACTAAATAGAGTATCTTATATCTTCTTATAGCTACGTTTAATACTAAAATTCTTCCTTATTATCTCGACGATATAGCGCTAGTATAAGAATATAGTAACCTCGTTATTAAAGCTAATCTAGAAAGTAGCCTATTTGCTCGTAGAGTTATTAATAATCGTCTATTTAAGATACTAACTACTAGGCTTCTTATAGTCGGCCTACGAAGACAAGTACTAGAAGCTAGTCGTAAGAACGATAGTATACTAGCTCTTAACGAGTATATAAGTAATAGGTAGTTAGTTATTATCCTTATCTCGTATAAAGAGGTTAACTAAGTAGAAGCTAGCGTTATTAGTGCCGTATATTGCGTCTTAAGATAAGAACTCGCTATATCTCTTTAGTAACTTAATACCCTTCTTAGTCGTATATACTATACTATATTTAGGCCCTTTTAAGGTAGTTATAATAAAGACTTTATATCTATAACTATACTCGAGCGTACGTTCTTCCGCCTCTTTAATTTACTTCGAAATAGCGCTCTTACTAGGTATAATATATCGCTTATCGTAGTAATAGTTACGCGACTAGCGACTAAGGTTATATAGTATTTAATAACTAGTCGACTTATAACTAATATCGCTATAGTTATTTATAAGGAAGTCCTTTACTCGACTAGTCTATAGCGACTAATCTAGTAACTTCTAGCCTATTTCTCTAAGATAGTCGTTCGATCGCTATATATCGTATTATTAGAGGATATAGATATACTAATAGTAATAATCGGTTCGCTTAATAATAATATTAATAAAGGAGCCTTACTTACTATCTTAATATATATTAACTACTAAGCTAACCTTATAATAGTTATTAGTAGTAAACTCGGGTTTATAATAGCCTCTAGTAATATCTTCTATATAGTTCTCCTTTTTATTCGCTACCGTCCGTTTCGACTTAATATAGCGATAGTATACCTTAGATATATATCTACTACTAGCGCGATCCTACTTTATCTCCGTAACCTTATTACGACTATATATATTAGATATTAGCTTTATACTTTCTAGGAAATCGTTATATAGTAATAGTATATCCTTCTTAGTAAAGAATAGCGTTTCTTAAAGAGCCTTAAAGTTAGTATAGCCCTTAGTAGCGCTAGCGGGTACTAGTTCTTCTATTATAGCGATATTGCTAAAGTAGTAGAGGCGACTAGGTACTAAATATTCTAAGAAGCCTAAAATTAAGCCTTAAACGGATATAAATTTATAGGTCTTAGCGGGAATATAAAAACGTTAATATTTGTAGGTTCTCTATAAAGCGAGTAAACCGAGATTTAGCGAGGTGCTAGTATACAGACACCTCTATATAGTGTTCCACTAAGAACAATAAAGCGTATGTGTGCTTTATAGGATTAAAGTTCCCTAGTCGGGTAGCCCGCCGATTAACCCCGTATAGTAGAAACGCTAAGTATAGGGAGACACTATCTATATATAGATCTTCAATACTACCCTACGTATAACCCTTAACGACTACTCGTAATAGTAGGAGACCGAGCTATATACAATCGACGGACAAAGGAGCGCTAGAGGGCAAAGGCCGACCGCCTAAAGCAACAAGTAGCCAACATCGAGCAATAGTTATTTAGCCTTAATGTTCCAATTCTAGAACGCAACTAGCGCGAGGTTACAAACCACAGAAATGACTAGAATAAGGCCGGTTAGTTTAAGGACACTATACATTATATTAAGGCTCTAAAGCAGTTACTTTCTAAAGCTACTACGAAGTTACGTACGTTACAGACGGGAAGCATACGTACTAGCGGAAAGAAGGTTAGTAGCACTTAGGGAACTAGCATACCCGCTTACTAATATACGGAAGACTAGCCCTGCTATCGACGTATAGGGTAATACACTACCTCTATCTACCGAACTAAAGCAACGAGCTTAAGAGTTAGAACCTTCCTAGCCTACTTAGTTACGTAGTACAAACTTTAGCGTACCTATTTGTAAGAATATTAGTGCTACGGTAGTAGAAGAATACCTAGAATAGTACGGCCCTAATACCGATAAAGAGGAAGAGCAGGTACCGAGGCCGTCGAGAAAAGAGTAGGCGTTAAGGCCGTCGAGAAAAGAGCAGGCACCGAGGCCGTCGAGAAAAGAGTAGGCGCTAAGGCCGTCGAGAAAAGAGTAGCTTCCTCTCTAGCAGTCGAAGCGCTACTAAGAGTTAGAGTACTCCTAAGACTCTACTGCTCCTTAAGACTTGTTAGCTTATTAAGACTCTACTACTTATTAAGACTTGTTAGCTTATTAAGACTTATTAGCTTATTAAGACTTATTAGCTCCTTAAGACTTGTTAGCTCCTTAAGACTTGTTAGCTCCTTAAGACTTAGTAGCTCCTTAAGACTTAGTAGCTTCTTAAGACTTAGCAGCTCCTCGACGTTTAGTAGCTCGTTAAGACTTTAATGCTCGTTAAGACTTTAATGCTCGTTAAGATTTGCTAGCTGCTTAAGATTTGTAGCCTCCCCGACGTTTAGGAGCTCGTTAAGACTTTGATGCTCGTTAAGATTTGCTAGCTACTTAAGATTTATAGCCTCCCCGACGTTTAGCAGCTCGTTAATATTTTAATGCTCGTTAAGACTTTAATGCTCGTTAAGATTTGTAGCCTCCTCGACCTTTAGCAGCTCGTTAAGACTTTAATGCTCGTTAAGATTTGCTAACTCCTTATAGCAGTACGTTAGCTACTTACCTCCTAATATCTAGGGTACGAGATAAACTTTCTCGACGCCTACTATTTACCTCTAGTCCTCGTAACGGACCCTCTCTAGTGTCTGCTCGCGGTTAGTAGCCGAAGCGATCGCTAGACAGTATAGAACCCGTCTCCCTAACTCGACCCGATATAGAGTTATATCTTAGTTCCGATATAGCCTCTCTAATAATAAAACGTTAACCCGTTATAGCTCTTATATATACGATTATCGATATCTTAGAGCGATGCAAGGATAAGTACGTATAGCTCGGTAAGCTTACGAGCTTCTTAAAGTGCAACTATACTACCGAATTCTCGCTATCGAATTTTGTGTCTACTATAAAAATACTAAAAAGGTATAGGATAGTAAGAACAACGAGAGAGGATCTTGTCTATCTTACGGGAGTTACTCCGGTTGCCGATAACAGTCTAAAATTCTAGCCGCCCCCGTTATTCTAGAGACTACGCATCGCTAATATATATACCGAGCAAGTTAGCGGCAGACTACGAGCTAGTATAACAGCTCTAAATGATAACTAGTCTCACATTCTATACCCAAAGCAGTAGTAGTCTTATATAACGGTACGAGGTAGGAAACGCGATATAGACACTTATAGCGAATTGCAGACACCTCTTACAAAGAAGCACAAATAGGATAGCGCTATCTAGGATTGGCTTTACGACGTAAGTATGTCCCTATCCTAGCCGTATAACGATAATAATAGCGGCCCGCATACTTCCTCTCTCTATAGAGCTACCTACGTTCCTCCGTTAATAAAAAACTTAGAGTAGTCTATAACTAACCCTTATATTTTTAGAGTCCTATAACCTCTACCGCGGAGGCTAGCACGAAAGCCTATAGTGAAACCCTTTCGAACTGCTTATAGAACATCTACTATAGTTAGCAATATACTAGATATACTAACGAGCTTATATATCGCTCCCGGCCGCGATCGCATTACTATCGGCGGGGATTAGTCCGCTTAACTATTATTCGGCGTAGCCGCTCGGGTACCCGCTCGGGCATTAATTGCATCTATATAAGCTTACTACTCTAAACAAAAGATATACTAGGACCGGGCTAGGGGCGATAGTATCGCTATAATTACTATACTAACGGAACATTCTCGACAGTACGAGCGGCGTAATTACACTACGAGGCTGTCGCGGTAGGAACGAATAGACGGTTTAGTAGACAAGTTGTCGTATAGTTCTACGAAGAGATACTAAGAGAGATACGACTATATCGGCTTCCTTATCGATAAGAAGCGTAAAAGTTAGGGTATGTTTATAACACTACCCCCTCCCTAATATCCTTAGTCCCTTAAGGACTTCTTGTCTATTATGTCTATGCTTTATAACTATACAATGTATTATGCTTCCTACGAGGCGGTACGGGCGCTAGTAATCCTAAGCGATAGCGATACGAGCGCTTTAACCTTGCTAGTTAGAAGTGTATAAGCATTAGCAATGCTACGCTGCCGTCTTGTCTGTTATAGTCTAGAAGAGCTTGCAACCTCTTACTACTTTCTTAAAGCGGTAGCACCTTTGCAGTTACTAGTATAATTACAAGGGCCGGCGATGTTTAATGCTTCGCGTATTGTATATACCTTCTTAATATCGGTTATCTCGGAGGCAGGCACGCGGTTATCTAGAGCACGCGTTACAGATATAACTCGGCACTTCTAGAGTAGTTACGATGAAGCGTTATAGGCGTATGCTAACCGTTAGCTATCCCGTGGTACAATAATAAGGACTTCGACTCGAGATATAAAAGCGCTAAAACCTCTTACTGTCTGTATAATAGCAGCACCTTTGCAGTTATTAAGCTTATTAAGCGTTATTAGCTTGCCTACGCGGGCCTAGACGATATTTATTCGGGATCTAATCCTTCGGTAGCAGTAGTAGAGTATATCCTTATATAGACCTCTTCGGGTTGTTATGCTAGAAGTCTATAATAGAGGCGGCTAAGTGCTTTACTATTTCTTCTTTAGGCTCTAAGGTTGCCTCTTCTATTGCGTATCCCTTCTATTTCACCTTATACTATATACGCTTTAGACCCTTCGCATTCTTTTCCTTAGCTCCCTTGCCCTTATACTTCTCCGCCTATACGTCTAGTACTTCTTTAACCTCGTAGTTCGTGCCTTCGGGTAGGTCGGTATTGTCGGAGGTGTCGAGTGCTATATCGGAGGTATAAGGCGGCACGACGATAGGAGGCGGCGGTAGCTCTTCTTGCCCGGATAGAGGGTCGGTCGCGGCAGGCTATAACTAATTAGTATTAAAGATATTCTCAACTTTAATAGTATTAGGGAGTTCTAGCCGGTATGCGCTATAGGGTAGGACTTCCTTAACCTTATAGGGCCCTATAAACTTAAAGTCGAGCTTCTTCGCTAGTCGGGTAGTGTTCTAATTGCAGGTATTAATAAATACTAGTTCGCCGACTTAGTAGGAGGTAGGCGAGAAGCGCTTCTTATTTGCGAAGTCTGCGTATAACGCTTAGGCCTACTCAATCTCTTAGCGTATATATGTATGCACGGCCTTTATACGAGTAGCAAACGCGTCTGCGGCTTACGTATCTAGGCGCTATTTATAAGGAAGGACCGTAGGCATTTCTAACTTAAGATTAATATCGGTAAACGAAGGGTAACGTCCGATGTTCGCGAAGAATAGTGTAACTCTAGTCGTAGCGGAGACATAATTGTTAGCTGCGAATTCCGCTAAAGGCAACTAGTCTGCCTAGTCGGCTTAATTGTATACGTAGAAGGCGCGGAGATACTACTCTATAATCTTGTTAGTGTTTTCGGACTGTCTATCGGTTTAGGGATAGTACGTAGATAATAGCTTTCGCTTCGACTCGAGCAGCGCGTATAGGCGCTTCTAGAAGGATAATATAAATTGTCTTCCTCGGTCGGAGATAATCTCCTCCGGCTACCTATAACGGCTCTAGATATACCGTAGGAATACGCGAGCGTAGTGTTCGGCTTTTATAGATTTAACTAGTATAAGGTAGCGTTCTTTAGTAAGGCGGTATATAATAGTTATAATGTTAGTATACGTAACATTATCGAGAAGACTTATAGATTCTAGAAGGTCCGTAACGAAATCGATAGCGATGCTTTGCTATAGAGTAGTAGGAGTCGGTATCGGGTATAGTAAGGATTAAGTAGGACGGTAAAGGTGCTAAGTCGTCCGGCAGGTATAACAGTTACGGCAGAAGCGGGCGATTGTCTACGCTATACGAGGCTAAATAAAGTTGCGGCTTACGAGCTTATATGTTTTAGCTCTACCCGGGTAGCCTACAGCCGGTAAACTGTAACATTCCTTAATAATGCGAGTGCGTAGGGGTGT
Organism: Pseudocercospora fijiensis CIRAD86; assembly: GCF_000340215.1. Lineage (NCBI taxonomy): Eukaryota > Fungi > Ascomycota > Dothideomycetes > Mycosphaerellales > Mycosphaerellaceae > Pseudocercospora > Pseudocercospora fijiensis. The sequence continues at coordinate 1,251,110 of NW_006921534.1, read as the reverse complement.
GTCTTCTCTAGGTATAAATAGGCTCTAGGTACTATAGCGGTTGCGGACGTAGATCAATCCGTCGATTGCTTTATAATTATCTCGGTAATACTTTAGCTTTACTAAGTATAGTACGGAGGGTTGTTTATACGCTAGCTACTCTACTACTTAGCGAGCGGGTTTGTCGTAGAGTGCGCGAATGTTATCGAGGATGTTCTCTTCTTTTTTAACTTCTACGCCGGCGAGGTAAAGGACCTAATAAGGTTTGATTACGACTCGTTACTAATACTATAGACGTAGGTCGGTAGCTTCGGCTAGGAGGTCTTACGATCTCCGCGTTAGGGTATTAGGTTTAGTATTAGATTTGCCGGGTTAGTAGATAATAGTAAAGTTGAATTAAGAGAGATACTCGGCCTAGCGGGCTTGTCTGCGGTTAAGGAGCTTAGTAGACATAAAGTACTTTAGGTTCTTGTAATCGGAGTAGACCTTTATAGGTGTACTGTCGCTATCTATAGGCGAATCGTCGGTAGCGAGCTTAGGGCGCTATTCTTCGAAGGCCTTTACGATAGCTATTAGTTCCTTGTCGTAGATATCGTAGTTACACTTAGTAGGGGACATCTTCTTAGACAAGTAGGCTACGGGTCTAAGTAGGCCGTTACTACCGCGCTAGGACAATACAGCGGCGGTAACAAAGTCGGAGGCATCCGTCTCGAGGATAGTCTCGAGGCCGGGCGTAAAGTAGGCTAGTATCGGTGCCTCTAGGAACGAGCGCTTTAGATATTAGAAAGCGTTTTTATAGGCCTCTATCTAGAGGAACTTAGGTCTGTTTCCGTCCTTATCTTTAGCGGTGCGAGTAAGGTCCGTTAGTAGAGAGGCTATCTTACTAAACTTCTTAATAAAGCGTCGGTAGAAATTAGCGAACCCTAAGAACGACTAAACGTCCTTAACGTTACGTAGGGTCTCCTATTCCTAGATGTATTAGACCTTAATAGGGTCTATTCGGATGCTATCTTTTCTAACGATTAAGCTAAGATATTTCGTCTCTTATATATAGAACTCGCATTTGTCGATGTCGACTTAAAGGCCTGCTTCGCGAAGTCGACTTAGGACCTTATAGACGTGTTCTTCGTATTGCTCTAGGGTATCGGAGAATACGAGTACGTTATCGAGGTAAGTAGAGGCGAAATTATCGAGGTATTTACGGAGAGCCCCGTTAATTGCACTCTAAAAGGTAGATAGTGTATTATATAAGCCGAATAGCATAGCAAGGCACTCGAAAAGGCTATAGCGGGTAGTAAATACTGTTTTCTATTCGTATCTAGATGCGATACGGATACGATTAAAGGTAGTAATAACATCTAGCTTAGTAAAGAATTTCTTTCTATTTAGACGGTTTAAGGTGTCTTAGACAAGAGGAATCGGGCATCGGTTCTTAATAGTAAGGGCGTTCAACCTACGATAATTAATATAGACCCGAAGTCCGCTACTAGGCTTCCTAACGACGATAACAGGTACAGCTATAGAGGACGAGCTAGGTCGGATTATGCCCTTGTAAAGTTGTTCGTTAACCTATTTCTTAATAACGTCGTTCTTACGGGCGGAAAGAGGGTAAGGTCGTTTAAAGGGTAGTTCGGTACCCTCCTTAAGGTAAATCTCGTAGTCGACGCCTAAACGATACGGCGGTAGTGTATTAGCTTCTATTCGCGAGAAGGTATCTAATAGGTAATAATAACGTACGGGTAGGATGTTACGTAGATCTCTATCCTCGCGCGTTACTATAGCTTTATTATAGTCTTTAGTTGTAACCGTATAGGCCTACAGTTAAGCGTCGCGACTCGTACCCGTAGGCGTAAGCTAGAATGTAACGACGTCGGTGTCTAGCCGGTAGGTAAGAAGGTCGAGTGTATACGTAGAGATCTCTAGGACTTCGGGGTCTTCGAGATAATAGTATTCGTGCTAGATAGCGGCAGCGGGTAGCGGTAGTAGCACTACCTAAGGATTAGGTAGGTTCTGCTACTAATCTCGTAGTGCTAGGTTGTCTTAGAAGAGTCCTATAGTCTTATCTTCGATAAAGAGGCCTAGCGGTAGTCCGAGGATCTCGTAAGCTATAAGGGACGGCATTAGTATATAGCTTAACGACTAAGATTGTGCGATGCGACGTTCGTCGTTATATATAGATCTATAGTGCAGGGAGCTAAAGGTAATGCGCCCGGTAGCGAAGTATAGAAATAGCTAGTATAGAGCGAACTAGGGTAGTCCGAGGATAATATTATATTAGACGTCCGCGATAAAGGCGATAACCTATTCGCGATGCCTATTAATATAGAGGTTAAGGTATGTTCTATAAGTAATGCGGGAAGCAGTAGTCTATCTATTAGCTAGACCTAATAATCGAGATCGTATAAGAGGTATAAATAGTAGCTTAAGAGCGCGAGCTATAGCGGTTTTAATAAAGATAGAAGTAGTACCTAGGTCGAGGAAGGAATATATCTTGCAATCGTTAGTCTTTAATTAAAGAACTATATAAGGCTAGATAGCTAGTATTATTTGTTCCCTAGGAAGGACTAAAGCAGCCGATACGGATAATAAAGATACTAATATAGGAGATGCTTTCTAGGCTGCTCGTAATACTCGTAGTTTATCGACTCCCGCGTACTGTCTACTAACCTTCTCGCTTAGGCAGCGGACGCACTATTTCCCTATTCGGAATCGGAGTCGTAATAGCTGTAATCTTCCTTGTTGTCGTTAGAGGCTTCTACGTCGGCGTCTATGCTAGAGGCGTTAACGGGTGAGCTATTACTATTAAAGCCGGTTATAGGGCAGAGAGGATCCTTAGGGCGGTAACTAACTTTATAGCAGCGGAAGTAGCGGTTCTCGCGCTAGCAACGCAATCGCTCCGGGCTACTAGTAGGGCTAAGTAGAGGCAGGTTGCGATACTTCTTAGGTAGTTGCTTGCGAGCGGAGGTGCCGTTAGTACTAGCGCGGGAGTTGTTGTTACTACGCTAGTTGTTCGAGTTACTATTATTAGCGCGGCGGCTACTAGTAGGCTTCTTCTCCTTATCGCTATTGCGAGGGAACTTCCGGTTAAGGTTACGTTGTTCGTCCTCGATCTTATAGTACTTCTTAACTAGCTTCTTAATAGTCTTAGGTATATTGTTCTTTAATTAGGCGTAGTATTTAAGGTTCAGCTTTTGCTTAAGCTAATAGAATTCGATATCTAGCGACTACTCGATGCGAGAGCGTAGGGTCTAGTAACGGTTATAGAACTCGGTAAAGTTCTTACCCTACTACTAGGTATAGTAGGTTATGTTATTATAGGCCTTACTGTTACGGTTGCGTTCGCTATAGTAGTCGTCTAGGAACTCGAGAAGTTTATCTAGATCTTTAAAAGGATCCTATAGTGTGTCGCTACTAAGCTTAGAAGGGACCCGGGTCTCGATTATCTCCTACGGATCGCCCTTTAGGTAGCTATAAACGTATATAAGCAAGTCTTCTATGCTCCGGAAGGTTGTAATAGCAAGCTTGCTTTCGAGTTGCCGCTTCTAACGCTATAGTAGTAATAAACTCTCGTTACTAAACTTCTCGGGGTTGTCGACAGCCCGATTAGTCTTAAACGCCTTACCTAAGTCCGGGTCGAACTCCGTAACGTCGGTAGCATTAGTCTTATTAGTGCGGTATAATCGCCTAGAGCGACCGGAACGGCTAGAGCGGCGGTTAGGCGTGCGACGGTTACGCTTGTTCTTTATAGTCTTCTTAGACTTCTTGCGACGCTCGTCTTCGGAGGATTTATCGTCTATCGTACTATCCTTATTATTATCGGAAGAAGAAGAGGAGGACGAGGATAAGTCGGATAGAGAGGGAGAGCGTTCGCGGCGCTAACGCCGGTCCGTGTCCTTATTCCTATCTTTATTCTTACGAGAAGGCAGACGTAGTAAGCGTAAGCGGGAGCGGGCGCTATTATAACGACGACGGTCTACCGATCTAGAGCGGGAGGAATTAAAGTAGGTATACTTAGAGCGGTTACGACCGCGGTTAGTTATCTTCTTAATCTTAGCCTTAAGTTCCTTAATCTTGCGCTTTAGGTTAGCCTCGGTGCCCTCGAGCTATGCGTTCTAAGACTCGTTAACTTTAGCCCGGTTAATCTTAGCGTTACGTTCTCGACGAAGACGCTTATAAGTAGAGTTTAGCTCCTTAAGCTTGTCGCTAGCTACGGTATACTTAGCTTCGACCTTCTTAGTCTTCTAGTACTAGTTATTAGCTTAGTCTATATACTTCTTAGTAACTGTAGCCGCTAGTTCTTTGCTAGTAAGGTCCTTAAGTCGCTCTTTTAGTTCGATAACGGCCTTTTCCTTATTAGCGATCTCTTAAGCGAGGCAGGTAGACTTCTCGTTAGACAGATCGTACTACTTATGTATAATGTTAATGTAACGGAGGGCTCGGAGGTAGTTATAGCAGATGCTCGTAATTAAGGCATAGAAGGTCTTCGGGTAATCGCTAATAAGCTTCTCGAGGTCGGTAGAATTAAGGTTATTAATGTCGTTAACCTAGAACTTCTTATACTAAAGGGCAGGTGCAGTATCGAGGTTATCTAGGTCTAGGTCCTCCTGCTTAGTGTCCTTATCTTCGAGGAGGATATAGTCCTTCTTAGCCTCCGAGTCGGTACTAATCTTCTCGAAGAACTAAGTTAGGTCGATATAGTCTAGGTCGCCGTTCTTAGCGGCTTACTAGACAGCTTAGGCTTCTTTGCCTAACTCCTTCTCCTACTCGATAATCTTAAGGAGCCGGTTAGCACCTTCCCTAAGGGCATCCTTAACTGCGTTAATATAATAGCCTTAGGTCTAGGTTTCGCTAAACTTAAGGAGGTCGTCGGGTAGGATAGAAGTGCGTACGCTAGAGAGCTTACTAGTGCCGGATAGTCGAGCTATAACGCTAGCTATAGGTTAGAAAGAAGCAGGGAGTCCGAGAATCTAAGAGATTATATAAGGGAGAGTCGGCGGGGAGGGAAGCGAGCGCGTACTATACTAAATAGTTTAGTAAGGGAATAAGTAAACTAGAGTAAGCGATCGTGCTTAGGAGCGGTAAGATCGTATAGTAATCGACTGTAAGGGGAATCGTCTAGACTTAGATAGCAGGTCCGGTTAAGGGCTAGGAGGGTTTCTTAACTACTCGGCGGTTAGAGGGTTTCGTTAAACTCGATAGTATTACGTCGGTTGCGAACGTATAGAAATAACAGGTGTCCGTAATATAGGCGCGAGAGGCGGCTAGTGCGCTCTAGTTGTTGTATTATAGTGCTAGCGCTCTTGTATAACTAAAGACTTTTACGGCGCTTAACGCGGGTTTCGTAAGAGCGTAATCTAACGCTTGTAACTCGTAATCGTAATCGTAAAAGGGTACAGACTCTAATACCTAGGTTTCTCGCTATATAGAAGGCGTTATCGTGAAAATCGTAAAGATCGTAAAGGTCGTAGAAGTCGTAAAAAGACGCGTCGGCGCGTCTCGCGCAGTAGGCACTACGCTCGTAGTCGTAGTAGTGACTTAATAGGGTACGACAAAGTATCGCGGCAGGAACGAGTAGACGGTTTAGTAGACAAGTTGTCGTATAGTTCTACGAAGAGATGCTAAGAGAGACACGACTATATCGGCTTCCTTATCGATAAGAAGCGTGAAAGTTAGGGTGTGTTTATAATAGAGGCTCTTCGTACCCTCTATAGATAATACAACGCTCCTCGGCGAAGACATAAATTAGCGACCTGTCTATCCCTCCCGGTACCGCGCTCTATAGGTATAGTATATCGGATATTACCTTCTCTAGATTAGGCCTTAATCTGCAATATCTTAGTAAGCATGCGATTGCGGATGCCGACTTCGAAAAGATCTAAACCTTCTATTACGAATTTGGCTGTATGCTACTACTTAAAAGGGACGGGAAAGCCGGTAACCGCTTTATAAGCAATTCCGGAATTTTCTCGTTTTATAACTTTAACATATAGGCGTTCGACCTAAGATGCATTTGTAGCAGTTTATACTCGCTAACCGCTTCTAGACCTTCTGTTACGAATTTGGTTTTATGCTACTATTAAAAGCTAACGGGGAAGCCTCTATATATATTTTAAGCTGTAGGTAGCAACTGTATTCGTAGCATGCTTTCTAGCTATAGTTACCTAATCTAATATGTATTTGTCGCATTTTTAACATATCTCTTTATACCTATATAGAAACAATTCTTATAGTAATCTATTCTATATTTTTAGAGAGAGTTAGCCCGAAAACTTAGATCGGAAGTACTATTATAATAGAAAGGTTCGCTCTCGTAAAGGAAAGGACTGTCGCTATAACCCTCCCTATCTAGAACTACTATAGTTAAGAGATAAGGAACGCGATAATGTCTGTACGTAGATAAACCTTATTGTTGTATAGTATAGACTAGACTACCTCGAGTGCCGAGAGGAGGGTTGCCGCTTTAAAGGAGATCGGCTAGCATTTATTCGATATATAGTTCTTAATTACATTATATCGGATAAAAGAGTAATATATAATCGCAAAGCATTGTTATACGATAGAGGATGTAGTATCAACCTTATACTATTGTCTACCGAGCAGTTAAAGAAGCACTTTACAGCACGTACTACTAGTGTATATAGAAAACATCGAGAGCCTAATTGCGAGGTAGACTTAGTATTTAGAAAGGGTAAGGAGTAACATTAAAGGTCTAAAATGCTTATAGTTGTAATAAGGATCTGTTCGTAGTGGTTATTAGTAGTAAGGCGAAACAAAAAAAAAAAAAACTATAATAAGTAAAAGTTTTAAGTAAGGGGAAAAGCTTTAAGTAAAAAGTTTTAAGTAAGGGGAAAAAAGCTTTAAGTAAAAAGTTTAAGTAAGGGGAAAAAAGCTTTAAGTAAAAAGTTTGAGTAAGGGGAAAAAAGCTTTAAGTAAAAAGTTTGAGTAAGGGGAAAAAAGCTTTAAGTAAAAAGTTTGAGTAAGGGGAAAAAAGCTTTAAGTAAAAAGTTTAAGTAAGGGGAAAAAAGCTTTGAGTAAAAAGTTTGAATAAGGCGAAAGAAACTTTAAGCAAAAGGTTTAAGTAAGGGGGGAAGAAACTTTAAGTCAAAATTTAAAGTAAAAGTTAGGTAGGGCAAGAACTTTAAGTCGCAGCTTCTTATAAGTTAGTAGCTCCAATTAGGATACTGTCACGCCGCTACTAGCTATAATAGCTAAGCGCTGTAACTTTATAGAGGACGATGTCGACACACTCGTCGTATAGTTATTTGTTCCTAATAACGACGCGCTACCCGCAAACTATTCCGACTATATAGTAGGAAATAGCACGACAAAGCATTACATACGCTTATAGCTAATAGGATTCTATAGGTTAGCAAAACAAGCCTATAAAGGAAGCGAAAGTCCTTAATCGCTATATAAGAAATTAGGGCCCTTAGAAGGATAACAATAATAAGAAGGAGCAGCATCGCGCCGCCGTAGAATTTTGCCTCCGCTACCTAAGTAGCGCTGTTAGTCTAGGTGTATCGTAATTCGACATCCGTAAAGTATAGGCTGTCTTTATTAAGCAATAGGTAGGCCCTAAAGATACACTTAAGCGCGAGCCTACCTAAATACCTACGCTATCGTCTAGCCGCCGCCTAAGACCTACAAAATTGCTAGCGAGCGTATTAAAGACAACATTAAACAACAAGGCGGCGAGTGAAGTCCTTCTAACAGAAGCAAACCCTAGCGGCGGGGATGTAGATAGCGTCTAGGATTAGGGTAGTCGAGACTTTGCTACTAGTCGAAAAATCCTAATACTATAAATGAGATTAATGTTTACTATATCTATTAGAAGATATAAGACGCACTAGGCTAGGAATACCTATACTATTACGCTAGCCGTAGTCGATCGGTTAGATATAGTGCTTGTCGTATAGCTATTCTATAGACTATTTGCGATGCTAGAGGTAGCAAATCTTAGGTAAGCGCCTTCTACGACTCCTAAGACATTTATACCTTTATATAATCGTAGATCGCTGTACGCAAATTTGTCGCATAACAGCCTCTAGTATTAGTTAGAGTCTAAGTTTCATATTACTAACTAGTTAGACATCGTAATAGTAGCAGTAAACCTAGGCGAGGACGATACGAATAAGATTACCGATAACAGTAAGTTCGAAGCCGCCGTCTCTAAGTATAGCAGATACGATACCGCTACTATTAAAATTCTACTATTTATCGGTTAGGAGGCGGAGCTATAAGAATACGAGACAGATTTTGTCGAGTAGACAAGTAAGAAATTCGAGAATAAGGCTCGCGCGACATTTAGCCGAGATATTAATAGGCATATCGAGAAGAAGCGGAAAACGAATACGAGCAGTCTAATCGCTATAACTACTAGAGCTTTAGTAGAGTCGGAAGACTTATAGCTAAGAGAGAAGCTACTATTTAATCTAGAGATATCGCAAGCTTTACGATAGCAGTATACCGGCTCGCAATCGAGGGTATCGATACCGTCGCCTAACGATAAGCCTCCTATTCTATCCGGTAGAGTTCTACCGAAGGTTATTAACCTTAGAGATCTTAAGTTACCGCCTGCCCCTACGCCGGTATCTTTATAGCAGGCTTAAGGTTCTAGACTTAATGCAAACAGTTATACGTCGACTATAACTACTACCGCGCCGAATGCTCTAGCCGTGCCCTCTACGCCTTAAGAGAATACTTAAGAGAATGCTTAAGAGAATACTTAAGAGAATGCTTAAGAGAATGCTTAAGAGAATGCTTAAGAGAATGCTTAACAGAATCCTTAAGAGAATACTTAATAGAATCCTAAAGAGAATGCTTAACAGAATCCTAAAGAGAATGCTTAAGAGAATCCTTAAGAGAATTCTTAAGAGAATACTCAATGTTCTAGACTTAAGGAAAATAGTTAAGGGTCGACTGCAAACACTGCCGCATCGAATGCTTTAGCCGTACCCTCTATATCTTAAAAGAATGCTTAAAGTTCTAGACTTAAGGAAAATAGTTAAGAGTCGACTATAGATACTACCGCGCTAGGAGCTCTACCCGGGATCTTCGCTCCTCGAGAAAGTTATCTAAATATATAGATTAAGTAAAGGTCTTAATAATAGTCTAACGAGAAACGGAAGAGGGTTAGATAGCGGTAAACGTATACGAGATCGTTATACTCGTACTAGGCCGCTCGACTCTAATACTAACTCGGAGCCTATAAGGAATAGTAGGACTGCTAGACGCGCTCGGTCTTAGGTTAATACAGATACGGGCAATCCGGAGCCGGACGACCTAGAGGAGTAGGCAGAGGCGACCCCTTATATTCTAAGTTAGACCTATAAAGAGCTCCTCGACCGTATTAAGCAAACCTAGGTAGGGGATCTTAACTAGAGTTATACTACCGAGTTAGAGCAGATAAAGGGACCGTATATTAAACACATCTGCCTATGCCTATAACTAGTACCGCATCTTTTCGTATATCTATATATACGCATTCCCCTACCGGGCTTCGAGGTAAAGCTATGCGCCTAGTATGTACCTAAAGCTACTTAGCTTGTATTCTACCGACCGTAGTATACTCGAGAAGCCTAGGGAATCTTAGGCGACATTATAGGTCTCGGCAAGACTATAGAGCAACTTATAGTCTTCGTTTTCGATAGGCAGATTGCCGATATGCTTAAAGACTACGATTAGAAGAAAATGATAGAGAGGTATACCTTCTATAGGGTACGGAAAATTCGGAATACCTATCTGCGAATAAGTTCTCTATCCCCTATAGATATAAGCAGCGCGACCTATAGCGTAGTTTCAGGCTTCGTAGAGGCATTGTAGCTCTGTACCTAACTATCGTATTAAAACCCTACGCTATAGGGAAATTCCTTACTTATACGAACTTCGAGGAGCTAGGCATTAGACTATACGGCTTCGGCCCGCCTAATATAGATAATGCGAAAGAGGAAATAGATAGTATTAAGCTCTTTAAAAGGCAGACGTAATAGGCTTTAGGGCTAATCGCGTCCGTACTCCTAAGGTAGATAAGTACCCGAAAGGAATTAGCTAGCCGGGCTCTACGCAAAATCCAATTATTACTAAGGCGCCCCTCGGTCTATATAAGAAGCTCGTATTCGTACTAAAGGGTGGTTTCTATATATCCTACGAGAACTAGAATTTCTCTATTACGACTATATAGCTTAGGAGGACCTAAGAGGGCAGGCCTTACGCAAATAGCTCGACTAATTCGAAAACCGCGACCTATAACACTCTTCTAGTTAGAGCTATCGTAGTAGACGAGGCTAACGAGGAATTTAGAATGCATACGAATAGTATAAGTACGCTTTATAAGCTAAGCGGGAACTGTGATACGAAATGTATAGTGTATTTCGTAACAGGTACCCTAATCGCTAGAACGTAGAGGCTAATAGTTGAATAGTTTAGAGTCTTCGACATCTTAGGTCGTTATAGCAATAAGGAGAGTCTAAGATTCCTACCTAGGAAAAGAAGTTAAAGCATGCAACGAGTTTAGAGGTAAGAGTCTAGGCGAGGGCTTTAAGAGGATAATCGGTCGCTACGAGCAAGTTTTAGGCGGAGAGCCTTAAAGAAAATAATTCCCTTAGGGAACCTAAAATCCTAATAGCCAAATTACCTATGCTAGTATTAAGGGACCTTCTTATACTGCGGATATACAAATCTGCCTAGCTATCTAACGTAACAAAACCCTAATAGAAGAAGTAACCCTTAGAGGATACAGCGGAGGACCTTATAAACACCTAGCTACGTCGAGATAACATCGATAAACTAACTATACGGACGTAGAAGCTAGAGTGAAATATTGTCCGGGGATCGATTTAGAAATAAATATTACTAGGGGTTTTAGAAGAATCAAATTCCTATAGCTCTAGTAGGGCCGGAATCAAAACTGTCTTATTAACTCTACTATCTATAGACAGAAGCGGCCTTACCTTACCGACTCGCATAAGCGACTACGTATAGACGAACTACTACGATACCCTTGCTAGGTGTATCTATAAAGAGGATAAGGAGCCGAAGGCTAAAGGCTACGCGCTATTGTCTAGTAAGGAGCAGGAAACAGAATTTACGACAAAGGAGATTAATTCTTTCGGCTAGCTAAGTAAGCCTAAAAAGGACCTGTGTACTTACTTCCTTACGGAGCTTATAGAAAGCCTACGCATTAAGGACATTATCGCGGAGCTCTAGAAGCAGACGGCTAACACCGTTGAAGATAATAAGGGCCGTAAGGCTATAGTAATAAGCTATTCTAACATAGTAGCTTATACTATTAATCTAGTAAGCTCTGCCTTCGTAAACAAGAGCTAAGGCAATATACTAATACTTCTATCTAGGCGTATAAGAAGGCTAGTCTAGATTCGTAGCTTTTCAACTCTAGGGTACCGAAGGACGCTAACTAGCGATTATAACTAATCGTAGAGTTTAATCGGTCCTAGACGTCGGGCGCGGACATTCTCGTCTACTCTATATATATAGCTAGGCGTATTCGTAACGTAATCTAAGCGAACCCGATAATTGTAGCGGACCTTAACTAGGGCATTGTAGGGGTTAGTAGGCAAGTGCTAAGGCGACTTAGGAAAACTAAAAGCGCTTAGTAAGAATAGCTCGATATTACCCCTATAGTATACAGATCGAGCATTAGATATTAGTAAAAGAGGAGCTAGGCAATAGGGGTCTAGAATCCCCTAGTATAAAGGTTAATAAGATATAGGAGAGCGAAAGAAAAGTAGTAGTAATAGGGGTCGGGAAAAGTGGGTCTTGTTTATTTTTCTATATGCTCTACGTGCCCTTAGTCCTACTAGTCTCGGTCTTCTATTATAGAGCAATGTACGAGGCAAGGCTATAAAGGTTAAGAATTTTGAGGGTCTAAGAATTTTAAGGGTCTAAGATTTTAAGGGTCTAAGAATTTTGAGGGTCTAAGAATTTTAAGGGTCTAAGAATTTTAAGTGTCTAAGATTTTGAGGGTCTAGGGTCCAAGATTTTAAGGGTCTAAGAATTTTAAGGGTCTAAGAATTTTGAGGGTCTAAGAATTTTGAGTGTCTAAGATTTTGAGGGTCTAGGGTCTAAGAATTTTAAGGGTCTAAGAACTTTAAGTGTCTAAGATTTTAAGGGTCTAAGAATTTTAAGGGTCTAGAACTTTGAGGGTTAAGAACTTTGAAGGTCTAAGAACTTTAAAGGTCTAAGAACTTTAAGGGTTAAGAACTTTAAGGGTTAAGAACTTTAAGGGTTAAGAACTTTAAGGGTCTAGAACTTTGAGGGTCTAGAACTTTAAGGGTCTAGAACTTTGAGGGTTAAGAACTTTAAAGGTCTAAGAACTTTAAAGGTCTAAGAACTTTAAGGGTCTAGAACTTTAAGGGTTAAGAACTTTAAGGGTCTAGAACTTTAAGGGTCAAGAACTTTAAAGGTCTAAGAACTTTGAAGGTCTAAGAACTTTAAGGGTTAAGAACTTTAAAGGTCTAAGAACTTTGAAGGTCTAAGAACTTTAAAGGTCTAGAACTTTAAGGGTTAAGAACTTTAAGGGTCTAGAACTTTGAAGGTCTAAGAACTTTAAGGGTCTAAGAACTTTAAGGGTCTAAGAACTTTAAGGGTCTAAGAACTTTAAAGGTCTAAGAACTTTAAAGGTCTAAGAACTTTAAAGGTCTAAGAACTTTAAAGGTCTAGAACTTTGAGGGTCAAGAACTTTAAGGGTCTAGAACTTTAAAGGTCTAAGAACTTTAAGGGTCTAAGAACTTTGAGGGTCTAAGACCTTTGAAGGTCTAAGAACTTTAAGGGTCCAATTTTTGAGATTTTTACTAATGTAACTCCGAGTAAAGTTTAGTAAATACGGAAGCTATATTCGCTATATAAGCTAGCAGGTCTTAGTTTCGCTTTCGCTACTTACACCGCGTACCGCGTAAAGGTGCCTACTGTTCGCGCGGCCTACGCAAGATCTACGAGGAGTTAAGCGGGTATATATAGGGCATAATTCGAGCGTGCTAGGTACGACTTCTTTTATTAGCGAGATCTATAAGGAGTTAGGCCGGGTATATATAGAGCATGATTTAAGCGTACTAGGTACGACTTCTTTTATTAGCGAGATCTATAAGGAGTTAGGCCGGGTATATACAGAGTATAATTTAAGCGTACTAGGCACGACTTCTTTTATTAGCGAGATCTATAAGGAGTTAGGCCGGGTATATACAGAGCATAATTTGAGCGTACTAGGTACGACTTCTTTCAATAGCGAGATCTATAAGGAGTTAGGCCGGGTATATACAGGGCATGATTTAAGCGTGCTAGGTACGACTTCTTTTAACAGCGAGATCTATAAGGAGTTAGGCCGGGTATATATAGAGCATAATTTGAGCGTGCTAGGCACGACTTTTAGCAAGATCTATAAGGAGTCGAGTGCTATATAGACAGTATTCGGGGCGAGGAAGAAGGAAAGAAAGAAAGGTATTAGCGGGAGTAGAGGCGGGAGCGGAAGCGCGCAAGTCGTAGTGCGACTGCTACGGCCCGACGTTTCTAATAACAAACCCCTATATACTTTTAGTACATTCTTATAGTAATTTGAAATCTATCTGCTATAGCTTTAATCTTAGATTAACTAGTATTAAAAAGTGTATATTAATTAAGCTTTAAGCTAGTTATATTTTCTTTAATTTTCCTATATCTAAACCCTAATATTTATAGAATTTAGTCCTATACTATAACTAGCTATAACTTTAAGCAGCCTATACCTAGAATATAGTACTACTATACTACTTTATTATAACGGCTATTTTATATTACTATTATAAGATTAAGCGCTTCTATAAACTACTATACTGCCTTTAAACGGCTATTACTAAGCAATATCGACTAGCTTAGAAGAGGGCTAATTTAGGTCTTCTAAACTAGATACGATACTAACTACAACTCGATAACTAGCTCCCTAATATATACTAGTGCCTCTTCTAGAAGTAGTAGTACTAACTGTATTACTATATCGCTATATTTAGTATAATTAAGAGATTCTAGGCAATAGTATAACCGCGAAGTAGGTAGATTGCTATATTAACTATTTCTTCGACCCTAAAGGCTTTAATAGTAATATTAACTCGCCGAAGACTTATAGCGAGTAGCCTATAGGCTCTAAGAGATATTAACCCTATTAAAGACGGTAATAACTAATAACGAAGAAATTAATAGTATTACTAGTACTATATTAAATAACCGTTACCCTCTAATCTATAGTCTTATTAAGAATATTACTTACGACTACTATTAGAAAACTAGGAAGGCGGAAATAGTAGTACTAGTATATCTATTATTAACCTATAGAGACGATATTACTAGGTAGTATTATACTAAATATATACGCCTCTCGGCGGCGGCAGAGCTATTATAGTAGCTCTAGTAATACTAATCTACGCCTATTAGATAGTAGGTAGGATACTATCTAATAGGCGTAGATTAGTATAAATATAGCTACTTTACTATCGACTAGTTATATTTAAGAGATAGTCTACTACCTATAGTAATAATATTACTACCTATAACGACCGCCGCCGGCAAGGGGTCTACTTACGCTAGGCGTAGCGACCTAACGTATACTATAGTATACGGCTACTAGTCTCTATACTAATTAGTATAGAAATAGTTACTATTATCCTCCGCCGTTATTAAGCTGCCTCTACTATCGCAATTTAAGCCTACGTAGGTTACTAACTCTATCTTTTAGAATACGTACGACGTAGGCGACGGCACTTATTAATATAGTATATCTTCCTTAAATAATAGTAGTTTAATAGACGTTAAACGCTAGGTCCTTTACTAGTAGCGCCTTCTATTTACGCCTACTATCCTAAGTAGTCTTTGCTATTTAGTAGTCGTCGCGAATATACCGATACCGTAGCTGTTAGACCTAGGACAATATATACTATAATACTCGCCGCTAGTTAATATATTATAACTTAGTAGCTACTAGGTAAGTAGGCGTATTTATTAATAACTAGCGATTCTTGCTAGAAGGCTAGCGCCGGCTATTTAATAGTAGGACTTTTAGTAGTAATCTATATAGTAGAGGCAGTAGCGGTAGCGGCAATAGACAATAAGGCAAGAGCAAGTAGGTATACCTCGGATGATTATACTAAACTAAGCAGGATCGTAATTAGACTTCCTGCACTCCGCCGCTAGCAGTATTACTAGGTACGAATCTCTAAACTAATCCTTCGGAGGATTGCAACCGCAACTACCGACAATGACTTCTACGCCGTTTGCGAGCTAGAGGAGATTAACGAGACGTCGTTTGCTCCGTAGTTGTTAGCTCGCGTAGGACGTCGCTAAGCTCCGAGAGCAAGTTAGAGCCTACGGACAGCATATTCCTAGTGCTAGTTAGTACCTACTTACAGAAACAGAACTCGCGTAATAGATCGATAGTAGAATTCAGTTAGTACGTCTCGACGATCTAAAGGATAAGTTCGCTAATCTTAAATACCTTAAGGAGTTACTTTCGAACGCTACTACGAAGTTACGTACGTTACAAACGGGAAGTATACGTACTAGCAGAAAGAAGGTTAGTAGCACTTAGGGAACTAGCATACCCGCTTACTAATATATAGAAGACTAGCCCTACTATCGACGTATAGGGTAATATACTACCTCTATCTACCGAACTAAAGCAACGAGCTTAAGAGTTAGAACCTTCCTAGCCTACTTAGTTACGTAGTACAAACTTTAGCGCACCTATTTATAAGAATGTTAGTAGTGCGGTAGCAGAAGAATACCTAGAATAGTACGGCTTCGATACTAAGGAAGAGGAAGAGTAGGCGCCGAGACTATCGAGAAAAGAGTAGGCGTTAAGGCCGTCGAGAAAAGAGTAGGCACCGAGGCCGTCGAGAAAAGAGTAGGCGCTAAGGCCGTCGAGAAGAGAGCAGCTTCCTCTCTAGCAGTCGAAGCGCTACTAAGAGTTAGAGTACTCCTAAGGATTGCCGGCTGCTTAAGACTTTAACGCTCCTCGAGACTTGTTAGCTCCTTAAGACTTGTTAGCTCCTTAAGACTTTAACGCTCCTCGAGACTTATTAGCTCCTTAAGACTTTAATACTCCTTAAGACTTTAACGCTCCTTAAGACTTTAACGCTCCTTAAGACTTTAACGCTCCTTAAGACTTTAACGCTCCTTAAGACTTTAATACTACTTAAGATTTGCCGGCTCCTTAAGATTTGCCGGACACCGTCACTACCCGACCACACACCCCACATTGCACCCTAGACTTTAATGCTAGCCACGCCCTTAATGCTCCTTAAGACTTTAATGCTCCTTAAGACTTTAATGCTCCCCCCGACTTTGATACTCGTCGGGATTCCGATACTCGTTAGGATTCCGATGCTCCTCTAGACGCGGATACTCGTTAAGACTTTAATGCTCGTCGGGATTCCGATGCTCGTTAGGATTCCGATGCTCCTCTAGACGCAGATGCTCGTTAAGACTTTTATACTTATTAAGACCTTAATGCTCCTCGAGGTAGTACGTCGGCTACTTACTATATAATATCTAGAGAGCGAGATAGCCCCTCTTAGATTACCTATATACTAAGTCCTTATAACGATAGACGCTACGATGTCAGCATATATAGCAAAGACTCTCTAGTATCTGCTTACGGTTAGTAGCCGAAGCGATCGCTAGACGATACGGAGCCCGTCTCTTTACCTCGACCTAATATAGAGTTATATCGGGGATCCGATATAGCCTCTCTAATAATAAAACGTAAACCCGTTATAGCTCTTATATATACGATTACCGATATCTTAGAGCGATGCAAGGACAAGTACGTATAGCTCGGTAAGCTTACGAGCTTCTTAAAGTGTAACTATACCGCCGAATTCTCGCTATCGAATTTTGTATCCGCTATAAAAATACTCTAAAAGTATAGGATAGTAAGAACAACGAGAGAGGATCTTATCTATCTTACGGGAGTTGCTCTAGTTGCTAATAATAGCCTAGAATCTACGACTCCTAAGCCGCCCTAAGATACGCATACCGCTAACATTAACGCCGAGCAAACTAGCGATAGACTACGAGCTAGCACAATAGCTCTAAATGATAACTAGTCTTACATGCTACGCCTAAAGTAGCAGGGGTCTTATATAACGGTACGAGGTAGGAAACGCGATATAGAGCTTTAGGGCGAATTGTATATACCTCCTAGAAAGAGGCAGAGGAGATTTATAATATACGAGACACAGAGCCTATTAACACTTCTACCTAATATCCTAGGCATTATAGCCTCGTCTAACTATAGCACCTTACTAGAGATTCTATAGAGCTCGCTAGATTAGATCTAGGAAACCCCGCCGTAGAAGCTACTACGAAAGCTAATACGAAAGCCCGTAGTAAAACCCTTTTAACCTGCTTATAGAACATCTGCTATAGTTAGCAATTTACTAAATGTGCCGACGAGCGTGCCTATCGCTCCTAGTAGTAATCGCACTACTATAGGCGGGCGTTAGTCTACTTAAGCATTGTCCGATATAGTCGCTTAAGCACTCGCTCGGGCATTAGTTACACCTACGCGAGCTTATCGCTCTAGTCTAAAGGCGCATACTAATTAGGCTAAGGGGGATAGTGTCGCTACAATTACTGCACCTACGGAACATTCTCTATAGCACGAGCGACGTAAGTATATTAATACACTAGCGCTAGACGAGGTATACGCGGAAGACTTCGTAGTAATTAACAACACATCGAAGTGTATAAAATAGATGTTCTCGCAAGACATCGTATAATAGCGCTATAGAAGCTTCGTCTAGCAATACTTTACTAATCTAGGCCTTAATCTAGAATAGCGTAGAGAGCATACGATTACAAAGGCCGAGTTCGAAAAGATCTAAACCTTCTATTATGAATTTGGCTATATGCTACTACTTAAGAGGGACGGGAAAGCCGGCAAAAACTTTGTAAGCACTTCCGGATCTTTCGCGTTTTACGACTTTAATATATAGCCGGTCGACCTAAGATGCATTTATAGTAGTTTTTACACGCTAACCGCTCCGATATGCAAGGTAATATAGACGGGGCTGTCCCTATATACAGCTATAGAAGTTTAGGACTATCGTTAGCAATTATACCTATATAGAAACAATTCTTATGCTAATCTATTCTATATTAAGAGAGAGGGTAGGCCCGAAAACTTAGATCGGAAGTTCTATTATAGTAGAAAAGGTCGCTCTCGTAAAGGAAAGGACTGTCGCTATAACCCTCCCTATCTAGAACTACTATAGTTAAGAGATAAGGAACGCGATGCTGCCTATACGTAGATAAACCTTATTATTGCATAGCGTAGATTAGACCGCCTCGAGTGCCGAGAGGAGGGCTACCGCTTTAAAGGAGATCGGCTAGCATTTATTCGATATATAGTTGTTAATCACATTGTACGGGATAAAAGAGCAATCTATAATCGCAAAGTATTATTATACGATAGAGGATGTAGTGCCGACCTTGTACGATTGTCTACCGAGCAATTAAGGAAGCACCGTACTATAAGAACTACTACTATAGCGAAAGATAGATGCACAAAACATCGAGAGACTAGTTGCGATATAGACTTAGTGTTTAGAAAGGGTGAGGAGTAATATTAAAGGTCTGAAATACTTGTAGTTACAGTTAGCATTTATTCGCGATAGTTCTTAGTAGTATAAGGGAGGGTATCGAATAAGAGGCATAGATAGGGAGCAGCTAGCGGTAATAGATTATAGTCCTGCTAGCGCGTATATGCAATGCGAACCCCTGTTACTAAGCAAACGGTTTCGCAACGGCTTTACTTACGTAGATGCTAAATTGACGAAAGCTTACCTCGCTAATTTAGAAGCTTAAAACAATACTAGGTCGCTATAACCGCGATAACTATACCTTCGCTTTAACAACCGTATACTACGGCCGCCGCCGCTATAGCGGAGCCCGCTGCGACGCCGCTACTACTAGCTCTAATACCTTAGCGCCGTTACTTTATAGAGGACGAAATCGATATACTCGTCGCATAGTTATTTATTCCTAACAACGACGCGCTACCCGCAAATCATTCCGACTATATAGTAGGAAATAGTATAGCAAAGCGTTACGTCTACGATTAGTAGGGTCTCCCGGACGGGAGCCTAAAAGGGGACGAATAGAAAATTCTCAATCGCTATATAAGAAATTAGGGCCCTTAGAAGGATAATAATAATAAGAAGGAGCAGCATCGCGCCGCCGTAGAATTTTACCTCCGCTACCTAAGTAGCGCTGTTAGTCTAGGTATATTGGACTCTAAGATCCGCAAAGGGTAGTCTATCTTTATTAAGCAACAAGAGACTAATAAAGACACGCCTAAGCGCGAGCCTAGTTAAACACCTGCGCTATTATCTAGCCGCCGCCTAAGACCTATACTATTGTTAGCGAGCTTATTAAAGACAACATTAAATAATAAGGCGGCGAGTAAAGTCCTTCTAATAGAAGCAAACCCTAGCGGCGGGGATATAGATAGCGTCTAGGATTAGGGTAGTCGAGACTTTGCTACTAGTCGAAAATTATAAACATAGCAGCCGGGATCTATATTCCCTATATCTACTAGAAGACTCTAGACGCTATAGGCTAGGAATACCTATACTATTACGCTAGCCGTAGTCGATCGGTTGGATATAGTGCTTATCGTATAGCTATTCGGCTAACTATTTTCGATACTATAGGTAGGATATCTTAGGCAAGCGCCCTCTACGACTCTAAAGAAATTTGTTTATAAAGGTGATTATCGATTAGCATACCTAGATTTGTCGTATAACCTCCTAGAGGATTAGTTGAGGTCTAAGTTTTATATTACTAACTAGTTAGACATCGTAATCGCAGTAGTAAACCTAGGCGAGGACGATACGAATAAGATTACCGATAACGGTGAGTTCGAAGCTACCGTTACTAAATATAGTATAGCCGGCAGATACGGCGCCGCGGGTATTGAAATACTGCTATTTATCGGCTACTAACTAGAGCTATAAGAATACGAGCTAGATTTTGTCGAGTAGGTAAATAAGAAATTCGATAACAAGGCTCGCGCGATATTTAGCCGAGATATTAATAGGCATATCGAGAAGAAGCGGAAAACGAATGCGAGCAGTCCGATCGCTATAGCTACTATAGCTTTAGTAGAGTCGGAAGACTTATAGCTAAGAGAGAAGCTGCTATTTAGCCTAGAGATATAGGAGCGTCGTTATAAGTAGCGCCGACAGCGGTTAGGTCTCTAATCTAGCGAACTCTTACGTAGCGCCGCATTTAGTATCCCTCTATTATCGAGGGCATCGACACTGTCGCCTAACGATAAGCGCCCTGTTCTATTCGATAGAGCTCTACCGAAGGTTATTAAGCTTAGAGATCTTAAGTTACCGCCTGCCCCTACGCCGGTATCTTTATAGCAGGCTTAAGGTTCTAGACTTAATGCAAACAGTTATACGTCGACTATAGACGCTGCCGCGCCGAATGCTCTAGCCGTACCCTCTACGCCTTAAGAGAATCCTTAAGAGAATGCTTAAGAGAATCCTTAAGAGAATGCTTAAGAGAATCCTTAAGAGAATACTTAAGAGAATCCTTAAGAGAATCCTTAAGAGAATCCTTAAGAGAATCCTTAAGAGAATCCTTAAGAGAATGCTTAATAGAATCCTTAAGAGAATCCTTAAGAGAATCCTTAAGAGAATGCTTAAGAGAATGCTCAAGGTTCTAGACTTAAGGAAAATGGTTAAGAGAATGCTTAAGAGAATGCTTAAGGTTCTAGACTTAAGGAAAATAGTTAAGAGAATGCTTAAAAGAATGCTCAAAGTTCCGGACTTAAGGAAAATAGTTAAGAGTCGACTATAGACACTACCGCGCCGGGAGCTTTGCCTAGGATCGTCGCTCCTCGAGAAAATCATCTATATCCTTTAGGATATTAGCGTTCTATAGATAACATGTCGATAGAACTGTATAGAATAAGTAAAGGTCTTAATAATAGTCTAACGAGAAACGGAAGAGGGTTAGATACTAGTAAACGTATACGAGATCCTTATGCTCGTACTAGGCCGCTCGACTCTAATACTAACTTAGAGCCTATAAGGAATAGTAGGACTACTAGACGCGCTTAGCCTATAGTTAATACAGATACGTATACTCTAGAGCCGGACGACCTAGAGGAGCAGACAGAGGCGACCCCTTATATTCTAAGTTAGACCTATAAAGAGCTCCTCGACCGTATTAAGCAAACCTAGGTAGAGGATCTTAACTAGAGTTATACTACCGAGCTAGAGCAGATAACGTACGAGTACGTTAAACGCATCTGCCTCTATCTACGTCTATCGCCTAAACTTTTCGTAGATCCCGAAATACCTATCGCCCTACCGGGCTTTAAGACAAAGCTATACGCCTACTAAGTGTTCGGAGCTGCTTAGCTTATATTCTACCGACCGTAGTATACTCGAGAAGCCGGAGGAATCTTAGGCGACATTATAGGTCTCGGCAAAACTATAGAGCAACTTTTGATCTTCGTTTTTTATAAGCAGATTACCGATATACTTAAAGACTACGCTAAAAACAGAGATAATCTAGAGAAACACCTTCTACGGGATACGGAAAATTCGAAATACCTATCTACGAATAAGTTTTCTATCCCCTATAGATATAAGCAGCGCGACCTATAGCGTAGTTTTAGGCTTCGCAAGGGCATTATAATTCTGTACCTAACTGCCGGTTTGAAACCCGATACTATAAAGAAATTCCTAGCTTATACGGACTTTAAGGAGCTAGGTATTAAACTATATAACTTCAACCCGCCTAATATAGATAATACGAAAGAGGAAATAGATAGTATTAAGCTCTTTAAAAGGGGAGACGTAATGCGCTTTACGCCTAATCGCGTTGCGACTCCTAAAGTAGACAAGTACCGGAAGGGAGTTAACTATCCGGGCTCTAC
The DNA here is from genome assembly GCF_000340215.1 of Pseudocercospora fijiensis CIRAD86. NCBI lineage: Eukaryota > Fungi > Ascomycota > Dothideomycetes > Mycosphaerellales > Mycosphaerellaceae > Pseudocercospora > Pseudocercospora fijiensis. The sequence goes on along the minus strand of NW_006921534.1, from coordinate 1,229,191 downwards.
GCAAAATCCAATTATTACTAAGGCGCCCCTTAGTCTATATAAGAAGCTCGTATTCGTACTAAAGGGTCGTTTCTACGTATTCTACGAGAACTGGAATTTCTCTATCTCGACCGTATAGTTTAGGAGGACCTAAGAGGGTAGGTCTTACGTAAATAGCTCGACTAATTTTAAAACCGCGGCCTATAACACTCTGCTAGTTAGAGCTATCGTAGTAGACGAGGCTAACGAGGAGTATAGAATATATACGAACAGTATAAGTACGCTTCGCAAGCTAAGCGTAAACTGTAATACGAAATGTGCGGTATATTTCGTAATAGGCACCCTAATCGCTAGAACGTAGAAGCCGATAATTGAATAGTTTAGAGTCTTCGACGCCTTAGCTCGCTATAATAATAGGGGGCGATCCGACCCTAACTACTAGAAGGACTTTGAAGCATAGAACGAGTTTAGAAGTAAGCCTCTAGGCGAGGGCTTTAAGAGGATAATTAATCGCTACGAGAAAGCTTTAGGCGGAGAGCATTAGAAAAAGGGTTCTATTAAGGAGCCTAAAATCCTAATAGCTAACTTACTTATACTAGTGTTAAGGCACTTTCTTATACTGCGGATATACAAATCGGTCTATACTAGGCATACGGTTACAGTACGAAGGTATCGTAACGGTTGTGCGGTGCAAAAGTTAATATATTCTCTAAGGTGCCGCGAGGCAAGCTATCTATATAATAGTCCTACTATTAGTAGCAATAGCGACCGCAGCGGTCGATAGTAACCGCTGCCTGCTATCGTATATACAATAGTGTTATATCGTAATAGCCTCCCCCTCTATAAAAAAGGTCGGTACTGTCTATAGTGTCCTAAAACAAAGGTCCTTAGCAGGCCGCACCGTAGGAAGGTTTAAGGCAAAAGAGCGTAATAGCGTCGCATAAAGGCTAAGCCTAAACAGTATACTAGAACGGTAATGCTAGGTACAGAATCGTGTCTCTCTAGTAATAACTGCGTCGGTCTTATACTTACTTGTTGCGACGGTTACGAAGAGCGTCGCGTAAGCTAGTCGGTATAGTCTAAACCGCCTTTAGCTACGGCTAAGGCGCGACGGTCTTTATAGTCTTGTTATCGGACAGCGAGGTATTAACTACGTCCGCTATAGTAGTAGCGCGGTCTAACTAATCGATAGGGATGTTAGGGAAGTCGGTACCTAGTAATAGTAGCGTGTCGGCGTCGCGTATAGCACTGTATAGCTTAAAGTAGTCGGTTATCTATGCGTTAAGCTTTGCGATCTCATCCTTAGTAGTATTACCTTATACGCCGCCGAGTAGCTTAAAAGCGTCCTCGTTAATTAGGTATAGTATAGGGATTGCCTATTACGGCGCGACGCGCAAGAAATCGTAGTAAAGATAGGTTAGCGATAGCGTAAGCGACTCCTTTAAGACCGTAGCGGAAAGACGATACTACTAGGCTATCTAGCGCTTAGTTGCTTCGCGGATCTACGCCTTAGCTAGTATCTATTATAGCTAGTATACCTCGATTGCTACTAACTCGGACTAGCGCATATAGTAGAGAGCTTGTAAATTGAGCGTACGTATACCAATTGCCGTCGCATTATATTAGTATTGTCCGTAGGCGCCTATAGTGTTTTCCTATAGAGCGGGCAAAGGTAGCAAGCGTATCGGAAGCGATAGGAGCTTGTGCTATAGCTACGCAACCGTATTGTTAGGCAGTAGTAGCTAAGCCGCAACTAGAGCCTTCGTAGGCGTAGAGAATAGGTTAGACGGTAGCGGTATCTTCGACGGTAGGCGAGGCGCTAAGAACGGGCTAGCAGTTAGCTTCTAGCGAGTGTTTAACTTAGTCGATAGTAACGCGCGCGAGGAATTTAGCTAGATCGCCTTAGTTAGCGGGGCAACCGGCTTAGCCCGAGTCGCGAGCTCTAAAGGGATAATTTTGCCGAAAAGGTACGCGTTAGTAAAGTCGGTCTCGTCTAGCGAGTAGTCGGGTAACGGCACTAGGAATGTACCTATAGGATCCTAAGTATAGTCGATATTGTACTACTAGTAATTCTTATTCGTTACTATCTTATCGTACTTGAAAATAGTATTGCCCTATATAATACGCTCCTAGACGCCTAAAGGATCGAAGACTAGATCGGTAGAGGCCGTCTTCGGCAAATTGTAGAACTGTAGCGTTAGCGCGGGCTCTAATCTATTAGGGATAGCGCCGTCCTTAAGCGTCTAGATATAGGCGATAAAGGTAGATAAGGCGTATACCGGATCGATCTAAGTTAGCTAGCAGACTAGGCTAAAGTCTACTAGGCATTAACGGTTAAGGAGTAGTAGAGGTATGCCTTTGCCCTTATTAGCGGTATAGGTACCGTTCTAGTAGCGACTGCTACTAGTAAGCTAAGCGTACTATTCTATGCGCGACGCATTAGTAGCCTTAGTGTCCGCAAGCGCCTTATTAGTATAGAGGGCGGATATGTAGCCCTCGCCGCGAAGCGTATATGCGTTACGGACCGTAATATACTGCTAGGTGTAAGCGACGACGTCCTAGGTAATAGCTAGGCGACCTAGGTTGCGACGGTATAGGTAGGGCAGACTACTAGAATTAAGGGACGACTCGTACTACTTATAGAGCTATATAGCCGACTAGGCACTAAGTTCTATACCGATTAGTAGCAGCTAAACTATGTAGTCCTTAAGCTAGGAGTCTAGTAGAGGTAGGCGCACTATCGAGAGTCGTCCGGTAGCTACTATCTATAAGAATTAGACTTCGCCGTAGGTAGTTAGGTCGATCTTATAATGCTTCGTCGCTCCGACGTATTCGCTAATAGGTCGCTTGCCCGTCTTTAGGTATTCCTTACCGTAGTTATAGTAGGATACGTCCTTACCGTTCTCGCTACGCTTATATAGGACCGGGTAACCGCCTGCTATAATACTGTCGCGATGTTCTTTTAGGACGAAGCGGTAGAACTACTCTTATACGAGGTCGACCGTCTATAGGAAGTGTAAGATAGCGCGTACTATAAGACCGACGGCTCTATTGCGGATTAGAGACGGTACTAGCTAGAATCGTAGGTCGCCGGTATAGGTACTTAAGCTAAGGAAGTTCTCGCGTAAGCGGGTAATGTTTGCTAGGAGTCGGTACTACAACTTCGCGTAGTAGAAAGTAATAGTTAGTAGAAAATTCGTATCGAGGTTAGCTAGGTTAGGAAGCTCCTTTAATTCGCCCGCCGTTATAAGCGCTACGTACTCGCTAAAGCGAATCGCGTAAATCTCCTACTACGTATCGTAACCGTCCGAGTAGAGGTCGGTTCTAAAGATAGAGTATTTACGGGCGAGATCGTCGTTTACGATTCGGAAGGAGTATAGTTGCGTAAAGAGTAGGTTTTCAAAATCGGTAACTAGCTTGCCTATATACTAATGCAATTCGCGTAGAATCTAGAAGCGCCGATCGCTAGCTATAAGATATAGATAATATAGGTAATGCTAAAGCCTTACTAAATAGTATTCGACTATTCGCTTACGCGGACGTAGGCGAAAAAGATTAGGCAGCCGACCGTTAGCGTCCTTAGCGTAAGCGTTACGTACGAGCTTCGCGGCCTAGACAAAGCGTACGTCTCTGTTCTTATTGCGCTCTATAGGATTAGCGGCGATTAGCGCATCGACTTTCTTATTATAGTCCTCGTACTCTACGTACTACCGGATTGCAGCTTGTTCGGGCGTCTCGTTAGCGCGAAGGAGACGCTTATTAATCAAAGTCTAGCGCGCGCGCTAGCCTCGAAGCCGCTACCGCTCGAACTTGAGTTCTTTAGGGGATAGGACTAGAGGTTCCTTAAAAACCGACTCGATCGGAGTAGCTAGGAGCTTAGGAGGAGCTAGTACGGGCGCTTATAGCGAGCCGTTACTCGGCGCCTACGTTAGGGAGGCGGTTGCCTATAGTAGCGGTAAATTAGGAAGTGTACGCGCTAGCGGAGATAGTAATTCTAGTAAAGCCGGTCGATTTACAGGTATTATTAACGGTAGTGCCGATTCTAAAGCCGAAGGCGCATTAAGAGGCTGCGCGCTAACGGGATTAATCGGGCCGCTTTCCGTACCGTTAGCTAGGCTACTAGACGCGTAGGTAGCGGCGTCTCGGTAAAGGGTAAAGAAGCCCGGCACAATGTCCTATAGCTTCTCGGCCTCTAGGATCTCGACCTGTAACGCTTTGCCCTTCTAAACAAACTCCTATTTACCTAAATAGTACGGCGGAGGGTCGTCGTTATCGATAAAGTAGTCGGCTATAGCCTTATAGAGCGCTCGGCCCGTCTGTCGGCCCTCGCCTAGCAACGCCTTCGCTAGCTCCGCTAACTATTTCTTCTTCGTAGTAAGCGCTATAACCGCCTATATAAACGACTTCCTATCGAAAACGTAATCTAGATTAACTACCGCGATAACCGCCGGTACGCAATATTTTAGAAAGGAAAATCGTCTAATATTAAAGAGCGGACAGTCTAGATTCGGAAGCACTATCGATAGGCTAGCAATAGTCTAACGCTATATAGTACTAAACTCGCTACCTAGCGTCCCCTACGATTGCGGGCGAGCTATTACCTCGAGTAAGTCGAAATCGGATCCGTCTATATTATTAGCCGGGGGCAACGGTGCTAAGCTCGCTATTAGTATATCGTTAATGCGACTACGGCCTAAGAATAACGGTACGTGTCGCTATAACAGTTGTCGGCCGGAGTCCGTTAATACGTAGTGCAATTCTATATCTAATCCGTCCTTAGTAAATATTAGGAAAGGCCGTATATATCTATTCTTAGTAGCGTAGCTTAATACCGCCTAAACCTCGGCAGTACTTAAACTGCCGTTAGTAGAAATAAGCGATAGCGCCTTACGAAAGGTCTATCGAAGATTGCCTTCTACCGTAGCGAGGATCGCAAAGCCCTCTAACGTCTACGCTAGGTTAATACTATATTCCTCTAGTCGCGTTTGTTACGGATTAAGCATAGCGTTATCTATCTCTCTACGATGCTCGCCGATCTAATCCGCTATTGCGTCTTCTCTGCCTACCGAATCCTTTGTCGAGTTCTCTATATCCTCTAGCTTAGGCGTAGCCGTATATATCTCGACTATAGCGCTAGGCGCTATATCCTTTCCGTTCGTTATATTCTTAAGCTTAGCCGCGAGCGTAGGAATCTCGATCGGGGTATCTAAGGCTGTATCCTCTCTACTCGTTACGGCCCTAGGCTCTAGCGCGGCTATACGATTCTCGACCGTTTCGTCTAATACTATATCCTCCTTATCCGTCTTATTCTCTAGCTCCGGCGCGGCCGTACGACTCTCGACCGTAGTATCTAATACTATATTCGCCTCGTCCGTTAGGTCCTCTAGCTTAGGCGCGGCCGTATAATTCTCAACCGTAGTATCTAATACTATATCCTTATTACTTGCCTTACTCTCTAGCTTAGGCGTAGGCGTCGAGCCGGTAACAAATAAGGACTATCCGGCCGATCCTAGACCGTCTAATAGTAGCGGTTCCCCGCGAGGAGCGTTAATCTTACTATTCCCTATCGCGGTGTCCTAAGGGTCTCGATCCTCGCTTCTACGATATTCCTTAGCTATTGCTCCTTAGAGAAAGTCGAGCGTATCGGCCTTATAGTATAGGCGAGACGCGCGCTATAACTCCGCCTCGAATAATATAACGTTTAGGCGCTTATATCGCGATCGGTGCTATAGAAATTTTTGCTAAAAAGCTACTACTTTACGTTCCCCGCGACGGACGTAGTTATCGCGCTCGAGGGCCGTTCCTATTCGTCGTCGGTAATTAATAGAAAGCTCTCTTATCGTCCGGAAAGATCGATACTAAATAAGGGATAGCCCGCGTCTACGTATAACGGTTGCCTAAGTAACGTAGTTACGATAACGATATAAGGGTACGCCTAGGCGGATTACGACTCTAAAGGAGGAGTCGCGCCGCGGAGTCGTATCGATTTGCGACAAACCGCGAGGGATTGTCCGGCCTCGCCTTTATCGGCGGAGCTAGCAACCTCTAAAAAAGGCTAGCGAGCTCTCGTCCGCTTTACTACCCTACGGAGGGTACGGGATAGCGGTACCTCCTCTAGAGGGTATACGTTATCGTAGATTTTGCGAAGATCGTCCGCGCCTATTAAGTCGTCGATATTATACTATATATTATAGGCGCTCCTATACCCTTTCTACTTTACTAGGTATTAGAGAATAGGCTAGCCTCTTCGGACGACGGTCCGTCGCCCGAGAAAGCGCTCGATTTTATAAGAGTCGCCCTCGTCGCTAGAACCTAAACCGTCCTTAGCTACGACGGGCGGGGGCTCGTAATTAACAGTTCTCTTAAAAGGATCTAGGTCTTTAGGAGCTTTTTCTAACTACGAAACCGATATTACCGGATAGATACGTATTAATAGCAGCAACTCGAGACAGTAGGCTAGTCGTCCGACCTTCTCGAGAACCGTAAAAGGCCCTTTAAAACGGTAGCTAAACTTGTACGACTAACCTAGCACTTCGTAACTACGGTATAGGCGAAGCATAATACAGTTACCTAGCTTAAGGAATAGGGGCTTATACTTGCTATTATACCGTTCTTTTATTTTTACGTTCGCCTAAGTAATTACGTCCTAGACTTCCTTCTAGATACGGCTACGCGCTGCCGCCCTATTATACGGGTAGTCGTATAGTATATCGAGCGAGTCGAGATTCGTCCTTACGCCTATAGCAACCTCGTTCGGCGACTAACCGGTAGTCGTATTACGGGAGTTATTAAGCGTAGCCTATAGCTATAGGATAAACGTCGTCTAATCCTCGCTAGGATAATCCGCTAACTAGTAACGAATCGCCGTCTCGACCGTTTAGTTAGTTCGCTCGGATTAACTATCGGTTTAAGGGTAGTAGGCCGTAGACGTAGCTAGCTTCGTACGTAGGCGCGAGAAAACGCCCTTAAAGAAGTCGCTTAGCTAGCGAGGATTACGATTAGCGATAAGCACTACCGGTATACTTATATCTATTAAGCAAAGCCTATCGATTAGAGCGATGCCTTAGTCGTAGGCCTTCTAGTCCTCTTTGCCTAGGACGACTGCTACCCGCTTAGACGTCTTATAAGTAATCGTATATAGTATATTAAATCTATCGGTCGTAACCGGTAAGGCGGTTACGAGATCTATCGTTATAGTATAGTATAGGCCCTCCGTATTCTAGATTAGGTAAAGTTCGCCGTAAGGAGCGTATCGGGGGGTACGTAAAAGGAGACACTAGTAATAATAATCTAAATAGAGGCGAAGGTAGCGAGCGAGTCGATATATAAAGAAGGAAGCTTAAATGCGGTCGAAGACGCGCTAAAAGCCTTAGTAGCAACGGTTATCGTAAGCCTACTCGAAGATCTCGCTTATTAAGGCTCGAGGGATATAGAGTCGCTCGCGCCCTAAAGATTAGTTATAGAAATACAAGAGGCCGTCCCTCTCGAAGAATCGAATGCCTAGCGGACTATTAAACTTATTACCTACGAATAGGTCCGGATTTTTGCTACCCTTATACCGAACTAGCGTTTTCGTTACCGAAGGCATATTAGCTCCCTCCGAATAGAGACGCTCTAAAGTATTCCGCGCCTACGCTTATCGAACTAGTCGTAAAACCCTAGACTAATGTTCGTTATTATCGTACGCTTAGTTTAACCGACGTCGGAAATCCGGATCTAGCTCTACTAACATCGTATAGAAGTAGGCTACTTCCTCTAGATCGGCCGAAGAGGGCGTAGCGTCGGCATAGTAAGAGAGCGGGTCTAAGTTCTCCTCGTCCGGCGTTAGCTTAGGCGACTCTATATCCCTTAGAAGTCGACTAAGGGCGTCTAGAACTAGGTATATCCGCCCTAGACGGTAAACTATATCGACTCGATATTAGGAAAGGAATATCGATGCCCTTACTAATTTTAGGTTCTGCTTACCTATATCGGTAGTTATAGTTATCGACACCGAGTTAGTAAGACCGACTGCGGTATAGTAGTCTATAAAGATAGTCGTCGGCCTCGATAAAGCATATATTAAATAGCCTACCTTCTTTACTATCTATACGATTCCCGAGTATTCGAGCTCTATTAGCTAATATCGTATCTCCGCCTAAGTTAGGCCTCGGCTTAAGAACAAAATAGGCTGAACCTTGTAATAAGGAAACAACTGCGCCTTTCCCTTAGACAGAATAGGGTCTAGGTCCCTATCGATATAGTAGAGCACTGCGCTATAGCTAAACTCTTTAGAGGAATCTATATTAGCGTACAAGCGACGGTTAGGGTCGAAATAGTATAGGAAGGAGGGCTCGTAGAACATCGATTGTAATAAGCGGAACGCTTTTACTAGCTCGTCGCGGTGCTAATCGTTCTTACCTAGCGTCGTAACGGCGACGTGCCGGCGACGACTATTGCCGGTAACTAGCGCCCCTTTTAATAAGCGTGTCTTCTCCGCCTATAGAGGCGCCGCTATCTATACGTAGTATAGGATGTGTTGCCGTAACCAATTAGTTAGACCGAGATAATGCTCTAGCTTCTATACGTTCTCCGGGAACTAAAGTAAGGTAATCGCTGCGATTTTCTCTTTACTCGTAGCTAGACCGAGGCCGCTAACGTACTAACCTAAAAGGGTCGCAGAAGGGAAGCCTAAGAAAGTCTTCTTCGGACTAATACTAATCCTTACGGCGTCTAACCTCTAGAAGACCGCTTCTAGATAATCGAGATACTTAGGCAATATCTTCGAAAACACTACGATATCGTCGATATAAGCTCGCGTAAAGCTGCGATAGTCGCGAAGGATCTAATCTAGCTTCCGCTATACGAATTAGACACTGTTCGAATATCCTATAATAGCGACCTTGTACTATTCCTAGCTACGATAAGTATTAATTGTTAATTTGTAACGATCCTCCGGCTTTACGCCCTATTAGTAGAAGAAGGTTAGATAGTCTATAGTGCTAATATACTAGCACCCTACTAACTGTATAAAGAGATCCGCCTAGAGCGGTATCTAATAGCTGTTAGGGATCGTTACCTTATTTAAGGCGCGTATATCGACTACTGCCTACGGCTTATTAATTATGCTACCTTTACCGTTAGCAACGCGCTTCTATACGATAAATACTAGAAAGCCGAAGGGCGTAGGCTCGGTTGTGTACTGTATCTTCCCCTAGCGGTATAGGTCGTTATATATCTTGTCTACTACTTTACGATCCCTCTTGCCTAGGTTAATTATACGGGGGGGGCGGTAACAGATCTAGGTAATTTAGCACGGTTAGGATAGGTATGTAATCGTGCTCGGGAATATCGACTACCGTTTAGCGATCTGTAAAAAGCTCCGGGTACCGCTCGACCGCTATAGCGATTTAGTCTGCCTAGTTATCGTTACCGTAGATCGTTACGCCTAACGCGTACCGGTGTTCCTACTATGCATTTAGTATATCCCGCGTAGCCGTAAAAGCGTTAGGACTCAATCCCGCTAGTCTGTAGTCGGCTACGTCGATATAGTAGGCCCTAGCAATAGTCCTATTACTTAATAAACCGAGCAGCTGTCTAGCTCGAATCGTTACTAGAGTCGTCGTATCGTTACGAATATATATATAAGAAAAATTAGCGTCTACGACCTAATTATACGCTGTTACTAACGGCGGAGCTTGTAACGACAATCCCTATATATTGCTAGTTAGCTAGACTAAGAAACCGGCGTTAAGAATGAAATCCCGGCCCTTAGGGAGGTCGCCGCCGTACTTAACTAGAGCGAGGGCGACCGTACGCGGCGCTAATGTTACGTCCTCCGCTAGCCTTATAGGGCGCTAGACCGACTTCCCTTTCTTATGCTTAACGGCTACTTTAAAGCGGGCGTTGTCCTAACTAGCTACGGTAACCGTCCGTATAGGAATATCGATCTTTATTCCCTCTAGGGCAATCGTATCTATACCGACTAGGATTTTTGCCTTTAGTTTAGGAACTAGGTAAACCTCGCGAGTTATTCGTACTAGAGAGACTATACCGTCCGTCTTCGCTACTAGGACAAACATGTCTAATACGACGTATTCCCTAGAGCGATACGCGCCGGCAATGCCGCCGATTTCGATTAGTTCGCGTAGCTTACGTATCTCTACGTCCGGGTAATAGCTTAAAACGAAGTCTTTTTCCGCAATAGTAAGCGTATAGCCGGTATCTAGGTAGACCTATATAGACGCACCGGATAGTAATAACCGAAGAGGGAAAGTTATATATTGCTAATTCCGGAATGCGTAACCTTGCTAAGCTAACGGAGGCGCCTTCGACTAAATTACTTCCGGGTTTGCCGATACGCGTTCGACAATAGTAGAAGGCGTCGTCGCCCCTACGTACTCCTTACGAATATACTAGTATAGAAGGTTACCTAACTTAAATCGCCGCCTATAGACCTTGTAAGCGTGCTTCGTAGAGGCAAATAGTTAGATCGCCGCTAGTAGGGACGCTTTAGCCTATAGTACCGAGTTTAACGCTAATAGCGAGCGATCGCCTACGCCCGCAAAGTAAGCTCCTAAGCCCGGATCGGAGTCGTATAGGTCGGTAAAGTAGTCGGCGTCTTCTCCGGCGTTACTAAAATAGCTATAATTATCCGCGTCGGTTCTCCTATTATCCTTCTAACTATCCTCCCGATAGACGTCGTCGGCTTAGTTAGCATTATTTACGGTATCGCCTGCTTTCTTACTATTATTAGTAAAGTTAGCCTGCTTACGAGCTCGATCGTTACGCTTTCTATCCTATCGATTAAATAGGCGCGAATCGACTCGCTTTAGGTCTTTCGAGAGGAAGGTAGGGCTACTACCTTTCGACGGTCTTTTACTATTTCCTACTAGCGGCAGGCGATTCTACTAAGGGGCGTTAGGCAGGCGATTCTGCTAATAGGTATTAGTAAGGCGTAGTAGGTTCGGTCGGTCGGCATCGCGGTTCTAGTAGTTAGGGGATGCTCTTACTAGAGCGAAGCTCGCTAGAGTATAAGAGGCGTTCCCTTCGTATCGGTTCTACTAGGTAGCCTTACTAGCGCGGCTATTGTTCCTAGTCGTAGCGTCTTAGCGACGATTAGACGAGGACGAAAGCATATACTCCTAGATTAATACCTACTTCTCGTAGTACGTAATCTACTTATCGACCTTTATACGACGATTTAGCTCGTCTATATTTAATTAGAGGCGCGGGTCTATTCGACGGTAAGCTTCTAAGAGCCGGTTCGATTTCTATACGCTAGTATTCTTAGCGAGTCGTACTGTCTTAATAATAAAGTCCGTTACTAAATGCCCTAAAGCGATATCCTGCCGGTCGTAGCGTTACTTATCGAGGAGATCTATCGCCTTTATCGGAGGGACCTTCTATTTCTTGCTAAGACAACGTTCCTAGCGCTTTAGACCGTGTCCGCCGCGGAGCTTTACTCGGTTGCGGCTAGAAAGGTAACTATAATACTAACTAAGCGCTACCCCTCGAAAGCAAAGAGAGAGGTTAAGACGAACCGTCTCTCGCCCTACGATATAAGTATAATCCTTAGCCGCTTCGATAAAAGCATATACCGAACGGTATATTATCTTGTTCCCGACTAAGGCGTAGTCTCCCTCGCCGTAATCCGTAACGCTAAGTAGAGGATCGAAGAACCTAAGATACGCTAGATCGAACTGTAGCCGCTAGGGGCGGGCGTAGTACCCCTAGACATAACTCGCTTTAGAAACTAGCGCTTCCGCGACGTAGTCCCGATAATACTAACGGTGTCTACGACGGCGGGCGTGTCTATAATAACTACTATCTAAGGAGCTATCGTTATCCGACGAGGATTAATCGGAGTCGTCCGAATCCTTACTATTAGATAAAGATCTATCCTTACTCGGATTATCCCTATACCGACGGTATTTCCGGCGTTGCTTCTTGCCTTTCCGTAGCAGACTCTACAAGTCTAATAGCGGAAAGGGTAAAGGCTAACCCTACGTCGGCTTACGAGAGGAATTACCTAGATCGAAGTTACTAGGTAGCGGTAGTAGAGGATCGTCGGGAGGATTTCTAAGTAGATTGCTAGGAGGATTACTAGGCAGATTACTAGGCGGATCGCCTAGCGCAAACCCGCCCCGACGTAAGCGGCTATGCCTATAGGCATTTATATATACGTCTGCCCTCTACTAGTAATCGTATTAACCTAGATTTAGCTAGGGCGGACTTAGCTTACGCGTAGCCGATAGCGGTAAAATCGCCTATTCTATTAGAAAGTCTAATACGACTTCGTTAAGATAGACTCCTCTCCGTCTAGCTAATTCGCGAAGCTAATTACGACGCTAACGGTTTTGCTATATAGCGATGTTCGCCCTATCGATCTCCTCGGTTATCTACGAGGCGTCTACTAGGGTACGATATTAGAAACGACTACGCGGCTCGTTAGCCTACGGGTCGGCGAGGCCGTCGTTTATTAGAGGCAATTAGCCGCGACCGATGTCCTAGAACGGCGACGTCGATAGATCGGAAGGCCCGGTTAATAGTTCCTTAGGGGAAGTCTTAGGCAGAGGCCCCCCTAGCTTCTAAGGATTCTCGTCCGCTAGGTACTATAGCTTAAGTAGCCTCCGTAAGAAAACCGATTTAAGCGAGCTATTAGGCGAACCGGGACGCTATTCCGGCGGCACGGTTGTTTCTACCGTAGTAATAGGCGAAACCGTAGGCCGTAGTAGGACTTAAGGCGGTCGGGCTAGTAGGCGCTACTCTACTATAGATAGTAGATAGATCTCCGGGTAGAATTAACGGTAATAGCGTAAATCGCGTACCGTTAGGAGCGCGGCTTTAAGCTCCTTAACCGATTTAGTTAGGATTCCTTTATCTACTACCTACTATCCTAGGAAGTTGTAACCGTTAAGGGCGTCTAGGTAGAGCTCCTCGATTTTAGCCTATAGAGGCGGCGGATTTCCTACGAGTAGGTAATAATACAGAACGTATAAGGCAAGTAAGTCGATTCGGCCGTACTTTGCCCTAAGCTAGGTCGCGAAGTTCTCGCTATAATCGACGTAGTTCTAAATATAGGAACAGATACGTAGGATATAGGGCTCTATATCCGGCAATCCGAGATTATAGTACTAAGGCAGCGGTTGAACCGCTAGCTTAGCTAATTTCGAGGCTTCTACCGGAGTTAGAAGCGAGTCCGAAGGAGCTACGGCAAGCGGGTAAACTATTAGTAAAAGGGTAGAGGCGAGATAGTCTCTAAACGGAGGACAACAATAGAGAACCGACTAAAGGTAGAGGAGCGTAGCTTATCGGGCAGGTCCTCCTAGGGAAAGTAGCTGCCCCTAGACCTAGGTATAGTAGGCAATTGCTACTAAAGGTAGAAACTACTACTACTGTCTCCTCGGAGTACTAATAGGATCGCCGATAAGGCGCTCGCGCGTCGGTAGGGTATAGTGCGGAAGGGTAGTAAATCGAATAGGTACCGTCGTAACGGGTAGGAGTTAAATCGTAGTAATCGGCGGAAGATCGGTAGGACCCGTAGCTAATCGCATCGATTCTCGTCGTAGCTATAACGACCGGGGTCGATTCGGGTAGAGGACTAGTAGTTAGTATAGAAGCTAACTAAGTGTTAAGCGAAGCTACTAAGTTGCTAGGCATACGGTTATAGTACGAAGGTATCGTAACGGTTGTGCGGTATAAAAGTTAATATATTCTCTAAGGTACCGCGAGGCAAGCTATCTATATAATAGTCCTACTATTAGTAGCAATAGCGACCGCAGCGGTCGATAGTAACCGCTGCCTACTATCGTACATGTAATAGTGTTATATCGTAACAGTCTAGCCGTTTAACGCAATAAAGCCCGAATAGAAGATGCGACTATTAGATAATATAGATAAGGAGCTAAAGAACATTAAGCTGCCTTAGGATATAATTAACGAATTGAATAATTAGATAGAAAAGCTAAAGCGGAGCATCAACTAGAAGATCCGTTTAGGAAAGATTAACGCTAAGGCGGTTGCGTAGAGGCAGTTTTTCCTCGGCTCTTATAGGACACGAATTCGAACTACCCTATCGCCTCTGCTATCTAAAGATAAGCGCGGCCTTACCTTGCCGACTCGAATAACCGACTAGGTACGGAAGAACTGTAGCAAGGCCCTTAACAAGTTCATTAAGGCAAGGAACAATAATCTAGAGCGCAAAGGCTACGCGCCGGTATCTACTAAGGAGTAGGAAATGGAATTTACTATAAAGGAGATTGAGTCTTTCGGCTAGCTTTTCAAGCCTAATATAGACCTATATACTTACTTCCTTAACGAGCTTATAGAAAGCCTACGCATTAAGGACATTATCGCGGAGCTTAAGAAGCAGACGGCTAACACTATTAAAGATAATAAGGGCCGTAAGGCCGTAGTAATAAGCTATTCTAACGTAGTAGCTTACACTATTAATCTAGTAAGCTCTACCTTCGTAAATAAGAGCTAAAGCAATATACTAATACTTCTATCTAGGCGTACAAGAAGGCTAGTCTAAAGTCGTAGCTGTTTAACTTAAGGGTACCGAAGGACGCTAGCTAGCGATTACAACTAATCGTAGAGTTCAATCGGTCCTAGACGTCGGGCGTAGACATTCTTGTCTACTCTATAAGTATAGCTAAGCGTAGCTATAATATAGTCGAAGCGAACTTGTTGCTTATAGCCGACCTTAACTAGAACCTCGTAGTAAGTAAATAGGCGAAGACGAAGGAGAATCGGGTAGGCTAGAAGCGTAAAGTAAGAATAGTTCGATACTACTCCTATAGCGTACAGATCGAGCATTAGATGCTAGACAAAGAAGAGCTAGGCAATGCGGCTCTAAGATCCTTCGGTGCGAAGGTTAATAAGATACGAGTAAAGAAGGCTATAGAGGAAGATTCTATTATACTCGACGATTCGGATAAGGGCGGTACGGGCTTCGTAGGAGAGGAGAATAACGAGGAGCTTTAGTAGGGAGTTAACGACGCAACAATCAAATAAGTCGCAGCGCTAGGCTACGATAGATAATACCTCTCGCTACTAGTACTTAAGGATCGAAGCTACCGCTAACTGCCGTTAAGGGGAGGTAAGAGACGATAAGAAATGCTAGGACTAGTACGATAGCGATAATCGGCTAGAGAATAGCAAAGCTAAGCTAGCGAGGATAATAGCGCGGTAGACGAGGCGTTAAGATCGTATACGTAATAATAGGCGCTAGCAGTAGACTAAAGGAAGTAGACTAGCTAAAACGGCATAATAAACTCGTTAATATATACGAATATTCTAGTCCTAGGTCTAATATACAACTTAGGCTTTAGAATTGACTTATCTATATCGAGATTTAATATGTTTCACTCTAAATTCGAGCTATTCGATCTCTTCGTCGTACTTCGTACGATTAGGAGATAGACTAAAAGCTTACCGTTGCCTAGATTTCTACTCGAAATGGCGCTTAATAGACACTCGGGCCTATAATCTCGGGTAGATCTTAGCTTATAAGTAAAGCTAATCTCGCGATTCCCTTCTAGACACTGCTAGATTTTAGTCCGCTTTCTCTTTCTACGACGTCTACTACGTATCTAAATTACACTATAGCTAGCTTAACGTAGTTCTTAATAGAAGAGCGTAAGAGCCGGCGCCCTAAAACTAAATTATTAGCTTTGCGTAGAACTTACCCTCTAGCTTAGCTCGCTCCTACGAAAGCTTTCGTACCGTTTCCTAGTAGTAGCGCCTATAGTATAACATTGTCGCGCCTAAGAAGGAATCCCGCTCTCGACCTTGTTATTAGATCTAACTCTAGTCTACGAATTACGCGTATTATCTAGAAATGGCATCGCGGGCTTCCCTATCTCCTTCGTACGCCCGACCGACTATTAGCTCTACCTTAAAGGCTCTTAGCAGTCTAGTACGACCCCGACTACTACTAGCTCGATCCTTATAATTACCGCGCCGAGGCCGAACGTCCGTAGCAGATCGGGTCGCTACTTTCGAGAAGCTTATAGAGCCTAGAGACCGTGTTAAACGTTAGCCGCCATTTATAGAATATATAGTATGCGATAGAGTTCTTCCGCGTACTAGCTTCCTAACCGCGCTAGACGGTAGTGCGTACGAGCACGAATTTACGATATACCGTAGCTACTAGGCCTCGTAGCTACGGGTATAGCTAGATAGTACGACTTTCGATCGCATCTTTTATGTTTAATATAGTAACGTACTATCGCAAAGAGATATTCGAGCGTTCGCTCCTACTAGAACCTTCGAGAGGTATATATATAATACGCTAGGACTGCAACGCGAGACTAACTAGCGACCTAGGTACCTTTAGGCAGAAATTGCTAGCGCGTTGTCTAGCTCTTTAGACTTCTATTAGTGCATTACACCTACGTGCAAGTCTAGCTAGATATACGCTAATAGAGATATTCTGTCTTACAACTCCTATAGGCTTAAGCAATACATCTATTATAAAGTACCTTAGTATACCGAAGAGACTTGTAAGATATATAAGGCGCGATTGATTAGGCAGCTACTAAAGGAGGTAGCATCTAAGAAACACATTAAGGAGAATGCGTAGGCTTATCTAAGATACGAAGCTAAGATTATTAAGAATTAGTAGGTAGTTTAGTTCCGGAAAGCGTATATTTACTAACTATATAGTAGAGGCTGTAACTATATAACATATAAGGACTGTTTCCTAGCCCTATCTTAAGGCTTTGCTAACCTAATATAGGCTCTGTATACCGGCATGAATTCTGCTAGATTTGTCTCGCAGATTACCGGGGCGGTCGTAGCATTTTCGATATCGGAAATCGCGCTTATATAAGGACGTACTAACACTATCGGGAGTAACCTGCTATCCGGGACAGACTAGCTCTTTAGAGTAGCTAGGAGGCATTATATTCACGTTTGCAGCTACCGTAGAAGTAGGTACGTATACGAAAGACGCGTTTAGAGCTTTAAATTATACCGGGGAAGACAGGCAATCTTAGACGAGAGTGTAGTATATTAAGCAAATAGCGTAGGCCTTCTAATAGAGCGAAGGAGAAGGATATAAGGCGTTAATAGATAGAAGCCGACAGAGTTACGGAACAGCCTAGCGGTAGAGGTGTCTATGTCTATATTCTAGGCTTATACCCCTGCCTCCCGGCGAAACCTCGGTAGGGTTCCCGTTCGGCGTTCGCGCTTTACCTCTATCTATCCTCTATATTACTTGCTGTCTTTATTAACGACTGCAATTCACGTCTTCTACGTCGGTCTACGACTTGAAGCTATAGAGCTACCGTAAGGGGGCCTTCGTTTCTTATATAAACTATAGCTAACCCTACCGCTATGTATCCTAGCTATCTGTTCCCTCGTTACGGCAAGCGCAAACATAGCGATATTACGAACGCGACTACGACGAGCGAGGTTATAGATCTAACAGAAAGTCCGCCGCGTACTCCTAAGATCCGTAGGTTAGACGGAGTCGAGCAAGAATTAAGCGGAGCCTCGGGATAGCGCCGAAGACTATTTAGGATTAGGCTAATTAAGCCCTAGCCCGGCTAGAGTTATCCGTAAGTAAAGCCTAAGCCCGCCTTTAAGGCAGTAGCTCCTCGAAATAAGTTTAAGATTAATAAGACTAAGAAAGTACGACAACGTAATTTACCGACTTCTAAGTAGGGATTCTACGGCGTTTCTACTCCTATCTTAATCGGGTCGCTAGAACTAGCAAAGCGGCCTGTTATATAGTATAAGGAATGCACTATATACTACGACACTTTCGATACTAATATGCTTCCTCTACGTCTATATACTATAGCTGCTAAGGATTACAGCGTTTGCTATGCCTGCTAGGAGAAGCATCTTTATGCCGAACTTAAAAGAAAAGAATAGAACATACTTAGCTATCCGGACTGCGGCGAGATTGTAAGTGTCGCCGAGATTTGCTAGCTAGATGTCTTCTTCTCGGAACGGATTGAACCTAAGTAAGTCTATTCGCGTATATACGTTGCTATAATAGTACTAACTCGTACTAGGATTATAGACAAGGCCGCTAAGTTATACTTAGAATAGGACCCGGATTAGGTCGATTGCCTATATAGTACTTGCAAGTCCGGCGTATTAATAGCCGACGGCTACATCTTTACCTGCTAAGAATGCTAGTATTGCTACTACTTTAGCTGCAAGGTCCTAATATACGAGGGCGAAGCCTATAGTAAATATTACGAGCGCCTTCGAAGGGAGCCGGAAAAGCGCCGCGAGGAAGAACTGTCCGTAAAGAAGGTTAAAGAAGTATCGAGACCTTGCCTAGGTTGCACTGCTAGGATTTAGAAGAACAGTAGTTGCGACTATATAACCTGTAAGTTGTTCTATTATCTTATCGCTCCCGTGCTAACCGTTTTAGGCCGCCGCTGCAAGCATAAGTTCTGCTAGATCTGCCTCGCCGATTATAGCGGACCTAACGGTATCTATATAAGAGGTAATAATGCCTACCTTAAATCGTGCAAATACGCTTCTCGACGACTACCGAACTATTACGGTCTACGACTCTAACGACCTCCTTAATGCTTTATAACTTTAGAGCTTGTATATAGCATTGCTATAGATAGAGATACCCTATACGCGCTTCTATATTTATCTATAATAGCTTTTGTTATCGAATTTATATACTAGAGAAACTATACACTAATGTGTTAGCGTGTTTAGCTACTACTGTAACCGACCTCTCGACTAATTGTACTATGTCCTAGCTTTTACTTGTTAGTACGGTCCGCAGAGCCGCCTCCTCTTCTAAGCCGTACAGGGGTAGGCAATAGGGGCACTTTTACGTAGTTTTTATCGTGTTTCTTCCTAATTATCGTCGTCGAATAGAGGATAACCGTATATTCGAGCCCCGTACGCGTATTCTAACCGTTTCCGAGTGCTATACTATAATAATGCCGCTAAGAGAGATACGTACGACTACTAGTATAAGAAGGGTATATTAGTAGGTAGATAGGGTAGTAGTCGGTATAGGTAGTATTCGATAAGGAGCTAGGAGGAGAGGGAGGAAGGTAGGCAAGTTAGCCTATTGCTAAGCGCTAAGCCCTGCCTAAGGCACTAAGACCCTAGCTTTACTTAGCCTAGTTATATACTAATTACGTATAGCCTCTTTAGCCCTAATATACGCTTCCCTTCTAAAGGCCGCGCCCTCGTAGCCTGTTTATATTCTACGACCTCTATTGCCGCTAACTTAGCAAGTCTAATAAGCTACTTAGCCCGCGCTAAATTAAATACTTAACTAGACCCCGCAGTGGTTCGGGTTGGTTTAGTTTGGTTTGCTAAGCCGAAACTCTAGTTTAGTTTGGGTTGGTTTGCTAAGCAACTATATAAGTAGCTAGTTCGAACTATATAATTTATCGGTTTTTAAGAAGTGTACGAATGTATACGTAGCTTCAAGCAAGCCCTTTGTAAGACTTAGCAGTGTGGCCGGCAGCGTGGCCGGCATTTTTAGTCCTTAGTACTTATAGAATTTTCGAATCCTACTTAGGCTACGTAGTTGTATAAAGGTACTTATATAACCTCAAATCTATAGACAATTAGCTAAGGGTACTAACTAATCAAAAGCACACACACACACATACAAGGCATTATAGTTCAGTTCGGAAACTGCACTCCTTAGGTATAAATTTCATCCTTTCGTTTACGGTTCAATTCCCTAACTGCTTAGCAGAATGTCTTTATCCAGATCTAGGTAGAACTTATCGATTTCCCTAGAAGTCCTCCTCCTTAAGAAGTTTATACACTTTCCTACCGAACTATTCGACAACATTAAGTACTAGGATAGCTCCTCCCTCGGTATCGGTATAGTATATAAAAGAGCTATAAGGCAGCTCTATAGAACGTTCTACTAGTTACTCGCTATACTAAGGCCGAATGCTAGTTCGTTCCTTAGAACTCTTAGTTATTTGGGAGATATAAAGGGTAGGGTAGGTAGTGACTTCGTGTTGTATAAGGAGGTAGAGGCTGCTATAGAAGAGGCCTTCAACCTATAGAAGATAGTAAAAGATATAGAGGCAGCTACAGGTCTAGGTACCTAGTTGAATTTTCAGTAGGTAGAGTATAAGGATATTTAGAGGGAGTATTAGGTAGAGTTGCGAAGGCAGGTATATAATATGCTCTAGAAAACAGGGATAGTGCCTATAACTATAACTATTAGGCTCTTCAACCTTCCTTATTTTTCCCTGTTTTCTTTTTATAAAAATCTAAACTAATACAAATCAACCGGAATGTCTATCTTCTTTTAGTTCTTTGAAAAACCTAGCAGCGTAGCTAGTAGCGTGGCCGGTAGCGTAGCCGGCAGCGTAGCCGGCCTTTTTACTCCTTAGTACTAACGGGATTTTAAGAGACTTCTATTCCGTACGGCTAATAAAGCATACTATACTATATATATATGCTTAGAGAGTATTTAGAGCGCGGTATACAGCGCCGTATAACAGCGGCTCATTTCGTATACAGAAAAGCTTACAGATAACACTACGAATATCCTTTCTACTAGAACATCTATCCTACCTAGCACCGTCTCGAATGTAGACATTCTAGCCTTTTAGAATCTAATCGAGTGCTTTGAAATCCTTGTCTATAATCGTTATACGCTTCGCGTAGATAGCTATAAGGTTAACCGCTAAAATAGTATTAGTATAGTCCGAAAAGAGGTAGAAGAGAAATATACATTCGAAGATACGAACTAGGTAGGCTTCTATAGCCTCTTAAAGGGCGCCTATCGCGGAGGCTTAGAAGCGAAGGTCCGTTCTATAATCCTAAGCAATTTCGCGAACAAGTCGTTAGAAAGGAGTTTTGCGGATTAGGAGCTAAGAACTCTTCTAATACTGCCGAATCTTACGGAGGGCTACGGCTAAAGAAGGATTAGTAAAAAGACAGTAAGAATGCCGGCTACGCTGCCGGCTACGCTGCCGGCTACGCTGCCGGCTACGCTACCGGCTATAAATAGGACTTACTTCCTAGGCGCTATCGACGCTTCGTACGATTGCTACTAGTAGCAGAAGCGCTAGTTGTCGTCTTGCGTAGAGCCTTGCCCGCCGTTGTCTTGCGCGGAGCCTTGCCCGCCGTTGTCTTACGCGGAGCCTTGCTCGCGACGCCCTTTCTAGTACCGGAGCTAGCGGTAGTAGCAGTAGCTATCTTACGTTAATATACTATACTCGTTCTACTATTTCCGATCTTATTGCGATCCGTAGAAGCAGCAGGTCCCTTCTTACGAGGCGTCGTAACTTAGTTAAGTAGACTCGCTATTATAAAAGTCGTCGAATTGAGGAAAAAAGTACGTTGCGAAGGTGTACGAAGGCGCGCGCGGAGCGAGGGTATTACGGAGGTAGTAGATATAGAGCGTAGAGGTATAGGTATCGATGCGAAGGTTGAATATAGCGGTAGTATCGCGGTGTCGCTAGGTAATAGAGTAAGCTTCGCGCAAGCCTATATTATAGTGACGTTAGAGTAAGGAAAGAAGGCAGGCACGGCTAAAAAAGGCAGGCACGGCTAAAAAAGGCAGGTACGGCAGACTTTGAAATATAGCCGGCATATATAGCCGGCATAGTAATAGGCGAAAGCCTCCTTTTAATGAATAGCCGGCGTAATAATAGTATCCTACTATAGTATAGATATTCTTTAGTAATGCCTTTACTAGCTATAGTAATCTTATAAGTAACCTAGGCCTATTGCTAGTAAATATAAGAAATATTAGGTAGGCTATACTAAACAAGCTAGTCATTTAGCAGGAAAAGGCCTACTACCGTCTCTATATGCCGGCTACGAGTGCCGGCTACGAGTGCCGGCTATCGCTCTAAATTCAACTCCGCCCTATCTCGGAGGCTAAGGTACCGAGCGGAAACCCTACAGCTTATATTTACTCGGTTGTCGCGGAGCGCTTACAGGTGAGGTATTAGAAAAGAGTATAAAAAGTACGAGAAGAGTATCCTAGGATATAGGTCGTAAGTGAATAAGAGTAGCACGCCTAGTTATTTATATAGTACGTTACTCTATACGACTAAGAGCCTATATTATCTCGTGCTTCGCTTATAAGACCTCGACTCTACTAATATACTATTATTCTCCTACTCGGTCGCTGTCTCAAATCTTCTTCGAGTTGCCGGACTTAGTGCGTATCTGTAGCTATATAATAGCGCTACGTATTATAGAGAATCAACTCCGCCGTATCTCGAAGGCTAAGGTACCGAGCGGAAATCCTATAGCTTATATTCACTCGGTTGTCGCGGAGCGATTATAGGTAAGGTATTAGAAAAGAGTATAAAAAGTACGATAAGAGTATCCTAGGATATAGGTCGTAAGTGAATAAGAGTAGTACGCCTAGTTATTTATATAGTACGTTACTCTATACGACTAAGAGCCTATATTATCTTATACTTCGCTTGTAAGACCTCGACTCTACTAGTATACTATCGATCTCCTCCTCGGTCGCTAATACGCTGTCTTAATTCTTCTTCGAGTTGCCGGACTTAGTGCGTATCTGTAGCTATGCAATAGCGCTACGTATTATAGAGAATTTCTCGTTGAAGTTTCTCTCTCGTAGGCTTGCTATCTGCCTCGTAGTATAGAGGATCAAAGTGCTAATGCTAAAGAATCTCCTTATAGTTAGGATGCTAGGGCTCCTTAGGACCTTTGTATTTTAGGTCTGAATAGAGACGTATTATAAACGTTCTATCGCCCTTTCGCTTACTACCCGCTAGGTCGCGATATGCGAAGAAACTAATCTAAATATAGCTCGTCTCTATAAGAGCCGGGTGAATATAGAGCGCTAGGTTTCTACTTCGTACCTTAGATTTAGGGACGGCGCGGAGATAAAATCAGAAATGTAGCCGGCACCTGTAGCCGGTAAAAGGATGCGAAAATGGGCCTCCTCCTAGGTTAATCTAACGACTAAATACAATTTCCAACTAATCCGCTATAAACCGACGCCGAATTTTAGCTAGAAGCTATATATCTTTATTTTGAAGAGTAACCCGCTTCGTATAGATAGCAAGGAGGTTTGAAAGCTTAAGCTCGGTTACGAGAAATGCCTCCGTAGCTTCCTAAAGAGCACTAATCGCCTTAGCCGTAAATCGCATACTAGACCGAAAATCTAATGTAATTTCTCGGACGAGTCGCTAGAAGGGAGTCTTAGGGATTAAAAGCTCGGTCCCTCTTTTGTTTTAGAAAAGCCGGATCTAGCGAAGGGCAATAGTACCTAGTTTAAAGCGCCGCTTCTTTATCGTCGAGTCCTGCCTTATTCCCTTTCTTTTAATAGAAAGATAACTTTTCTTCGCGATAGTCTTCGTCCGCCTACTCTTTTTAGCCTTCTCCTATCTACCTATAGCCTTCTTGTTTTTCGGTACTGTTTTCCGAGGAACCCCCTTCCTTCGTATATACTACGGAGAGCCTTGCTCTTCCGATATCTCGTTCTCGCTACGGTCTCCCTATACTTAGCTTGCTTTACCCTTGCCCTTTAGCCTCTAAAGATATTTATCTACGCGTTTAAGCGACGAGGGCATATCGGTAGGACCTAGAAAATTAATAAGCATATAATCGTAGGGAGACATTAATGCTTCTTGCCTTCTAGAACAAATAGTCTTCTATTAAACCGCCTTATTAGGTTATCGTTAGATTCGAATAAAGGATAGTAGCTTAAGGAAGGGGAGGCAGCCGGCTTAGGAAGGCCCGAAGAGCCGAATCCTTAAGGCATGTTTATCTTTAAGAATATAGGGAAAGGGAAGAAGGAGAGGAAGAGCGAATAGAGAATTAGAAATAGTCCGTAGGTAAGCGGGGTCGGTTGCTATAGCAACTAGTCTGTTTAGGTCCTAGGAATTCGAAACACATTTCGGACATATACCGGCTACATACGCCGGCTATATTACCTTATACGTAAACGCTTCGTCTCCTTAAAGCTGCTCTAAGCCTATATACGTTTCCGCTTCTCGACCCGGTATCGCCTTCTGCCTCCGCCCTCCTCCTCTTCGTTATCGCTAATTAGGGTTTCGCTTAGACTAAATTTCGCATTCTCTTCGCGCTCCTAGGTTTCTTCGATCTTAAGGTTTTCTAATTCCTCGATCAACTCCTTTAGCATAATCTTTAGTAACCTGCCTTAGCGATTCTAGTAGAGGAGATAGTATCGGAATACTATAATAGATTCGAAGGTAGTAGGCGAGTATGTTCGATTAAAGCAGCCCTAGTAACGAGCGATACTAAAAGACCTCTTATAGCCTATGCCTGCGCTCGGGATAGCGAGGACGTCCTAAGCGACCGACGCTATCGTTAGAAACTTAGGCTCTAACCGCTGCTATATAGCGAGAATATCGTCTCCGAATTCGTCTAGAAGACCGGTAAGATCTAGAGATTATTAGCCCTCTTTCCGAGCCTACGGGTTTGTACTTACTCGCGCGCCGATAGAGATCGAACTCTTCCTTATTTACTTTAGTAGTTGCTTCCTCTTCTGCCTCTACTTCCTACCTACGAAACAGGTATAATGTCGGAGCCTTCTAAACCTTCTTTTTCTTTGTAGGAGCTGCATTTAGACCAGTTTCTTTCCGACGCTCGTAGAACATCTTTTCTAGAATAGTCTAGTAATGCTTCGGCTACACCTCGTCCGCCTTCTATTCCGGCCTCTGCTAGTATATATCCTTTTCTACCGGGTTAAGTAAGTACGTAACGCTATAGATATCCCTAAACGAGTCAAAGGTAGCACTATAATATTTATACAACTTAGCATAGGAGGTGTCTATAGCTTTCGTTATAGCTACTTTCTAGGGAACGCTCTTCTTAGCTAGCTTGGCTGCGGTTTCCTCGAGCTCGTTAAAGAGCTAGTTATAGTACGTAAAGACAAGGTAGATCGTCGGTCCTCGGGTTCTTCTAATCGTAGCAGTAACCTTCGCGTAATGCTTACTAATATCGACGAGATACTCTACTTAGCGCTATTCGGCGGCGGTAAGGCCGAGCTACTTAATACCCTCGGAACTCTAATAGATCTCGAGAGCGGTACGTAAATACTAAAGTATATCCCCTCGTAACTATATAGAAAGTCGAATCGAACCGGGTCTTAACGTCTTAGGTAAAACGGAGTAGGCGCTAAGGAGGCCGCTTTTGCTATCGCTTATTCTATGCGATATTCTAGGCATCGGTTTTAGGGCGCTCGATTAGGTTCTTTTAAATAGCCTCGAATCGGTTACATCTCTGTAAGCTCGAGTTCGTATATATTGCTAGACGACGAAGCTAGAGAAAAAGAGTTAGAACTATACTAGGTTGCCGGCTATAGGTGCCGGCTACGGACAAAAGTTATACCTTATATAAAACGAGAGCGAGGCTCTCTGCCTTATCCCGTCTTATTGCTATAATAAGTTTCTCGACTTTCGACTTTGCTTTATCCTTATCTAGGATCTTCTGTTAGTCGTCGTTTAATAGTGCAATTTTAAGCGTCTTAAAGAGGGCTCGGATCGCGATTTGAACTATATAAGCGAGGCAGGGAAACTTCTATAGGGATGCAACTAGCAACGACGTCGGCTCCGATTCAATAGGGCTAGGGCTATTAATAGGCTCCTCTTTATCGTTATTATCGTGCGTATTGTCGTGCGTATCCGGAATCGTAGCGAGCTTAACATTCGGAAGATTAAGCTAGATTGTAGACCTTGTAATCTCCTCTACGCACTCGACCCTATCGATACAATTAGTGATTTCAAAGACATATGCGAGTGAATTGTATATATAACGCCTTATACAATGTTCGATTATTACTAGCGTTGTCCGCAGTAATCGAGATTAGTTTCGTTGTTACGCTAACCCTATCTATTGCCGTATAGACAAGCTTCGCTATATCCTTACTAGTATAGGAACCTGGAATTTTAGGGAATCCGATTATAAGTTCCTAGAGTTTCTAATCCGAATTAATAAAGTATAGCATAATCGAGAGGAAGGAGGCTCTTATAGTCCGGCTTAACTAGCTATCGATAGCAATAGCTACTCGGCGAGTATTACGGAGGATCTCCCGAATATCGTCTAACGCAGCCTCTTTATTCTTTTCGAATATAATACGCTAGGTTGTCGCGCCGAGAAATAGGGGAGGGTAGTTTGTAAGATATAGGTATATCTTCTATATAGACTCCCTTTCGTAGAAGTCTTCCGGAAGACCGTTTATAGCTAGCATTTCGTTTACTAGTTGCTTGAAGTCTTCGGGGGAGAAATCGGTAGCCTTCAATCCTAGAGCTTCCTTAAGCGCAGCCTATAATAATTAGCTAGATCTCTACGGTTGATTTAGGTAGCCGGAATCTATAGCCGGCAGCTATAGCCGGCAGCTGTAGCCGGCATTTTAGAAGACATACCTCTTTCTAGAACGCTATATCTATATTAACTCTCCTCTCTCCTTAAGATTCCCGATACCGTTTAGAATAGAGATAGTTCGTAGGCGATAAGTTCCTATCCCCTAGTTTCGGGTATTTCAAGATTGAACCGCAGAAGTTGTAGACAATTACTAGTTAACCTTTAAGTCGAGAAGTCGTATAACGGTGCAATGCCTCCTCTATAAAGAACTTCTAGAATGTGTCCGTTCGCTCCTTACTCCCCTATCGCATCGAGTACTTCCGGAGTTTACACTCCTTCGAACGTAAGTATAAAGGGAACTATATCTTATAGACCTATTGATTGAACTGCTCTATATACTCGGGTTTCCAAAGATACGCCTAGCTAGCCTTTTCGAAGATTTCCGGGTTAATACTCGATATTCTTATATCTCCGAACAACCTTCTACTTAGACTCCGTAAAGGTAAGGACTAGGTAGTAGTACCCTATAATGAATTCCTATTACTAGGATTCGGAGAGGATAAATCTAGCCCTAATCGTCGTCTAGGACTCGATAGGCTCGAAGGTGAGTATGCGACCTCCTCTCGACGTTGTCGCAATCTCGCTCGTATACTAGACTGTTTCGACTGTCGTCTCGTTGTTACCCTTCCTAGTATAGCGCCTAGTGTATAGACAATGTCGGTCGGCATGTTTTGAGGTTTCGTACGGTAAGGTAAGGACTTAGGAGTAGTAGATATGTACTAGTAGCTATAGAGAAACACCCTTTCTTTTATAGTATCGTATCGTTAGGAACAGCTAGGCAGTAAATAGCTAGCTACCTTTTTTTTTGTTTCCTAGCTACCTAACTACTAGATTTTTTTTCCTAGCTACCCTAGCTAGCCTAACTACTAGAATTTCTTTCCTAGCTACCCTAACTACCTAAATTTTGCCTTCTATACGGCGGCTCTCTCCTACTAACGGAACCGAGCTACTGTACCTAACGAATCTAAGCTCGTTTTCAGTCTCAATCTATCCTCTTTCGGTATAAGACACTCGATAAGCAAATGCTTAGGCCGAGTCTAACTACGAAACCTAAGACTAACTAATAGCTCTATTAACCAATCCTAATCCTCGAACTCCTTCCGCTTCTTAGTAAAGACCTTAAAGAGCGCTCGAGCTTCTTCGGGTGCCTGCGGAGTAGTCGAGATAAAGCCGTATCGCTGAAATAGGTAATCCTTCGGAGGCTTATATAGAGATTCAGAGAATTCCAACGCTAACCTATCCTACTAGTAGCTTAGATTCCGGATACAAGCCCTCTCTGCCTTAGTAAAGATTTTATATAGTAGTAGCACTCTGCCTTCGAGAAACGCTTTCTATTTAACTGTTAGTATCTGCCGGCTACGAACGCCGGCTATATATACCGAGTATAGAATAATTACCTATACCCCTTCCTCCTATAGTAACACTTCTACCGTCCCTAGATACCTAGCCCCGATCGCATTAATCGCAAGCCACTTTGCCTTTATAGACGCAAAGGCTTCGCTCTAATACTAATAAAGAAACTTCTACTCTATATCGAGGATATAAAGACGACTAGTCTCGATTCCAATCCTTGCTAGCTTTTCGTAGTAGCTTTAACTATAATTTTCTAGATTGATAGGACTTATGCCTTAGCCCTTTACTAGTATCTCGTCTCTTTAACTGTGCTCGATCTACTCCTAGCGCTTATCGTCTATAGCGTTAGGCCCTAAGACTGTACCTATTACTAGATCGACGTATAGTATCTCCTCGCTTTTTTTAGTTCCTTTATTCGTAGCATTAAGCTCTGTCGCGGCATCCTAAACTCTAGCATTGTTATTCTCGGCTATCTAAACATCTCCGTTACTATCGGTCGTATCGATAGAGGTAGCGACTATAGGTCTAAATACTATTAGTTAACGTGTTAAAGAAAAATATGCCGGCTATAGCTGCCGGCTACGGCTGCCGGCTATAGCTGCTAGCTACGGCCGCTAGCTAGATTGACTTACGCTGCTAGAACTTTACGCTCGAAAACTGGCCGCAATTCTTTCCTCCTCTTAGCCTTCTCTTAGGTTGTCTTCTTATTCTAACCTTCACTTTTTTCTATAGGCGCTAGCTATCGATAGAATGCCTTATTCCGCGCCTTTCTTCTCTTATCCTTAGCTCTTTTATCCTTATCTATCTTGTCCTTTCTCTCGCGGTCTCGTACGGAATTCTTCTTCGTAGAGTACTCCTCTTTAGTCTTACGCTTTTTAGTTAGACGCTTAGGCAAAACAAACTCGCGGTCTTTAGTTCTATCTTCTGTTTAGCGCGCGGCGCGCTTCTCTCTTACTATTATAAGGGAAAGGGGCGGGGGCGCAGCGTATAGTAGTTGTTGTCGGTATAGGTATAGAGGAAGAAGTTGAAAGTATAAGAATATCGCGAAGCCCTAATTGTTGCCGCCTACGTAACGTTATATAGGTAAGCTTTCGCAACTACGGCAACTACGCCCCGGTAACAGCAACTACGCCCTAGCAACGGCAACTACGCCCTAGCAACGGCAACTACGCCCTAGCAACGGTAATAAAGCGTAGTAAATACAACCTAGTAACTATTATAGCCGGCAATCGTGGCCGGTAGTCGAATAAGAGTGTCCTTGTAGCAAAACTACGCCCTAGCAACGGCAACCACGCCCTAGCAACGGCAAAAGAGCGTAGTAAATGTAACAGAGTTACTATTATAGCCGGCAATCGTGGCCGGCAGTCGAATAAGAGTGTCCTTGTAGTAAAACCAATACAGTCTCTGGTTTAAACCAGGAATCTATATAGTTCGAAAAAACCAAACCGGAACTAGGGAGCTAGTTCGCCGCTAAGAAACCAAACTATATACGTTTGGTGGTTCGGAAACCGAACTACTGCGGGGTCTATACTTAACTACCTAATTATATAACTATATCAAACCTTACCTCTAATATAATATAATATCTAACTCTAACTACGCTATCCTTATATATAATAAAGTAATATATAACTATAAGAATTAAGGACTATCGACTAATTATAATACGAGCGTACCTTCCCTACTATAATAGGTAGGTATACGGGGTATTGCAGCACTGCCCCCGTTCTAAGTAATATCGTACCGAGTTCTCTACGTCTACTCTTAAAAGACCTAGAAATGTCCGCTTCCGAGGGTTGTCCGTTCCGAGGGATTGTTCTTATTATTACAAGGGCTATTATTTACTATCGTAGTTTTACTAGCCCTAATTAGTTAGGTTTAGCAGCCTTTAAGTGTTAACTAATTATATCTTTTTAAAAAAAACAGCTCGTCTAGTTTCTATAGGTAAAGGCTATTATAAGTATAGTAGTAGAGATTCGCCTCGCTTAAAGGATCGGAAAGATCGAGGAGTAACCTATTATCCGCAAGATCGACCCCGGCTAGCTTAGCTCTATAGTTTTGCCCTTAGTTAGTTAGTCTATTAAGCTACTTAATCTTTTTAAGCCTTAATATTTTAACTTAGCCTTAAAGTTTTAATTAAACCTTTAATATAGCTATTCTTTTAACTTAATTAGTATAGCGCGCTTCCGGCCTTAGGCTATAGTATAGGTAAGGTTGCCTTCGTAAGTATAGCGACAATAGTAGGTAATGTTAATAATAGCGGCGCTAGTCGTCTTAGCGCTAACTTTACCTTCTTCTAATTTCCTTCTTTAACTAATAACAACTCGGCAATACTATTACTAATATAGCGGTGTCCTTCCTTTCTTAAATAGCAACATACCCCGCAACACTATTACTAATATAGCCGCGCCGGCCGCGCCGTCCTTCGCTAGCTCGTAGCGCGACGCTATTATCTTTATTACCGTTATTTGTACGCGCGCGCGCGTATCGCCCTTATCGATCGCTTAGGCCTTAGGGCCTCGATAGAATAAAGGAACAAGAGGGGCGCTAAGAGAAGGGTCTTATAGGGTACGCTAGTAAAGAGGTAGATTCTATAGTAGTATAGTCTTATTGTCCTTTGTTACTAACAATTGCTTGCCTCTAATTAGTTAGCTAATAGTACCCCGGGGATAGCATTAATCCTAGGCCTTAATAGTAACATTATAAGCTTTTAGCCTTCTTCTTGTTCTTTACGCTAGTCTAATACTTATCTAATAACTTAGTTATATCCTTAAACGAGTCTTTAGCCTCCTATAAGTCCTATTTAGGTAAATAGCCTTACTATTATTAGCTAGTAACCGGCCCTACATACCTAGGCTAAGTTTTAAGCCTATATAAGAGGCCTCCTTCTACATTGTAGATAGGGCACCAACCTCGTATAGCACATTGTTTATATTACACTTCTATAATGCCTATATTGCAGGGCTCTAGTTACTAGCCTAAGCAACCGTCTTGTTATCCTATTATACTAAACGTAGCTGCCTATATTGCTATAGGTTATATTACCCTCGGTAGCCTATACTATTACTACTAGTAGTAGTAGTAGTATTAGTTTCCGTCCTTTATTAGAGCCGAAGGTAGGGCTATCTCTTTATATCTAATAGGTTCGGGTATGTTAAAGGTGGTCTCTAGGCACGAATAGCTATAACTAAAGCGAGGGCACGATAAGAGCCTACGATACGGACGATACCGAAGTATCTTAAGGGGCTATTACGACAAGCAGAGAAACCTCTTAACGAGGGCATCGCTTTAACCCCGAAAAGCTGCAAACCCTTAGGACTGTTACAGCTTAGGGCCTAGTCTATAGCTATAGCTAGCTTCTAAGGACTCGGCTCCGGGTCGAAGACCTATTTAGCACCGCTTGCTCGAGATAAGCTACCGCCCGCCTAAGGAGAAGATAGACTAATTACCTATCGGCCTTGCTTAGTTTGCTAAGACTATTAATTAATAGCAAATACGGATTGCAGGTCGGATAGCCGGGGAGTCCCCTATTAATCGGGTAGGGCGTTCCTAGATTCGCAGCCTCGCTTAGACAGTACTTAGCCTTCTACTAGAAAAAGAAGGCTACCGCCCCCCCGCCTAGCTAAAGGAGATACGAGCTGGTTTCTAGGATCTAGGTATAAACAGAGATTGCAGTCTCTTCCTCCGAGCGGCTTTTGTCTAAAATCTACTAAACTAAGCTCCTAGAGGTAGTTAGGCGACCCCTAGGAGGCTAAATCCTAATGCTACCCCGGGGGTAATACTAGGAGAAACAGCCTAATATACTACTCTCTCGTATAGTAATATTACAACAAACTAAACAAACTAAAGACACTAAAAACACTTTTATATAGCATTCTATTTCAATTTTATATAGTATTCTATTTTAACTATTTTAACTATTTTATAACAATCGAATAAGCTCTAGCTCTAGCGAAAACGAGCATTAAGAATTAGCGGAATCCTCTAAATTAGAAAACGCCCCTAATCCTATTAACGAAGAAATCAGGCGGCGACTAGTTAACATAAGTAAGCCTCCTACGCCCTCTACGCTAGAGGCGCTCTATACTGTCCTTATAAAGATAATAGAGAAGTAAACTAAGCTTCTCCGTTAAAACAAGCGTCGCCCGCTAGAGCTAGGGAGTAGTACAAATCCCCTATTCGAAGGGTAGAACGCTACAGCATATATAGAACGCTTTAAAGAAGGCTTAGTTAATTACGAGCTCGATAGAGAATCCGACTAGTACAAGATTCGGTCCTTTACGAGGACTACCTCCTCTAAGCTTTACCGAACCCTTAAAACCCTAGTTAGCTACCTAGAAAAGGACGATAAGTCTAATTCTAACTAGGAGACCTTTAAGATAGCCTTTATAAGGGAATATCGGGAGCGCGATAGCCGTCGCATTAAAGGTAGTCGTACGTAGCTCGAGTCCCTCTGCTTAGTAAGGCGCACTAAGGATAACGACTTAAAGGGGTATATCCGCGAGTTTATCGAGTTAGCGGACAGCATCGAATAGAGTAACCTCGAAAACTCTTAGAGAACGAGGCTGCTCCTCTAGGGATTGCCGTAGCCTATAGCTTAGCGTATTTTCCGTCGCTATAAGCTTAGCGAGTCCGATCCTAAGAGTTTTAGGAAATACAAAGAGGTCCTAGTATATATTAAGGCCGATATTAATAGCATAGCCGATACGAGGAAGTTTATCTACGGCGAAGACCGGAATAACCTAGCGTAGGTTAGGAAAGACGCTATAGGAAGCAAGGGACCTAAGTTCCTTCCTAAATCGTAAAGTAGTCCTAAGACCGTAACTCCTACTATTACTAAACACTCTTAGGACGTCGCGGACTTAGCTAAATCCCTAGCCTAGCTAAACCTAAATGCGAAAGCATTATAGCGAGTTAGGGAGGTTATTAATACTACTATACTAGGCGATGTACTACTAGTCTACTAGGTTTCAGATCCTAACTACCCTAAAGCCCCTTTAGTAGATGTCTACGCTATACGGAAGATCTATTCTAACTTAGATAGCAAGTGCTAGATATATAGCGGGTTCAAACATGTCTAATCGTCCTGCCCTATCTAGAAAGAGCTTCTTAAAAGGAAGCTTATTATGTAAGTAAATAGCCGATTCTACTATATAGACACCGGCGACAAGATTGATTTCGAGTAGGATCGGAGAGCCCCGAAGCTGCCTTAGCTAAAGACCCTTCTAGAAAAGAAGTATAGTAGCAAGATCGAGTTTAAGGACACTAGGAACAGTACCCTCGCCGCTATTACTAAACGAGAAACTTAGAAGGTTAGGGCAAAACAGGTTAAGGAGCGGAGTAGTAATAGTACTACTAAGCCTATTAAGGTCAACTTTGTTTCTTAGGATCCGGACGCAGTTACTAATGTTTACGCGGTTACTAAGAACAGTATAGATATCTACGCTGCTATACAGTCTTAGACCTAGTCCTAAAATAAGGGCAAGAGCCCGTAGAACCCTACTCGCCCTAGTACGGCAGCCCCTACTAGGGTACTAAAGAACAAGGCGGCCGACAAGGCTAAGCAATAGCGAGAGTTAACCGCTAAAACTAAGACTCTCTAGATAGCTGCAGACCGCGCTGCCCGATCTAGCACCGCACCTAGCACCGTATCTAGTACCCTACCTATAGAGAGCCTAGTCGTCCTAGAGACTCTAGAGGTCGATATAGAGGATGTTGCTACCGATATTAGTAGTACCCTAGGGCTAGCTAACCTACCTACCTATAAGCGGAAGTTATCCGACCTAAAGAGCTTTCGCTTTAATAGGTATATAAAAAAGTATAGTACTAGCCTAGCTAACTTCTTAGACACAAAGGCAAACGCTCTCTTCTAGGCTTTATAGTTTCTAGACCTTAAGTCTAACGTGTCTATAGGTAAGCTACTAGTATACGGTTTGCCTACTAACCTGTTCTAGAGCCGAATCCCTAACGATACTACCTTTATAAAAGACCTCGCTACCCTTTAACGAAAACAGGGACGAGAAGACTATATCGACGTCTCTTTCCTATAGTTCCTTCCTAAATTTTCTTTAGGTACCTAAGAGTTAGCAGAAGGCGAATCGGTAACCTACGAGAACTAAGAGACTATCGATAATACTAACGAAGAGGGAGTTAAGGAGATAGGCCGAGGGGATAGTAATAATCCCGACCCTACTCTAGTTTCAGTTTCTATTAAGGCTGTCCGATTTACTAGCTAACAAATCGGTCGAGTAGGACCTCCTCGACCTAAAGAACTTTACTCTATCCCTAATAATATAGACCTTTCCGTAGTTACCCGTTCCTTCGCCGTCGTTCCCGCTATCTATATTTAAGTTACTATCGGGAGCTATAGTTAATAGATGCTAGCAATGCTTAATAATAGTTCGGAGTTACTTATTATAAGTAAGCGCTAGGCTAAATAGCTTAGACTACTAATAAACAGAGACATTTCCCTTAGTATATAGGGAGTAAATAGGGAGGTTGCGCTAGTAGGTGCCTACTATAATGTTATAGTAGACGCCTTCGGCATATGCTTTTCCTTTACCTTCTAGATTGCCGCCGACCTAAACACGCTAATTATTCTAGGTCGACTATAGTCTCGTATAACCCGAGGTGTCTAGCGTAACTGCGACGATAGCTCCTAGGAGGGAACTATTGCTAACTAGAAGGGCAACCGAGTCGTATTTACTAGTTATATCGGAAACACTAGCTACAAGTCCTACGAGGACATCCTTACTACTTCTAGACGGTTTTCGGGAAACGCTACGGCGCGGTTGTAAGACCGGCAATCTGCGCTATAAGTTAGTATAGCTTTAATAGGGTATATCCGGAAGTGCGCCGCTCTATACGTTAAGGCAAGTTTCTAGGTTCTATACTAAGAAGACAAATGCTCGAAGCGACGGCGAGTATAACACTACGACTACCTAATGCCCGAGTTAAGGTAATAATGCTGTCGTAAGTATTATTACCGGAGGCGGGTCTACCCGAACTAACTAATTAGAGCGCGAGTCTAATACTACCCCGGGGGTGTTATTACGAATCTAACGTTTTCGCCGGCGTTATAAATTAGGACTACTAGTTGTATACCTATCGACTTAAGGAAACTTCTAAGGAAGTTTACGCGCTGTTTTGTTACGCTAATCTCTAAGCCTAACGATAAAGAGAGAGAGCTCGGGTTCGACAATCGATTAGTATCTATACCCTATATAAGAGGGTAGCTAACAAGGTTAAGCCCGTAAAAGGTAGCGTATATATTACCGATAGGTCTAATCCTAGCGGGAATCCTAACTAGCGATAGAAGTGTCTTAATTAGGAAGCAATATTGCTACCTAGGGATAGTCCGTACAATTAGAGATACATTACTAAAAAGTTCTCTACTATTCCTAGGGGTTTAAGGCTTATACCGGAGAGGCTTGCGAAGATCAAACCTAGTATAGAGCTTTCGGATCTTAAACTTGACCTGCTATATAAGCTTCTATATAATCGCGAAGCCGTGTTAGTATATGATTTTACTTACCTAGGCAGAATCAACCCGGAGATTGCCCCTCCGTAGAAGATCCGAACAATCGAATATAAGCCCTAGGCCTATCTAGGTTTTAAGCTAAACCTAAGCCTACGAGGTATAGTTAAGGATATAATACGACAGCGTATAAAGGCTAGCACCTTAGAACCTTCCTATGCCTCGTATCGCAATCTATACTTCCTAGTTTAGAAGAAGACAGCTCCTAGGGAACTAAAGAAGTACCGCCTAATTAACGCTATACAAAAGTTTAACGTAGTTACGATTAGAGATACTAACCTTCCTCCGGAGACTAATAGATTCTCGGAAGCCTTTACTAACTATATTGTAGCCTTACTAGTTAACGTTTTCTCGGGCTACGACTAGATTCCTCTTTACCCTAATAGCCGCGACCTTACTAGTTTCGAGATACCTCTTAGGCTATATAGACAAACTACCCTCCCCTAAGGGGCAACTAACTTAGTAGCCTAGTTCGTTCGTATTATAAACCAAGTCCTCGCGGCCTATATCTCCTATATAGCGATGCCTTTCCTCGACGACATCGGTATTAAAGGCCCTAAAACTAGGTACGACAATAAAGAAGTAGAGCCTAGTATCCGTAGGTTTTTTCTCGAACATATCTAGAACCTCGATAGCGTCCTCTACGACCTAGAGCGAGCTAATCTAACGGTATATAGGGAGAAGCTTTAGCTCCTATGCAAACGAATAAACATTGTCGGGTTTATAACCGATAAAAACGGCCGCTATCCTAATAATATACGGGTCCTAAAGATAGTGTCCTAGCTAGATCCTACGTATTAGAAGGATGTCCGAACCTAGCTTAGAGTAGTCTCCTACTTCTGTATCTAGGTCGAGAACTTTATATTAGTATATAAGCCCTTATACGCCTTGCTTAAAAAGGATACTAAGTTCGAATAGACCCCTATTTACTAAGCGGCTAAGGATAAGGTAACTAAGGCACTCGTTAGCGCACCTACACTTACGTCTATTAACTACTTAGAGGGTGCGGGTTTAATAATTGTTGCTATCGACTCGAGCGGGGAAGGCTATAGCGAGATACTAATGTAGTATAACCGTAAGGAGCTATCCTTACGTTATCCTATTAGGTACGACTCCGGACTATAGAAACCGATCGAGGCCCGATACGATGCTAGCAAGCGAGAATGCCTTAGAGTCTATAAGGCTCTAAAGAAGTTCCGGCTATAGCTCTTTAGTATATTCTTTCGTCTAGAAATCGATACTTAGACGCTAGTCTATTAGCTTAACCGTATAGCCTCCGACCTACTAAACTCTACGATAGCTCGGTAGGTTGCCTAGATCTATTTGTTTGATTTCGACGTCTTCTACGTTCCTAGTAAGAAGCACACTAGACCGGATAGCCTTTCTAGAAGGCCCGCTATAGAAGAGGACATCGCCGAGATAATAGAAGAAGAGGATATCGATGCGGTAATTAACCGCACTTTCTTCGCTGCCTTCTATATTAATGCTATACTAGCGATTACTAGGCCTGCTGCCGACGACTAACCTAGTAACTAGCCCGACGGGAGCCCTACTACTAACGATAACGACTAGGCTAAAGCCGAGGCGGATAAACTAGAGAGGGATAATATCCTTAATAGGGTCTACTCCGACGACTCCTATTATATCGCCTACTTCCTAACCTATACGAAGAAAGCGCCTAGCCTATTAAAGAGTTAATACCGTCGGGTTATTCGCTATTCTCGACGATTCCTAGTTAAAGATCGAATCCTTTAGCGACAAGCGATAGTTAATACACCTCTCTAGCGTATTATTAACGACCTAGCAGCCCGACAAGAGATCCTTCGTTCCGTTTACGATAAGCTCGGCTACTAGGCGGCGGAGGGCAGCTTCGATATCCTTCGTCGGCGCTACTAGTAGGACGGCGTATAGGCTAACGTCTCCCGCTACTATAAGAGCTGTCCTAAGTGCAATTTTAGGAATAGCTACCGGCGTCTAGGAGAGCTACGTATTCCTACTACCTAATTAGTTGGAGAGCGATAGTATAGTAATAGGGTCTATCTTAGTCGTAATAATAGCTTATATATTATTCGAGAGGGTCTTTCTCGATAGCCGGAGGCCTATTATTTCTATAAGGGCTGCGGCGCTATTAATGCTCGTAATATAGCTACCTTCCTATTTAAAGATCTGTTTTGCCGCTAGGGAACGCCTTACGAGATTATCTTAGACAACGCTACGAATAATATAGCTAAAGAAGTTTAAGTACTACTTATTTTGTATAGGGCGAAAAACGTTCGCATCTCCCTATACTATCCCTAGTCGAATGCTATTATTAAACGTAGCTATCGGTCTTTAATTGATGCCCTATCTAAGATAACTAATAGAGGGGACAGGTCGGTTCCTATCTCTACCCGGGTCCTAGCCCTTCTCTAGGCGGATCGAACTACTATTATCGACACGACTAGACTTACGCTAGCAGAGCTTATAATTAGGAGGGACGCCGTTCTTCCTATTAAGTTGTCCTACCGCACGCATAGCGTTTACGACTAGGGGTCTGTTCGTACTAGAGCAGATCTCCTTGCCCTACGCGCTAAGGCTCTTAAGGATATAACGACTACTTCTTAGGAGGGACTTGCTTAGCAACGTCGCCTTTGTAAAGAGGCTAAGCAGTATTTTGATAACTATAATGCTATTAATTAGGAGCCTCTAAAGGTTAGCGATATAGTTCTCCTATACCGGTCCGAGTTAGAATATAGTCACTCCTATAAGCTAGCCTTTAAATAGAAAGGGCCTTATAGAGTATAGGAGGTCCTTTACGATAGTTCTACGTACCGACTTTAGGAACTTAATAGTGCTACCTTAAAGCACTCGTACCCCCGGGCTAACCTAAAGAAGATTATCGAATTAAGAGAGCCTACCCGCTCTCCCCCGACCGAGGAGGAAGTTAATGCCTCTATAGACCCTCTACCGACCTTAGATACCTATCGAGAGCAGGATCCTGCCGCGATTATAGATCCTGTTCTATCTAACAACTATACGCATCCCTAGATACGTCTTAGTAAGCTATTAGGAATAACTTATAAACAAAGGGAGGGTTATATACGTATTAATTACGCGTAGAGCATTTCCGATGTTAATTCCGATAGTGAACTAGACTTCTAGTTATCTAACTCTAACTCCGAGGAGGAGCTCCTCGACTAGTCTAGCGACGAAGACCGCCTAGAATTATAGCTAGATCCCGAGACTAAATAATTGCTTACTCTTCCTTGCCTCTACCTGCCTCTACTACGTTGTTTCCTTGCTCTTATCGATCGTTCTCCGCGCTATTAATGTAGTGCCGCCCTATACCTTTAGTCCTTACCTATTATCTATTCCTACTAATGTTTATACTCTCGTTTGTTGCTTTTAGTTTATCCTATTGTTGTCTTTTACTTTTGCCTTTACCTTCGATTAATGTTGCTATAACTTTATTCCTTCGCTCTTGTTTCCTTAGATAGAACTATACGAGGCGTGTTTTCCTAATAATACCCCGGGGGTAGTATTAGGAAGATAGCCGAACCTAACCCCTCTACCCTTCTAGGACTACTTCCCTCTAGATTCCTAGACTCTAGCAACCTTCCTTAAGTAACAATAACAACAAGATACTCTACTAGAGGATGTTCCTACCCTAATTAGCACTAGCTATATAGGACACTAAGAAAGGGAGGATCCCTCTCCCTTCCTAGCTCTTAGATAGATATAGCAACCTAGGCCTATAGCCTCTAAGAATAGGGACCTTAGGCTATTAAGCTTAGTATTTAGAAGAAGGAAGAAGGTAAACGTATAGACTACCTTTACGTACTTACTAATGTAAAAGGTAATGCTGCATCTATAACGGCAGTGCTATAGGCTAATATACCGACGAATTAGCTGCGCTAGGCCTAGGCGACTTGCTCCTCGTTACCGAGCATCTCTAGAGAAAAGCTAATACTACCCTAGGGGTATTATTAGTCCCGCTAGCTTTACTACTATAGATTTCTGCTAAGGACTCGAACTAACTAGTTACATTTCGAGTACGCGAGGATCTACGATAGCTAAAGGTTAATAAAGGCGTATAGTCGCTACTAGCAATTAGCTAGGTCGATTGTTAAACTTTAGCCTGCCCTAATAATAAAGAAGTCTTATATATAGCTTTACTTTTATATATAGCCGTTATCCGTTTGCTTTACTAGCGCGGAATATACGGACTACGTTACCTTCGCACTATATTTAAAGCGAGCTTCCTAAGCTCCTTCTTCTACTCGATTACTAACTAACTCGCTACCGCCTAACTACCCCCTCCCCCTTCTATCTAAACCCTTTAATTATTATTGTTAAGTAACGAACACACTTACAAACTCGTTTATAACCTACTTCTGCTTCGGTCGACTATGTCTTCCGGCGCCCCGAATCCGCTAGGCGCTAGTAGTAGTAACGACCTACCTGCCCCTATTAACCTAAGCCTAGCCGCCCTAGTCCCGATCGAAGCCCTATCCGATAGCGCCTTAGCTGCTATAACTAGCCTCGAGCACTACTTCTAGATCGTTACCGCCCTTAAAGATCCTCGAGAGAAGATCTAGAACGCTTATACCCTACTACGCGTTATCGATAGGAATATTAAGAAGGCTACTATCTTAGTTACGTACGGTATAAACAACTTGCGTTAGTCTATCGGTAAGCGTATCTTTAAGCGCGAGGTTCTTAACGATATAGATATTAAATAAGCCTTTCCTATCGTCTATAGCCTCGAGACTGCCGGTACCTAGATTCGTTTACGCTTTAAGACCCTCGACTAGGCCTTCGAACATTAGGGAGGACTAAGCAGTCTTCCTAAGAGCCTTATTAACTTCGCCTACGGTAGACAAGAGCGTACTAAGTAGGTCTCTTCGTTCGTTAATAAGTATAAGGTCCGTCGTTAAGGCGCCGAGTACCTCTCCTATACTATAATCTATCGCGTATCTACCGCTAGCAAGAAGGTAGGCAAGCAGTTACTTAACTTGTCCTTTGCGCTTAACGACTTTACGACAGCCTACTAGAAGAAGCACTACGATGCGATTGTCTAGGTCGATCTTAACGTATAGACAACTAAGGATCTACTAAAAGAGAAGGGCTATCGTATTAATAGTGTAGGTTTCATTATTAAAGGTTAAGAGGCTCCTATCGTTAATGTCCTTAAACGTAAGGCTCTTCGCCTAGAAATAGAGGCCGATACGGCTGCTAGTCTTGCGCTCGCTATAGAAATATAGGCTAAAGATCGTCGCTCGACCCGTAACCGTAAGGTCCCTTAAGAAGTTTAAGACGAGCGCGCTAAGGCCGAGGCAGCGCGTAAGAAGGCATTGTATGCTCGCTAGGCCCTCCGTAAGGCTACTAAGAAGTATAGCACTCCTTCTAGTACCGACTATAGTACTAACTATAGTACTAACCGTAGTAATTCGGATATTAATATACTAGATATACTACTAGAAGATATCTCCTCCGAAGGCTCCTTTAGCGAGCGTAGAGATAGAGGCCTCTCGCCGATCCTATTAACTAAGAACATCTGTAGTTCTTATAAGGGCGACTCTATTACGCACCTTATTACTAATATCGATATAGTTCCTAAAGCCGATATAGGCAAAGCTCCTGCCGCCTTGTCTATCTATTAGTAGCTCGACGACCTTAGCAAGCTAGGTAAAGAGCGGTTTACTATATATACTAACTATATTAAGAAGGCTGCTAAGATCTATAGTCTCTATGCTAGTGCTAAGGCGAGTGTCCTCGTCGGTCGCCTATTAAAGATTAGTCGCAAGGTTGCTAATTAGGATGCCTTTACTACCCTTAAGACTAGTTATACTAACTAGTTTCCTAGACGACCTGCTACCGCCCCGACCTCCCTAGGACTCTACGTATTCAACCCTACTAGCACTATTACTCGCGATCTTACGCTAACTAAGCGTCGGTATAAGTTAATTACTAGTATTCTCGGCTAAGGCACTTCCTTCGACCGCTTTCGTTAGACTAGCAATGCTATCTTCTCTCGAGTCTTCGGTTAGATATAGTCGCCTCGCGGAGCGTACCTTCCTCTTATCGTCGACCTAATATAGGAGGAGTTTCGCATA
This sequence comes from Pseudocercospora fijiensis CIRAD86, assembly GCF_000340215.1. Taxonomy (NCBI): domain Eukaryota; kingdom Fungi; phylum Ascomycota; class Dothideomycetes; order Mycosphaerellales; family Mycosphaerellaceae; genus Pseudocercospora; species Pseudocercospora fijiensis. Next base: position 1,187,899 of record NW_006921534.1, on the reverse strand, counting down.
TTCTTTTAGCATATGCGTAAACTGCCTAAGTCTAAGTAGGAAGGCTGTAATGCCCTTTAAACCTATAGAGTAAGCAACTAAATCGTCTGTTAGTATCCCGCCTTGTAGCTCTTAGCCGTTGCCCTTCGACCTAATTATATATACGAGCTTATCTCCGTCCCTAAGCCTACTAAGTACTTTAAGGTAGGTAATAGCGGTTATAAGAACTGCCCTACTAAGGAGACTTCTCGTCTCGGACAAGATATAGTTAAGCTCGCAGCTAGTAAGGGTACTAGCTATCTACGTATTAAGGTTTCTCTTATATCTAAAGATAAGACCTCCTATTTAATAGTTGTCGAGGGCATATACAAACTAGAGGTCTTCGATAACTAGGTTAAGAAGCTTATAGGCCGTAACTTGGTTCTACTAAACAAGATTGGCAAGCTTACTAACAAGCACCTTACTAACGACGACCTCGGCTATATATTCGATAGTTAGCCTAACGAAGGCGAGGCAGCTTAGTAGATCCTTAACCCTCTAAAGGAATGCGAAGTCTCTGTTTAGATACTATACCTTCCGTATAGTAATCTAAAGCCCGAGAGCGACCGTATATTAATCGACCTAGGCTACTCTCGTATTATCGACGGCACTAAGATTAAAGGCTACGACAACTTAACCGTCTCTAAGGTTGCTAAGGCGCACCGCAATCTAACCGCCCTTCTAGGTTCTAATACCTTCGTACTATTCGCCTTCCCTACCGCTATCTTAGTCGAAGGCCTTAGTTGCATTTCCGATGCCCTAGTCGGTAGAATTCCTTAGTTAAGTTACGTTGTTTAGAACGAAGTTAAACAAATCCTCTAGTTTAGTAAGGAGGAGCTTAAGGGCTATCTACGCGAGTAGGAGAACGCTATATAGGAGAAGGCTACTAACCTCCTCGTTACTTAAGCTTACTACGAGGCCGAGTACTTTAGTACTAATAGCTTTAATACCTGCGGAGGAGTTTTAGAGAACCGCCTAGCTAATAAGGTTATTACCGGTAAGGATTACGGTATGTTAAAGCAGCAGTAAGTCGGCATAGTAGACTAATTGCTTAGGATTGTTTTTGTATGTTAATAGATTCTAGGAACAATGCTACCCCGGGGGTGTTATTAGGAGTTTCTAAAAAATGGCCTAGCTAAAGATGCCTAAGGCAACTGCATACCTGTTTGTTTTTAGCGCAATGTAAAGCGTGTCTAGTTAGACACGAAGAAAGGGAGGGATATTAGCTAGTAACCGGCCCTATACACCTAGGCTGAGTTTTAAGCCTATATAAGAGGCCTCCTTCTATATTATAGATAGGGCACTAACCTCGTATAGTATATTGTTTATATCACACTTCTATAATGCCTATATTGCAGGGCTCTAGTTACTAGCCTAAGCAACCGTCTTATTATCCTATTATGCTAAACGTAGCTGCCTATATTGCTATAGGTTATGTTACCCTCGGTAGCCTATACTATTACTGCTAGTAGTAGTAGTAGTATTGGTTTCCGTCCTTTACTATCTTAATAGGTACTCCTTCTTGCCTTTCCTAGTCCGATACTTTAGGATACGTTCTATAGACTACAGTTCTTTACTATTAGCTAAGACTTCTTCTAACTTAGCAGGCGCTTTATCGCCTTCGCGCTAGTAGTATAGTTTAAGGAGGGATACATAGAAGGTATTATAGATAGTATAATAGGGTAGAAGCTATAACTAATAGGCCTATACGGAAGAGCCCTTCACTTCTCGAATACGGAATAGCCTAATGTATCTCGGTGCAAGCTTAGGTCTTGTTTTACTATTAGGTAATAGGTGTTTGCGGATATAGAGGTTCTTAGTGCTTAGTATAACTATATCGCCTTGTTTAAAGGTTATTAGCGTATAGTGCTTGTCGTAGTAGGTCTTTTAGTACTCTTAAGCCTTTATTAACTTCTCGGCTATCTTAGTATAGATTTCTCGCATCTTTTAGACACGTTCTATTGCCGCTAGTGTTTCTAGTACTTAACGCGCTTCCCTTTCCTTACGCTCGGCCTCGAGCGAGGTAAATAGATCTTATAGTAGGGCAGCGTTCTAGCCTATTATAGCAAAATAAGGGGAGACCTTAGTAGATAAGTAGATACTGTTATTGTATACAAATTCAGCTAGTTATAGGAGGTTGACCTAGTCCTCGGGGTTCTTATTAATGTAACTACGTAGGTACTGCTATAGGGTAGTATTCTGCCTCTCTATTTAACCGTTAGTCTATAGATAGAAGGCTGTTAATAGCCGATGCTTTAGTCTTAGCTGCAAGCAAATCTCGCTCTAATAGTAAGATATTAGTATCGATCTACGATCGGAGACGATCCCCTTAGGGGTTCCCTAATAGGTATAGAAGATATTAGTCTATAGCGCCTCTACTATATAAATAGTAGTCTAATCCTTGCGCGCCGGGATATATCGAGCGCCTTTAGTAAATCGATCTACTATAACAAGGATAGCATTATATACATCCTTGCTACCCCTACGCTTAGCAGATAGAAGGCCTAGAATAAAGTCTATTATTAGCTTAGCAAATAGCTTCTTTAGAATAGGGAGCGAAGACAACTCGCCGAACGGTAAGTGCTTCGGTGCCTTAACTCGCTAGTATACTATATAGGTCTATATATACTCCTTTATATACCGCTTACTATTTAGCTAGTAGTATATACGCGATAGTAGCTCGTACGACCTCTCTATACTATAGTAACTAGCGAGCTTACTATTATAGTGCCTCTTTAAAAGCTCTTGTCTAATCGATTGTTTAGCGGGGATATAGTATCTACCCTTAAACTTTAAGTAACCCTTATCGTCGATCGACTAATTATTATTACTCTTACTAGATCGAGTCGCCCGCCTACTTATAAGCCTATTAATACGCTCGATAGCAAAGGCGTCCCTCTACTAAGTACGTAACAGCTTATCTATAAACGATTAACTATCCCTATTTGCAAGGTTATTTAATAGCACCCTCGCTATCGAACGAGGTACGTATTATATATATCTAATAGCACTAGTAGCCGGAACTACTATAACCTCTTCTATAGTACTATCGCTATATAGACTATTACTATAGATAGCAATGTCCTTAATCGAGTTATTATAGCTCGAGTAATCTACGTCCTTTCTTTTAACGTATACTAGAAGAACGATAACTCCGCTATAGTATTTATTGCCGCCGCGGGGTCCGGAAGTCCGCTTATCCTACGCTTGCTTATTAATAATACGGGCTATAGCAATCTTATACTATAGGGTTAGAAACAATAAATTAATAGATTGCTAAGTCTCGCTATCGTAATTAGGCCGCCTCGATAGGCTATTAGTAGGGTTGCTTACGCCTAGCCGATATAATATATTAAAATCGAACCCGGCGAGGTAGACGGCCTATCTAGCCTATCGACCTATAACCCTAGTAACCTTTGTAATTCTACGGAGGTTGTTATAGTCCGTATAGACCTAAATTGTATGCTAAGCACTATTAAGATAGTAGCGCTAATGCTTAAAGGCTTCTACGATTGCTAAGAGCTCTTACTCGTAGGTCTCGTATCGACGCTCTATATCGATTATCTTCTGTAAAAAGAAGGCAATTAGGTGCTAGTAATTGTCCTTATCTAATTGCTGTAATATAATAGCCGATATAGCGAACTATAAAGCGTTAGTCTTAATACGGATCTGCTTGCTTAGTACAAAATAGTATAATAAGGGGACTTTAGTAAAGCGTTACTTTAGACCGTTAAAAGCGGCTTATGTCTTGTCGGTCTATTTGAATTCTCTAGACGGGTTAGCCTTAGTTTTAGTAAGCTTAGTTAATAGCATTACGTGCCTCGAATAGCCCTTAATAAACCGGCGGTAGAAGTTAGTAAAACCGAGGAATAATTGAAGCTCTTTAATAGACGTAGGAATAGGCTATTTAGTAATTGTTTTAATCCGATTAGGATTAGCCTTAACACTATTAGTTAATACGATGAAACTAAGGAAGGCTACCTCCTTAGTAGCGAAGGTACATTTAGAAGGCTTGTAATATAGTCTATAGGCTCGTAGGCGGTCGAGGACCTTACGTACTATAGCCTAGTGCTCCGCAATGTTAGGTAAGTATATATAAACTAGGATGTTATCTAGGTAAACTATACAAAGGTGGTCTAATAGGCCCGAAAGGGCCCGATTAATATAGGACTAGAACGTAGTAGGGGCATTAGCTAGCCTAAATAGCATAACTAAGTACTCGAAATAGCTATAGCGAGTACGGAAGGCTGTTTTCTATTCGTTACCCTTACGAATACGGATACGATAGTACGCATCCTTAATGTCTAATATAGTATAGTAGTAGGTACTAGAAAGGCGATCGAGGGTCTTATTAATAAGCAGAAGTAGATAGCGGTCCTTAATAGTAATAGTATTAAGTCTACGGTAATTAACGTATAACCGTAGGCTACTATCCTTCTTTAGAACAAATAGGATTAGTACACTAGCAGGGCTGTTACTATACCGTATCCGGCTATTAGCTAGGTTTTCTTCTAGGTACTTACGCAATATAGCAAGCTCGCGCTTACTAAGGTTGTAGAGTAGTCTAAAAGGAACCTCTTTGCCCTCTATAATATTAATCTTATAATCCGTCTCCTTAAATATAGGCAATGTCGATGCTAGGTAATGTTTGAATATATTAGTATAGGTCTCTCGAATAGGCACTAGTATACGTTCGAGCTAATTAGGGTCTATGCTATTAGGGGGCATAGGTTTATCGTTATTACTACCGAGTAGGTCGGCAGTCGGATTAGCTAAGGCAGGTATTAGGTTGCTAATAAATAGGACCCTAATATCGTTAGGGCACTCGCTAATATTAATGTGTTTAATATCCTCTTTCTTAGCGATTCTAAATCGCTACTTCTAGAGGCCTAGGTCTATAGCTATAGCGTAGTACTTAAGAATAGGGTTGCTAATAACAATAGTAGCTCCCCTATATAGGTTGTCTATATCTACTACGTAGGTAGTAAAGTCTAGTAGGCGTTTATTTCCGAGGTCGTCCTTTAGAACTATAGGAATATAGTAGGCCCTATAGGTTAAGTGCCGAGCGTTATTAAACTAAGCAAGGGTTAGCAGGTTAGTCCTCGGCAGTTGTCGAAGGTCTAGTTACTTAGCTAGGCGATAGCTAATAAGGGCACTAACTGAATTTCCTAGATCTAGTATAACCTTGGTTTAATAGTTAGTGCCCTTCGTGTCCTATATAAGGTAGGAGCGTGTTATAGCTAGCACAATGTCGATAGTCTTACGTAGACCCTATAGTAGTTCGGGTTAGTTTGGTTTGGTTTGCTAAGCCGAAACTCTAGTTTAGTTTAGGTTGGTTTGCTAAGCAACTATATAAGTAGCTAGTTCGAACTATATAATTTATCGGTTTTTAAGAAGTATACGAATGTATACGTAGCTTCAAGCAAGCCCTTTATAAGACTTAGCAGTATAGCCGGCAGCGTAGCCGGCATTTTTAGTTCTTAGTACTTATAGAATTTTCGAATCCTACTTAGGCTACGTAGTTGTATAAAGGTACTTATATAACCTTAAATCTATAGACAATTAGCTAAGGGCACTAACTAATTAAAAGCACATATACATATATATAAGGCATTATAGTTTAGTTCGGAAACTGCACTCCTTAGGTATAAATTTCATCCTTTCGTTTACGGTTCAATTCCCTAACTACTTAGTAGAATGTCTTTATCTAGATCTAGGTAGAACTTATCGATTTCCTTAGAAGTCCTCCTCCTTAAGAAGTTTATATACTTTCCTACCGAACTATTCGATAATATTAAGTACTAGGATAGCTCCTCCCTCGGTATCGGTATAGTATATAAAAGAGCTATAAGGTAGCTCTATAGAACGTTCTACTAGTTACTCGCTATACTAAGGCCGAATACTAGTTCGTTCCTTAGAACTCTTAGTTATTTAGGAGATATAAAGGGTAGGGCAGGTAGTAACTTCGTATTATATAAGGAGGTAGAGGCTACTATAGAAGAGGCCTTTAACCTATAGAAGATAGTAAAAGATATAGAGGTAGCTATAGGTCTAGGTACCTTATTAAATTTCTAGTAGGTAGAGTATAAGGATATTTAGAGGGAGTATTAGGTAGAGTTACGAAGGCAGGTATATAATATGCTCTAGAAAACAGGGATAGTGCCTATAACTATAACTATTAGGCTCTTTAACCTTCCTTATTTTTCCCTGTTTTCTTTTTGTAAAAATCTAAACTAATACAAATCAACCGGAATATCTATCTTCTTTTAGTTCTTTAAAAAACCTAGTAGCGTAGCTAGCAGCGTAGCCGGCAGCGTAGCCGGTAGCGTAGCCGGCCTTTTTACTCCTTAGTACTAACGGGATTTTAGGAGACTTCCATTCCGTCCATTGGCACTGTCACTGTAGCCGCCGAATGTCGATGACATGAGCGCGCCGCAATGGCAAGGTCAAGTCGTGCCGGCGCGACTGTCGTACTTGGCCATATACAATCCATCGCTCGGCCCAACCGATGATACCTTTGAAGAGCAGCTCGTTTTCTACTATGCGCGTGCTGCTCACGAGGCCCGAGCGGCCGCACGAAAGAATGCGCGCAATGACAAAGCTGGCGGCGATGCCATCCGAGATGAGGACAATCAGAAGTTGCGGCGTATAGGACTTGCCCAGGGCATGGTAAATTTCGCGCGGTAGGTGGAATTCAGCAAGAGAAGATACACAGCAGTGGCTGAGAGCTCAGACAGGAGCTTCTCTGACGGCCAGCCTGTCGACCACATTGATACAGAAAAGACGCGCACAGTCCTGCACGAGCTGGAGCTGGGATGGTGGATACTGGCGGTAGGTCTGCATAGTAGCGGCCAATAATGACAATTTGCGCTGGTAAACTGATGTGCGTCTAGTCTATTGATCTGACCCAACTACCCGGCATTCCACAGTCGCCGCCCGTTGAGTCTTCTAAGAAAGGCGCAGGAAAATCCAGCTCCAAACCTGCCATAGAATACTCCTCGAGAGAAGTGAGTCCGCCTGCACTCCTGATACAGCAGCTGATGCAAGCGCACTACGTCTTCACCCTGCATCATGGGCCTATGACTGAGCTCTTTATGCGCCTTCGTCGTGACAAGTTCTGCATGGTCCTAGACAGATTCTGGTCTCGATTCTCGCGAACATGGGACGTATTGCTACACGGCAATCCCGCGACTGACATATTTGGCGGCTTGAAGCTGTCAAGCGGAGGCGAGCTTGGAATGGGCGTTGGCGAGGAAGAATGGGGCAGTGGCGAGCGCGATGTCCTGGAAGACTTGACCCGCAGAACAGAAGGGCTTGTTGATCTCGTCGTGTCACGTTTCGGAGACACTGCGCCTTCCAAAGAAAACGTCAATATCTCCGATGCCGAAGCGTTACCATGGATGGGCAGCGGGAACCTTCCACTTGCTAGTGATGGAGTCATCTTTGGGGGTATCAGTGCAATCACCAAGCCCTCGCTCAGGAATTTGTCAATCTGGATGCGTCAAATATACTCATATGGCGAGTACGCCTACGGCGTCCGCGACAATCCGCTTCGAGAGCGAAGGAAACGCAGGAAACGAAATCCCCCGCCCGTATTCGAATCAGAAGCAGAGCCAGAGGAGCCAAAGAATGGTGTGCCGAAACTGCCAAAGAACGTCGAGAGTAGAGATTTCGTGCCCAAGACTTCTGAACCAGAGGTGCGGGGGAAAGCTACAAAAGACCAATACCCTGTCGATGAGAGTCCACCGCCGTCTGACACGCCTGGAATACCTCCGCCGATAGTCTCTGCAGCAGAGAAGTCTACAAATAAAGCCACTAAGAAGGCTCAGACAGAATCGGAATACACTAGCCAGACTGATGCAGATGACTCGAGCACAACTCTTGGCATTCCGGATCAGTACATGAAATACTTGACCTTTGGACTCAGCACGCTTGCTAAGTCAAATGTGCCAAGGCGACCAGAAGGGCCAAGAAGAACTTCAACTTCCAGCTCGAAAACGATCAAGGCGAGTCGGAATGCTAAGCCAAAGTCGATGGCTCAACAAGATGGAGCCGATGCGGATCCACCGAAGCCTGCCTCTTTGGACCCTATCCCAGATGGCGAAGCGCTGCAGACTAAGATTGCCACCCAGAAGCGACTGGAGGAAAAGGGACATTTTCTCATCGGACTCAAGGGCAATCTTGATCATGCACCCAAGAATGATGAGACAGATATTGACGATCTTGAGGATGACGCAGAAGGTCCACGGAACGTGCTAAGAACATTGCAGGTTGAGCTAAATCCTGTCGCAGGCGATGAGCCCACGCCTCTACAGCACAAATTGAGCGAAGCTGGGCTTTCCGCCGGCCGCGACGATCCTGAGGACTTGAGACGACTTCGAGTTCTGGTTTATGTGCACCGGCCTTTCATGTACTGCTTCCTTTTCGAGCAGCGGACTCCATCATTGACTATTGCACGATTCTACAAGGACCTGCACCAGACCCTGATGCCTATACACAAGCCACTTCTGACGTCTACAAATGTTGCCAGGGTTGCGCAGCGGATTGAAGATGCCCAAGCTTCCTCCTCGGATAGTGCAAGCATCACAAGTGGCGGCAAAGCCATGAAAGACCAGGAGCCATCGCGGATATATGACCTTATATACGACCCAGCACTCCTGACAGTACATACAAGCATACCCAACATACCTGATCCTGGAACACCAGCCGCGGAAGGGATCATCTCTGGTCGGAAAGATACTGGTCTGCCAGGCTGGTCCGCATGGACCAGAATTGAAGCTCTCAACGTTCACAGCCAAATCCTCAACACCCTGTCAAGCACTCGACGCAATCCCCACGAGTACGAGCGTACTAGCAAGACGAGTCGCGGTTGGTGGGTAGTCTGGATGAAGCTTGCTCCATCAGTACACGAAGAGACCGAAGCCGACCCAAGACCTGAGACCCAGAATGAGCCCAATAATTCTTCCGAGCCCATTGCCGCCGACTTCGAGCCTGCGCCAGTCCCTCTCAAACCCGTCGACTCAGATGACACAGTAACCCCTTCAACTAAACATCCTTCGACCGCCGCCACAGCAAAACCTCAACCTGCAAATCGCATTGCTTTCCTAGTTCGCAAGGCTTCGGACACGAAAGAGAGTAAGACTGTCGCAAGCAGCAGCAGCGGCAGTAGAGCTGCAAGCAGCATGTGGAATGCTCTGACCCTGCGTCCGACTTCGACTAGTGACGAGAATACCGGCGGTACCGGTGGTACCGGTGCTGCATGGAGTCCTGCTGCACTTGCTGGCGGAATCGGGTTCGATGCCAGGAAATATGTTGAAGGGTTGCTGAGTCTCAATCGGTGAAAGCCATCAGTTGTACTTGAGAAGATATCAGCACTTCTACTTGCGGTGTATGATCCTGAGAAGCGAAGCTCACCAACTACCTGCCTTCGTCATTGTCCATCTGCATACCATGATGAAGATGAGTCTTTCCTCTCATGTGCGAAACCACTGTCTTTCCTCTCACGACTGCTGCCTTTCAAGATCTCCTCATATTCCTCCTTTTTCAGCTTCTCGAACTCCCTACACCAATACATCCTTTCACCAATCTGCAAGGAAATGAATATTATTGCTGCTGTGAATGTTGAGGAGCCGAAAAGGGATAAGAAGAAGGCGTCGATGATCAATACTAGGAGTAGCAGCATGATTGCAGGAGAAACATTTGGGTAGACGAGAAGGGTTGTGGTCTTTCTACTAATGATATCATAAGGATTGCTGAGGTGTGATATCTCGCCTGTCTTACCCGAAACAGGGATAAGTCACAGCCTGGCAAGGTTGATAGGTAAGCGGGATTGGATACAGAACATCCGATACTTGCCAAGAAATTTTGGCTGAGAGGAGCAAGGGTTGGATGTGACAAGATAAAACGCGACGGGTCCGATCTCGTGAGAGCGAGATACGAAATACAGCAGGGAGAACTGGATGCGGCTCTTGACAGCGGTCCAATACATATGTTGCACGATATGGAGGTAAGTCTTTGCTGGGTCTACTTTTGGAATTCGCTTTGCTTATCGACACACATTGACTAGAACTACAGGTCAAAGCGTTGATGGCCAACGGCTCTCAGAGGTCGAAGGCGCTGGTCAGATGACCAACAAACAATGAGACGATGTCTAGATCTAAGGCTGTGCTTGTGGTGGATTTGTCGTCAAAGTCTTGGCGCACTCAGGCTGCAACTAAGCCTGATTTTCTGCGCTCGCTACCACATTCTCAGGAGCTCTAGGGTAGAATGTTCATGCCAGAATCTTTCTCATAAAATTTTTTTTTCAAATTTTCATCAAACCATTCTCGACCGTCTTTTACGCACAGGGTCGTCTCTGAGAACAAGACCCTGAAATTTGCCTCCTGTGTAGGAAAGCCGCTCTGAAGCGCCTCCGAATAGCAGAAAAGTCCAAAGGGCTCAAGTACCTTTTCTCAACATGCACAATTTTGAGCTCAAAAAGCATGGCCGACAACTCCAGAATCATCAGGCCGGCATGCTTCACCAAGGAACTTTTTTCAGTTCTTGGCTTCGCTGGAGGTTGTTGAGAATTTGAAAGTTGGGGGTGGATAGCCTCGGTTGCAGTGGTTAGAAGAGATTAGAACGGAGCAAAAGACTCTTAGAGGGGAAGGGCAAGGGATTCAGATGTGGAAAATTTGTAAGAGTGAGGTTTTGGGCGGATGGAAATTTGGCGGTGAAGAGGGTTTGTGAGAGGTTTGCGAAGATACTCGAGGAGAGGGGGGAGTGAATGGAATGGGAATAGGAGTGTCAGGACTGAGGAGAGAGGCCTGGGGATGCGGTGTTAGGGGCATGACAGCATGAGCGAAATCAATCGGTTGGGTAACATAGAACTTGGATCATTGTCAATGATGGCCAGAGGGAGGGTTCCAAAGACTTGTTGAGGCAGTACAGCTTTCCTCAACGCCCTAGTCATACTCGCCGTTCTCGAACTTCTCAGTGTCCCAAAACTTGGCGACCACCTGGTTATCTGCAAATTCAGTGCCGTCCATACCCTTCATGCACCTTACCGCGCTCAAAGGGCTCGTGAATTTGACAAACACGTCATCATTACCTCCGGCGTGTTTCCTCCAGATGAAAAGTCGTTCGACTTTGCCGTACTGGTCGCCCATTTCGTCGCCGATCTCCTGCATTAGGTTGTTCTCGGCGATTTCGTGATCGACATCCATGTTCTCGAGCATACCTTCCAGCTTGATGACCTCAGTCATCTTGTCGGGTAAGCTATCAGGCTGAGGCGTGCTGTCCTCTGCGCCAGGCTTCGGCTTTGCCTTCTTGCCGCCGACAATCTTGCCCATGTTGGCGGGGACAACGTACCCACCTCCTTCCGCATCTGACTTCTTCTTGCGCTTTTCGGCTTTGGCAATGATGGCTGTCGTGATTCCGTCACCACTTGCACCAAGTCCTTGGCCCTTCTCCCACCCGAGCTTCTTCATGAGACGCTCCGCGAAGCCGGATTGGCCTGGTCTGCTAGATCGTTCTTCGGGTTCTGATTCTACGACAGTTTCCGTTGTCATGCTTTCGCCAGCCGCTTTCCGGGCAAGGTATTCAGGATTGAACGTTGGGGCGGCAGAAATAATGCCAGGTGGTGCGGCCGAATCTGAGGGAGGCGGTGGAGTAGGGGTGGTGTCTTGAGCTTGCTGTAGGCCGGTTTGCAGTCTTGCAGCATCCTCCACAGATGGCGCAGGATTTTGGATCGCTTCTTGTACCAGTTGTTGTGGCGCGGATAACCCTGGTAGCATTGCAGGAACTTGTGCAGGTGGTACCGTAAGCGGAGTAGCAGGCTTGCCAAGCTTTGCCTTCATTGCTGCTATCTGTGCAGCGATCTTGGCTTTCTTCTCCTCGTCTACCGAGGAAGCTTGCTTTGGTACCGAAGGCGGAATCGACGGTGATGCATTCGTTGGCGCAAAGGTAGGTGGAGGAGCGCGAACTGGTGTAGGAGTCGGCTGAGCTTGACTTGATCCTGTTCCGCTCATCGCCATCCGCCGAGCATACACATCGTCTGCAGACTCGTCCAGGTTGAGATCCACAGCAGGAGGCGGCGGTGGTGCGAATGATGCGCGTGGCTGATCATCATAGTCACGGCCGTTTCGTCGACCGGGAGATGACGGCCCGGAGTATGGATCTGAAGAGCCTGGGCGGGAGTCGTCGAGGTCAGAAGGTGGCGCGAAACTCATAGCACCAGGAGGAGCAAATTGTCTATTCATGCTCATCGAAGGTCCTAATTCTGTCAGCCGCACTCTTATTCGAGATATGCCAGACTTACGATACGCATCCTCCTCACTCGATGCGCGTCTCACATCTTTGCCTTGACGGCGCAGCTCCCTCTTGTTCGCGTCGTAAAGTCTCCGCTTCCACTCGTCGTTGATGTCGTACTCGACATCCGACCGCTTGTAGTCCAGAAAAGGCACAGGCAGTGTCGGATCGTAGATATCGTCCCATGTCCAGGTCTGCTGTCTCTGCTCTTGCTGCTTCTTCTTTTTCTTCTTCCGTCCTCCGCGCTCTCTTGACCGGCCATGGTAGAAGTCCTCTTCGTCGTCATTCGCCAGCCAGTCGTTGAAGCCGCGTTTCTGTGTCAGCTTTGGCTGCGCGGTGCTGGACGATGCTTCCTTATCCGGAGAACTCTCTACTGGCGCAGGCGCAGGCGCGGATACAGTAGAAGTGCTGGAGGACAGCTTATGCATAGACGAGAAGTTGGGCTTTGCTTTGGCCTTCGGCTGATTCGGTTTCTTGCCCAAGCTCGTTGGCACGAAAATGGGCTTGGTTGCTTTTACATCTCAAGTGAGCAATCCGGCATTCGCTACAATCTCAATCCCATGACACTCTACCGTCTTTCTTCTTTTTCGCCGCTTCTGCTTGTTTGGCCGCGTCTTTGGCCTGCATCTCGGCGATGGTCTCCTTGCTGAGCAGATCCTCGTATAGGGTCAGCCGACCCTTTTTCGGGGCTTCCGCCATTCTGAAAGATGTTTTTGATTATGCGCGCTGGTCCAGAATAGGGTATGCCGACCAGCCGCGCGTTGCTTCGCGGAAAAGTGATGTAGAGAGGGACAAGAATTGGTCATTTACTCTGCTCTCGAGGTCGCGGTCGCGATTCAAGCAGCTGGAAGATCCTCGGCCGCGGCATGTTCCTGTAACGGGCCGCTAGCGCGAACTCTATGGCTTCTACCTTGTAACCTTTCGTGCAACTCAGCGCTACTTCCCATTTTCTATCAGAAATGCACATTCATGATTGATCTGAAGTTTGAAGTTCGTCGAGGACGTGGTAGTCGATTCGTGTATAGATACAAATTCGCAAATCAGCTATTCCTCGAGACTTTGTCCCCTGAGAACCTGGCCGATATTCGCAGCTGGATCTTCAAATTCCCGCGTCAAAGACGAGGACACTACGAGGCTCGCATCGTCTTCACTGGCAAAGCATCAGATGCCCAGGTGAAGGTGACTTGCAATTCGCCTGGTTATAATCGACCTCCCACCGATTATGTTCCGCGATCTGCAGAAGTGGCATTATTCAAGATTTTCCAGCGAGTCGCGCAACGGGAAGAAAAGTGGAAGTTGAAGACGAAGGACATCTTTGAGGTGCGAAGGGTGCTTGAAAAGGTTGTGAGATCAAAGTGGCACAAGATAATGGGAAGGACATGGAAGGATGGGCATGTGAACGGTTTCGCAAGCACAGCAAGTATGAGTGTTAAATCAGCTATCCTAGGCATACACATTGATGGCAGCATCTTCTCTCCCAGCCGGCCTCTAGCCGCCGCGCCGCTCCGCTCGATGCCCCATTTCAACGCCCATCCAGCAATTACCAGGGCCTCGAAGTATGTCGTACAATGCGGATTGCCATAAATTCATAGCTCTATTCGCACGCGGCTCTGGTTCCACTTTCCTTGATGTTGGGAGTGCAGTCATTCCCGTCGCGCGTGCACGGAAAGAGCTATCATTATCAGCTATGTTACTGAAGTCAATGGGACCGGGATTCATACGTCAGAACACGAGTTTGAATTGGGTTTGACCCGGCCATCTCTTCTATCTGGATGACATACTCCAGGTCCGCTTTCGCTCGTAAGGCAGAACTAGAATTCTGTCAATATCCAGGCCTGTGTCGGACTCTCTAGATTTGCTTGGACGTACCCATCCGAGAACGTATGGAGACATCAGTACCATCAACAAGGAGTAGGACTTCATGTTTGGTGTGATATTGAGTGTGATGTTGGGTGTGATATTGGGTAGCAACTCGATCTATGACCTACGCAGCGAGAGGAGGTTCACAGTCCATTAAATAGTACTCCAACCCCTGCGGTACAACAGTAGCCTTGGAGGACAGGTGTCAGATGTTGGATGCCAATTCCAATATCTCATGCGTAGTGCACAACCTTGTATACAGGGTATAGCCAATTTCGATAACAACTGAAGGCTGTGCCGACCTCTCAGTTCTCTGCTTATTAACAAGCCACCTTGGATACTCGATACGTCCTTCGCAGAGTTCGCAAGGCTTCAACAGGCCTAGAGGAGAGCTTTGCATAGTAACGGGCGGGATCTCTGCTTCTAACCTAGTAGGGATCTATGCTATTTTGTTACGAACGTTGGCAAACGTTGGCGTAAGGGTAAGCAACGTTGCTAACGACACCCCTACTAGGGCGCATAGTAGGCTCGAGGAAGTTGTTAGTGTTGGAGTTAGAGATAGAGTTAGAGACGTCAAGCGACCCTAGAGACTTTCGACGCGATACTTTCGGATACGGCTACAATAGGCACTTTAAAGCAGTGCATGGGGGCAGGGAGGGAAAGCCTAGTAAATATGTACACGGTAGATAGGGCCAAAGGATTGCCCCTCCAAAAAGAGGTAGTATTGCGGTATTCAAAAGTCTGTGAGCTATGTGGTAGGCCCATCGGGATACTAGGTACGCCGTAGCACTCTATCGGAGTAGAATGTATGTATACCTGAACTGGGAACGTCAAAATCGGGCAACGATGACGACCTATATCGTATACCCCCTCGAGAGACCTACAGAAAGAATTAGATCGTCGGATAGCGCCAATTCAAACGTTGCTTTTTATCGCTTTATTTACTGGCGGCAGTGCTGCGTATCCTTACAGATGCAACACCGCGCTCACACCTCAGGCTCATTGCCATCACTTCTGTGGGTGGCTAGAAATTTGCCTGAATCACTTCCCCCACTATCTCAGCATCTACCAAAGTTCATACGGTACCTCAGGAGCCTTCCGCGACAGCCTGACTTTTCTCTAGCTCAGCCAGTGATGTTGAGTCTCAACACGCGTGGTCTGATATACATCGACGTCGGCTTGGTCAACTTCATATCCCGCGAAGATCTGTGGTGGAACGCACCCCCCCCCCCCCCCCCGGCCTGGGAATCGAGCAATCCAAAACCGTGTTGCGAGAAGGCTCATTGAGCGCGATATTTCCAGAGCACCTGATCTTGTTTGATTGACGACCTCTTTCAATTTCCTTTGCCTTTGCCTTTTCTGAACGATTCCGCAACTTTCTCCATACGCTTAGTAGCGAGGTTCTCGTTCTTGGCGCTGATCTTCCGCGTTGTTTTGCTCCGATTGCACTGCGAGCTATTTCGGCTGAGCGAGGGGAGCATCTTCATGTGATCTTGACCGTTATCAAAGTGCTTGGATAAGGTTTCGTAGGCATTGAAGAGTTTCTGAAAGAGTGAGGTGTGGAGCTCACGGAGATGCGCAGCGGGAGCTCTATCTGGGTGGACTCTGAGTGCCAGACAGAGCATGATAGACGTCTCGTAGGGCGCGCGCTGACTGCTGATAGACTTGGCAGGGTGATTTGGCGGATTGGATTTGAAGGTAGAGAGGGGATCGGAAGTGGGACTTTTGTTGAGTTCATAGTAGCGGCTGGTGGTGAAGGAGAGATGTTGGATAGTGTAGGACCCGTTGTAGTTATTAGATCAATCACTGGAATCACTATAGCTGCCAGAGCTGTAGCGGTCTTCTTGTGATTGGTAGATCTGATATGGTCTTGGAACCATGACGGTCCAGCATGGAGTTTCTTATGGTATGGTATGTTTTAGGTCCAGAAGACAAAGGAAGCTGTGAAGGAAGGAGAATCAAAGGCAGTGTCTCCAAGTGACACAAAAGGGCGTGTGAGACTTCGATCCCGTTGTGCCGTTTGAGAGTTGTTACAAGGTCCAGTTATGCGTGTGCGAATCCGTGCGCTTCATGTGACAGCTCGTGGTAATGGCACAGATGGCCGGTTGTGTGCAACTTTCCAAGCTTCACCAGTATCGTCCAACTCCGTGGGATCCGTGATCGGCCAGAAGCTTAACGAAGACCTCTTTCAGCTCCAACACATCCGTCTTCAACAACGTCTTATTTCCAGCGCGCTTCTGAATACCCAGAACCTTTCATCCTCGCGCGTTAGCTTATGCTTCTACCACACGATCTTGCCTTACATACCTTCTCCTGAAGCGCTTTGTAAACAGCCTCTGATGTGGCCTGGAGCATCCTACTCTGATACATGTAGTGCCACGGCAAACCGACTTGAACCAGCCTCTGATCCGGGTCCGTCTCATCGAGGTCGATTCTCCAAGCCGTCTTGAGTCTTGTCCCTTCCTCAGCTAAAGCCGGCGCGACGATAAAGACTCTACGAATGTATTTGAAAACTCCCGCTACTGTCGCTGACAGAAAAGCTTGCGTGGACAGAGAAAAGCGAATCGGCTCCGAGTCCCAGATGCAATTCACCTCAACGACGAGGTCGCATTCTTGATAATATGGCTCTGCGCATGCGGGCCACAGTCGAACGCAGGCTTGTTGCAGTGGAGGTGGAATGGGGGGAGAAGTCGAGTTCCACCTGAGGTCTCTATGATTGCGTGGATCATCTCCGAGAGGTGCGTAGTGGAAGTCGAAGATCATCAGCCTGATCTCAGGAGGCAAGTCGGCCATCCTCTCAAAAGTCGGCGTCGCGTCAGCGTGTTCCAGAGTCGAAATCAGCTCGGGCTTGCTGGCAGACGCGGAATTGACCGAGAGTCCTCGTTGATTGCAGAATCTCAGTAGCTCAGCGTGTCCGCAGTATTCGTAGAGCACACCTTGTTTCGCGCGTTCTACCTAAAAGCAATGGGTTAGCAGAACTCACTCCACGCAGCAATGCTGAGACAGTATTCAAGTACGCGGCACCGCTGCCTCAGGTCTTACCATCTCATTAAGTTCCTTCCGATCCTTCAAACGAGATATGCCTGGTATTCGAATACCCCGAGATCTGAGGATCTTTTTGCAGTTCGCGATGGAATGGTATTGGCTCACCGGTGTCCATTCGTAGAAATTTGGGCCTGCACTCTGCGCTCCCCTGGATCCGCTTTGGGAGTTCATCGTGGTGGTCCAGGCAAAGCGTAATGGATTGCAGAGGCTGTTTATTACTTCGAGACCGGGAGCCGTGGACTCGACGTCGCACCTGCCTAGATAGTGGATTTGCGCTCTGGTTCGTATAGTGACCCAACGGCCGCAGACTCAACACTCTGGTAATCTAATCCGTAGCCAGCGCGCGGCGCGCCCCAGTCCAGTTCCTATTTGGTTGTCGCCGTGGTGGTGATGCTGTCTGTGGTGGCGAAAGAAGGCCAAGGGTGGCGAAGAAGAGATGGAGTTGCCTGCGTTGCTAGGTGACACGAGCTCCGTTTGCATATGAGAACACGTCATAGTCAGTCTTCACATGCAGCAAGTGAATGTCTTGATGACGAACACTCTTCACATGCTTCGTAGCAGTAGCAGCTCCTGTTCGGCCGTGTCGTTCTCAATGGTCCCTCACGTAGTAATTCGCTTTTCTCCGAAATAATCGTCCCTGATCTGGACTGTGGAAGGTGCACGTTGCATCAAAGACACAACATGGTCAAGTTTTCCACTCTTTCATTTCGACGATGGCTTTTGTGCCTGGTAGTGGCAATATATACACTTTTCAGCGGCGCTCACACCAGCTGCTTGTGCTTCACCAAGACTTGAGCCATCGCCACGCTCTCAAGTCTATGTTTACAGAGATTTTCCTCAAACATTACAGATCCCTTTCTATAGTTCGACGCCGCCCATTTCCACATGCATGCCAAGATCCATCTCCTAAAGATGATCAAATGACCATGCTACCCTTCACACCCTCACTGCCGTTTCAAAATGCCAATTGTGCTGTGATCAAATCTGTTGTTGAAGGAGGGACGAGAACGCAATGAATGTTAGATGTATTTCCAGATACTGGTAGCCGAGTGTATGTGCAGTTCTGCCGGCCGGTGAGGAATATCTAGTATTGGAACAGTGTCAGAATCAAAATAGGCAGCCATTTCCGCGTGCACTACGCGGGGCTGGTGGTCGTCACGATGCGCCCGAGTCCGATGAAAATTGAGGTCGTTAGTTGTCGTAAATGAGACCGTCTATGCCGGTGTTGTCATACTCATCTTCGGCCTGAGCTGTGCAGCCAAATCTTCCTTGGTAGTGACCATCTCCTTGGGAATGCGAGACACGCGGTAGGCACCTTCTCGCACAGCATGTGACTGCATCGCCGAAATGCCAGATCTTGCACTGCGACCGCTGCGAATGCTGCCCGCGTCGTTTGGTGACAACATTGGGTCCCGGAGCTTAGATGGTGGTGCAAAGTCCAAAGCTGTGAATGTACCCGACTTCCTAAGATCGTGTGGCGATGGAAGCACCGCCAAGTTCTCGAAAGATGATGCCAGTGGTGTGAAAGCTCGCACACTGGGGCTGTAAGGTCTTGCTACCCCGAGAGGCGAATCTGGTCGTCTGCCGTTCTGAAACTCACGGAATGAGCTGGGAGGAGCAAAGTCGATGGGGCTGTATACCACATCTTCTTCTCTGAGCTTGTGAGGTGTTGGCAAGCTGTGGAGCGCTGCTGGCGGCGGCAACTTCTTCTTTGGCACAGAGCGGCCTCGTGGTCGACCACCAGACAGGGTAGATGCGTGTCTGTCGTGGAAGTTGAGCGTGGAATTGCCGCTGACTCTCGGTCTGGAGCGAGGCGGTGGAGTCATCGCTCGCCGAGCAGGTCCTTGTGCCCAAGGCTTAGCACCTGGTACAAAGAAACCGCCTTGATCAGGATCGTAGATGACGCCGTCGAGGACGCCGCCGTAGTCGTCGTCTTCGTAGTAGGCGCCTTGTGGTGCGATCATTGAAGTCGGGTTTTGCTTGCTGTCATCGAAGTACTCCTTGTAGAATGAACGAATTCTGTTCGCTCGGACCTCAGGAGTGTCGTCTGGCAATTCTTTCGGCAGGGGTCGCAGGCCCATAACGGAAAGCCTCTGAGCTGGCATTGGCTTCGGTGCCAAGACGTGGTCAGGTTCTGGGGAAGGAGCGACGACCTCGTCAGAATAGCGCGTGTAGATCATGGCGGGATCAATGTCGTAGTGTGAGTCGATGGGCTCGTGGATGGTGACAGTAAGGTGAGATGGCATGCCAGGTTCGTCGTCGCCGTAGTTGCTTGATTCGGGTCGGCTAGGCATAGAAGAAGTTGCGGAGGTGGTCAGCATAGAGTCGCCTCGAGGTGGCAGTAATGATGAGTTCGTGGTCGAGGAGGTAGTTCTCGGTGGAGGAGAAGGCAGCTCCTTAGCCGCTGGCTCGAGCATGGCAGGCATCGCTAGCGGGGCCGAAGGCGAAGTGTCCTTCTCGTTGATTTCTGGTAAGGGCTTGTCCAGGCTGGACTTGCGAGCGGGCGGTAGACTGGGTTGCCGGGCGCTGTGCAGTTGTCGGAGAGGAAACTCGGATGGCGATGCGGTATCTGAAGGAGAGGTTGCGTCGGTGCGGAAGGAGTCGGTGCGCTTGCCAAAGGATTGGGACATCGGTCGAGCATTCGCCAGCAGACCGGCACGGTCGCGATCAGGCATTGCTGAATAATGACTGGTTGTAGCAGAGTATATCGAGCCTTTGTCGTCATTCAAGCGGCCAAATCTGTGAATGCTACCGTCGTCTGTCGATGGGCGCATGAGTGTCACAGGACGATAAGGGTCATGTTCGTCACGCATCCTCGACATGCTGTGTATGGATTCGTGAGAGCCTTGGAGAGCTGGTGGAAGCATATAGGGACTGCCGATGCTCATGCCCATGTCCATGGACAGACCCTGTCCGCGCCGCGAAGGTCGTCCGTTGAGGTTGACGGCACTCATCTCTGGGCCCTTTCTGGACTTCTTTGAGTTTTTCGAGATGGTGGGTTCGATGCCTTCCATGCCGAAGTCGAGAGACTTGTGCGGGTCGTGAATGTCTTCATGCTTTTGCTTTCTCCGCAGCCTGCGGTGCAAGAAGATCAAGACTGCGATGGCACATGATAATGGGATGCTGAAAGGGTGTGATTAGCAGATATTGAGCGGGATTCCCTCGTGGCGTATACTCACACGACACCAAGGATAATGGCTATGTTTTGCGTGTTCTGCACCGATGCAGGAGTCACGCACTTGTTGCTGTCATTGCCGGGCTTGCACGTGCTACTTGAGCTGTCGGATGACGAAGAGTCGCGCTGCACCAAAGTTCTCGTGACTTCCCACAGTCCGTAGGCGCCATTGTCAAGTGCGCGCTTCAGACTGTCGCTCTGCTCGCCCATGTGGTCGGCTTGCGCAAATGGTAGTAACATGTTCCCTCACCACCCCCTCGGCAGCGAAGCCGCGCGGTGGATGCAGCTGGTGTGTTGACAATGTGTCGGGCGGTATATGCGAGGTGTCGGTGGTGAAGGAGTATGTTTTGGAGGGCTAATAGTGACGTCGATCGCGTAGGAGATGTTGTTTCCGGCGTGCTTCAGGTTTGCGATGGGCGATAATTAGTGTTTTCGTTTCAGGAGGGCGTAGGCGTAGGCGTAGGCGTGGGCGCGGGCGTGGGCGTGGGCGTGGTTGAGTGAGCGTCGTCGATATGTACAGTGTCGTGAATGAATGACTGCGGTGAGGGGTGTGGTGTGTTGGCGGTGCTATTGAACGAGTGTCGTGGTGGTGAGGGCCATGCGTGCAAAGGAATGCAGAAGGGGACGTCGAGACTCGAGACTCCGCAGCGGCCAGCATGCGACGTGAAAGGCACGACAGAGGAAAGGGGAATGGCGGCTCCCGTGGCTCGCTAGCGGCGCCTCGCCTCGCCGCGCAACTTACAGACTGCGATTCTGAATCAGGGTTTGTGGGCCTTGCATGCATGATGCATGCATGTCATGAGCAATCCTGGTCTCTTCATCTCACACTCATTCATCCAATCTACTACACCTACCATGTGCCTCTGCCTCACCCAGCACGCCTCACCGCCACCGCCCGCCCGCCCGCTGTCGACCGCCATGCCTCATGCCAGCAGTGCACGACTTGACTTGTCGCTGTCGCTGGCCTGCTCGGCATCTGGCAGCGGCCGTGGCTGTACCGCACCGCACCGCACCGCTGTTCTGTGCGAGGCGATGCGCCATCTATCCGCGGCTTGGTGGAGTCATACGCCGCTTACTTCGTAAGCGGTCCACACCTATCTGCAAAATAGCCTTGGCAACCAACACCTATCTGCAATAGCATATATAGACCATTTTATTTAATTATTTAATACTATTACAATACTATTAGGAAAGCGGAAGTCGAAGAAATACGTACGGAAGGCCGTCTATAAATCTATAGCTATAAACCTTACTAAAGATACTCGAGTAGCTACTTAGATAGCGGCAATTCGCGAGTTTGAATACACATACTACCGCCTAGTTAACCTACGACGATAGTATAACGAACACTACTATAACGATATCTATTATCGATTATATCGACGATATAATAGCAATACGAGCCGTACCGACCGTAAATCGTCGCATTCTCGCCTCTCCGAAGCCTAATCTATCGCCTTTATCGAGTACTATAGATCTCGAGAATTAATAGACCTGTCGCTACTAACGTTACTTATTCGCGCTACGGCTAAGTTAATATTAAAGCGGTTACTTCCGGAAGGTAAAATACTAGTACTATTAAGTAGTAAGTAGTATAAAAGGTAGATAAAGAAGTATAATATTAAAGAGATTAAAAGGAAGCCTATCGAGTTAGTAAGGAAGGAAGTATACGACCCTTAGTTTATCGGCTCGTAGTTTAATAAGCTATACGAGTTAATATAGGTCTATAAGATTAGCCTTAAGAACTACTAGAATATAGATAAGACAGGTTTCCGGATTAGCATTAGAGGCGCCGAATAGGTAGTTACAATAAATCTAAAGAGGCGGTTATAGGCGGCAACTAATACTAATAGGAAGCATATAACCTCGGTAGAAGCAGTAAATGCCTACGGAGCCTTTATTAAGCCAATGCTGCTAGTACAAGGCAAGGTCCTTCTTAAACACTAGTTTAATAAGTTGCTAGTATACTATCTTGTTAGTATAACAGATAGTAGCTATTTAAACGACGAGTTTGCCTTCTACTAGATTAAGCACTTCGAGAGGTTAATAAGGCCTACTAATAAAGGCTAATATCGGCTTCTAATAATAGACAACTTTAGAAGCTACGAGTTCTTTAAGTTTATTAACTTCGCTCGGAAACACCGCATTCTAATCTTTACCCTTCTACTATATACCTTACACTTCCTATAGCTACTAGATATAGTCTTATTCTAGGTCTATAAGCACTACTACCGCTAGGCAGTAATACAATATACTAGGCTCGGTATAGGCGAATTTAGGGTAACTTAGTTTATAGACGCTATTAATACTATCCGGCGGAAGACCTTTAAAAGCGACAACATTCGCTCGGCCTTCCGGAAGACTAGAATTGCCCCTATAAGCGCTTAACGAGCGCTCGACTTCCTCCGAGACGAGTACGGCACGTATATAGTCGCCTATATAAAGCGTAAAATTAACGAGAAGGCGGACCTCTTAGTGCAGGACCTAGATAGGCTCTGCGAGGCCTACGAAACAGGTAAGCTGTTCGAGGTCTTACACCTACTAGATTTGCCGCCTCTAGTAGATATAAGCCTATTTAATCTAGCCTTAACTATCCGTACTATAAAGCGACAGGTTAACGTACTTAACGAGCAATTAAACAGGCATAGACCGCTATCGTTACTAATACAAGGTCTTCTCGAAGGCGTAACGTCTTCGGTGCTATTCTATGCTAATACTAGAGTATAAGCCCTTTACGACCTCTTAGAGATAGAGATAGCTGCTAAGGTACGCAAGGTACGGAAAGCTAATACCGGCAAACAGTAGAAGATTAGAATAGCCTATACTTATAAGGTCTAGTCGCGGATAGCTTACCGCGAGTTATCAGCTATTAAGAAGGCTTAGAAGTTAGTTAATAGCAAGGCGGCGAAGACAAGGAAGCAGTAGAAGGTCTATTATAAGCGCTAGCGGAAGACAATCGGCACTATAGTAACTAGAAGAGGCCGCAATAAGGATAAGAAGAAGCCCCTTCTTAGGCGTACCTTATAGTTACTACTTAAGCCATTTCTACCGTTGCTTCTAGGTAGTATCTATAAGACCGGACCGCTTACTAGTTATTGTAAACAAGGTCCGATTAAGAAGGTCTTCTAACCTAAGAGGCGCGAGTTAAGGCTAGTCAAATATAGCGCTAGTGCTAGCCGCTATTTACCTAACAACTTAGAAGACAAGGCTCTATTGAAAGTATTTAAATTAGCTAATTTAATAGGTAGCAACGAGTCTATTAGTAATCTATATCCTTACTTCGCTACTGCTATACCTTCGAAGCTACTACGCCGGAAGAAGGCCGCTCGGTTTAGACTAGTAGATACGTTGCTATTAGACTAACGAGTATTACTAGAAGATAGCAATTAGGCTTAGTTATCTGCAAAGGATAAGGGTATAGAAGAAGCCACTTTTAATAGAAGTTGTCGCTATAGCTAGTAGTTGTCCTTCTTCGAGAATAACAACTCGCTAATTAGTATAGAAGTAGACGACCGAGCGCTGTCTAATAAGGAAGACTTATTAGACTCGTAGCACTATAGGTCCTTATTTCTATTAAGAATAAGGCTAAAGGACCTTACCTTGCTTGCTAAGGAGATACAGAGGCAACGCACGGCCGAAGACCTTGTTAAAGAAGAGTCTAACAGCGACAATAAGGTGTTGTATATACAGTCTATAGGTCTTAGCTCTTAGTCGCAGCTATACGAGATAGAAGGGGAGATAGGGTTAGGTTAGGTACTAGATCTATTACTCGAGGAGGATACGGAGCTACCGGAAGTATTAGATAATGATTAATAGGCCTTATAACTACGTTATTTAATGCTTCTTAATATATAGATATACTACTAGAACGAGCTAATCTCTCGTATTAGTATAGGAAGTAGAAAGTAGTAGATTTATGCCTGCTACGCCCGCTAAAGCCGTATATACCGACTTTCTACGCATCTACTAAACACTAGCTATATTAACACTATATAGATATATACGATATATAGTCTCAATCTACTTACTCCGGGCTTTTATATAATATAAAAATTATATGCATACGATATGTGGTTGTCTTATAAATATAGGGTAAAGGGTCGACTCGGTAGGCTATAAAGCCGACCTAAAAGCGACTTTATACTACTATATAACAACACCCTTACTATATACAATTATAGAACGCTCTAGCACCGTTAGAATGACCTAGAATCGGGCAGATACTAAGATAACTATATAAAATAACTGCCTGCACGATCTGTAGGCATTTTGCAGATAGGTATTGGTTCTAGGGCTAGTTTTGTAGATAGGTGTAGACTGCTCACGGAGTGAGCGGCGTTTGCCTCCAATTCAGCTGCGGATACGTGATGTTGGCCGTGCTGCAGGAACCCGTTGCCCGCTTGATGCATCCTTCGCTGGCCAATCACTGTCACTCACGGCACATGCAAGACATGCACTCTTCCCGCCTGCACGAAACACGAAACCATTCGTCGCTCGCTTTGATGACCTTTTGCTCATCTTGCGCAAGTGTACCACTTCGAAACTTGGACAATCCTCGCCGTGGACATCAATATGCAATTCCTCTTTCTTCTGCCGCCGTGCTACGCGTCTGGCACGCTCCACTTTTGAATTTGCCTTAATAAAGCGACCGGCGGAGATGCACGCTGCAAACGGCCTGCCATCCCGGTCCTATCGGAAATTACGAACGCTTTCAACCGTCAACCACATCCACCTCGCGTCTTCCAAAGCACACATCCAACTCCGCCCGTTCTTCACCTGCTGGAGATGAGATTCATGTAAAACGAGGTAGCTCCGCCCATGACACTACTGAAGTTGCCCACTGACACATGATGTGTTCATACATGATCTTGAAAGTGGGTACACGCGAAATAATACACTTCCTACATTAGAGTCCATCGTCAAACATCTTCAACTTTGGGAGCAACTAGCATATACTGTCCTCGGCACTGCAGAGTACGTTGGGTTGGATCGTGCAGTCTAGCATCAAGTCAAACTGGCCAAAAAAAATCCACCAACATCAAAATGCGATGAGCAAAAGACAGGCTGCTTCCAGGGTTCGAACCTGGGACCTCTTGCCTATTGATTGCTTGTTAGAAAGATTTTTCGAATTTTGGAGCGTGACTGAGTATGTACATATAGTGAACTGTAGCCCTAAGCAAGAATCATACCTCTAGACCAAAGCAGCAAACGCTTGAATCTAGGCAACGCGCTATTAGATGCTGCGCTGGAAATCAGGTTCAATATATGACTCACTTGTCATCCAACCTCGGAAGCCTTAATGGCTGTCCACGCACACCATGCGGCGATGTTCACTTTCGATCCTGACAAGGCAGATCTTCTCTCTCTGTTCGCACAACTCTATCGGGTTCGCGGCAGCGCCAACGTGATAGAAGATTTATCCGACCCAGAGGTAGTCGTTCAGCTTTTCCTGTATGCTCGCGAGTGGGACGAATTCGATTACGAAAACCTGTTCCACTTCACTCTTTGCCTTGGCAACTTGCACGCTCATAAACATGATTTGATAGAGAATACTCCGTTTTGGGCTAAAATCTGGCGCGCCAAGTACGATAACAAGATACGATGGCTTCCGTGGACCAAGAAGTCGTTCATAGATTGGCCCAACGGCGGCATCGACAAGTACGGCATCACTCAGGAAACCATGGCCGAGTACTACGATCGCATTGTCGACGGACTTCCACCGGCAAATCGCTGAAGATGGACAAGCATTCGACCCCCGTGCTTTCAAAGGTCCCGAGAAGCCCTCGTACTTGTTCCAAGGCTGCAAGTTCCACGACCAGCGACTCTACGAGGTCCTCGGTGTGCCGGAGATTCCTGCTATACCAGTCGATCCTATTGTTTGGCATCCTAAGACTGATACTCTCTTTTATGGCGTCAAAAGCCTATGGGCCTACGGCTAGGTTACATAGATGTTGAATTGTGAATATTCAGTTTGAATATATATTTATATTCAATTGAATATGATCTTGAATATAGGTGGACTGAATAGTAGGTATATTTATATTTAGGCAGGCTATACGTCGGCGTATATAGATCCTATATAGATTTTCAATTTTGTAGTATTTTAAGCTCTTTCTTTAGACAATAATAGGTACGAAGCGCGTAGAAGTAATCGAGGTAGATAAGTAATAATACTAGTTATTCTAGTAGTAGTAGTGCTAACTCGTAATTAGCTATTAGACTCGGAGTCTAAACCTAAGCTAATATCGTCGCTAATATTGCCGCTACTAATACTGCCGCTACTAACAACTTAAGAGCCTATTATTAAGACCGAGCCTACTATTAAGCGTAAACCGTTACTAGTTAAAGAAGATAAAGAGCCTATTACGAAGAGGCTTCGTAAGAATCCGAGGAAGACGTCGAAGGCGATAGAGTAGCTCGAGAAATAGCGAGCCGAGATAAACACTTAGTATAAGGTAATAGAGCGGTTGCTAGAACAACGCTAGGAGATTAGGAAGGGATATAAGGCCGTAGAATATAGGATAATTGCGAAGAATACTAAGCTCGATATTTATCTAAAGAAGGTAGAGGCTTTCGACGAGTATATTCGGAAGAAGGGCAACTATATACTAGTATATCCGAGGGACTGTCGTTGCGAGGTATGTCTCGACCGTATTCGTAGGGTAGAAGAGAAGGCGAGGCACTTCAGATTCGCGGATCCGTATAGTTGTAACCTATATATACTATATAGCGGTAAGGAATATAAGCTAAAGAAAGAGCTCGCTACGTAGCGCGCTCGTAACGCTTTAGCGGCAATAGCGATAGCAAAGGAGTATATTAGTAGTAGTAGTAGTGTTATAAATAAAGAAGATAGAATATAGAAGGTATTAGTAGCTTCCGTATATGCTATTGCTGCTTATCTAGGGTCCTATAGCGTTATATAAGGCTTAACGTAGCCTAATAATCGTATCCGGAGAGTATAACCGAGAGCGGTCCGCTAGCGGGCCTTTCCGGCCGCATAGCTTTAGTAAACTCAAAATTCTTAAATCTATACTAACAACTATACCTCGACGATAAACACCGCTATAGTTAACCTCCGTACTATTTATAAATTAATATATAAAGCATAAGAAAATTTGCTAAATAGCTAGGCTTCGTAACGGGAAAACGACCTACCTCAAAAACGTAAGCGTAGCGATAGCGCTAGCTATAAAAGCGATAGCGACCTCGAAGCGGTCCTAAATCCGACACTAGTCGAAATACCCTCTACTAATACGCAGTCGACTGAGTCTATACAACATTCGACACCTTCTTTACTACGAGTACTAAAGCTATTATCGGCACCTAGAAGCAAGAAGACAAGACAGAAAGCGGCGGATCCTAAAATACTAGTATATATAAGAGAACCTTATCCGTAGGAGGTAGAGTATATAGATAACTATAGATACAAGGTATAGTACTATATATTCGAGGATTGCTACAAAACAGCCTTCGAGCTAGACTTAGGTCTATAGTATAGTACGATAAGCAATGCGGACTATTATTTAATAAGAAGGTATAGCTTATATACTAACAAATACAAAGGCAAGGAGCCGCCGAGACAGAAGTAAGCCGATATTCGCGATAGTATAGCAATTTAAGTACTTACTAAGGCATCTTCTTAAGAGGAATACGCACTCTCAATCCTACGTAACGTAGCTAAAACACAGTAATATCGTAACGCTCTCGCTGCCTTCGCCTCCGAGCAGAGTATAGCCTTTAATAAGCTAGTTTCCGCTAGTTTCTATAATATTATATTAGCCGTTAATCTATAGGCTTTACGAGTCTTCCTATAGTCGTATACTTCGCTCCGCTTACGAGTCTTCCGCCTCTTCTATTATATGCGCTATTAAGTAGTAAAATACCTCTCTATAGCTATTAGCTATATTTACCTTTATATAGACACCTAGAAGTCGCAATATAGCTATAAGTACTATTAAGCTATTAACTGCCAATTCGTCGATAAGGATAGCAAGCTATAATAAGTACTTCTCGACCTTCCTATCGTTATTATATGCTATACTAGAGCCGAGCTTATATAGCTTCTTATTAAAGCCTTTAAGCAGTTTAATATTGTTAACAATATTAGCTAGATTATAAGCGACAACGTTACGTCTAATAATACGTTAATGCGTAAGATTGAGCGCTTTCTACGCTCCGAAGGTATTACTTAGTAGTACGAGAAGATACGCCGGCTTCGCTATATTAGATATATTATTAACCTCGCTATATAAGCCTTTATATTCTCGGAGTCTTAAGAGTCGGCGGAGATAGCCTTCGAGAAGGCAAAGAACAACGAGCGTACCTTTATTAAGCAATAGACAGCTGCTTACAATGCCGCTACTGCTAGTAACGACAATATCTCCGTCTCTATATAGCTTAATATTAATATAGCCTCGTTTACTAAGCAAGAGACTATATAGAAGCTATACAACCTATTACTCCGCCTCTAAGACGATATTATATAGGCTATATTCAAGTTCTTAGCTAGAGCCGCTACTATAGCAGCGGTGCTAAAGATACCTAGTAAGACTTAGTAGAATAGCTAGCTCTTGCTTATAGAAGAGGCTATTAAAGCTAAGCCAATACTAGACCTTCTATTCGTACGAGAGCCTTTACTATAAGACGTAGAACTAACTACAACCGACTAGATAGTAATTAAGTACGCTCGCAACTTCCTATATCTATTTAAGGAGGTTACAATACGCCTATAGAGCTATAACTATATACTAGATAGCTTCTAAGAAGCTATAGAATACCTCGTTAACTATTACGAGAAGTCTCTCGAGCTATATAAGTATAGACCTGCTATTACGAAGTCTATTATTGTCTCTTAGCACCTATTTAATAAGTACTACTAACTTATCGATAAATCCGGTACGTACGTAGCGGCCCTATTGCTATACCCTTTAAAGCGACTTGCCTAGCTTTAGAAGCGCTAGACTAGAGTAAAGAATACTAACTAGTTAGAGCTAGTAATAGCAAGAGCGAGGGTATTATAGTAAGAATATAAGGACAGGTACGAGCCCTTAGCAAAACTAACTACTACTATAGCGGTTATAGACCTTACTAGCTTCGAGTCGTAGCAATTAGCCGCGGAGGTTATCGATACGGTTAAGAACGAGTTTAATAGCTTCGTCTATACCGCTCCGTATCTATTGCCTATTATCTAAAATAGCAGTAGCAACGACGTCCGAATAGGTCTATTACAATAGTAGCTATAACTAGCTTAGCGACAGGCGTAGCCTTTATTATCGCGGCTTGCTATCGACGTCTTATCCGCCTTCGCTATATCCGCCGAGAGCGAGCGTACCTTTAGTATAGTAAGGCGTACTATTCTATAGGACCGAAGCTAACTAGATAGTAAGACAGTGCGTATAATAGAGCCTTCTAAACAATAGTAGAAGGCTAGTATTATATTACTAGTAATAGATAATAGTGCTATTAAAGAAGATAAGGCGGAAGACTTATTAGATACGTAGTACTATATAGTAGGCGCCTTGTAGTAATATATCGATAGTATTATTATTACAGTATCTACAACAATAGTATCTACAATAATAGTATCTATAATAATAGTATTAATTAGTCTCAATAGATAGCGACAACGACGTAGAAGTAGCTATTAATCTATCTATCTACCTCCGCGGAAGACTGAGAGTGTGTTTACCTTAGTGCCGGTAGATTTAGTTATATAGCGCAATCCACCGGATTTTCTACCGGTTACAATCTACTACCTATTCCACCTCTTTGTTTACCTTGTTTTCCGGTGGATACTGTCGGTAGATTGTAATTAATTACTATAGCGCCGTCCGAGCGCGGTATGCTATATTCAGTAGGTGTATACGTCTACCGAAAACGCACTTTCAAACCGCGTTTTCGGTAGATTCGCGCTATACGCGTTCCTTGCCTAGAAATACTATCTCTTTGCCTATATTCTTATTATTATTACTATCTCTTACTATTGCTATAGATTCTTCGAGGGCGCGTAATTAACGGATCGGTATGTTGCTTTGTATAATAGCTAGCTACTAGAATTCGACACTCGTTGCCCTTCTGCGGCGGAAATAGCGTAGGAAATGGTATAAACTAGCGGGCGTAGTATAGACGCTTACGTAGGCGAAGAAGGGTCGATATAAGGTGTTTCGAGTGCTATATAGTCCGCCGAAGGAGAGTTATGATATAACAGGTTTAAGGCAGCCGGTGCTAAAGAGTTTGATTAAAGAATTAGACGAGAAGGCGCTTGTTCGATGTCGTAGAAGGAAGAACGATATAACGGTCGCTAAGAAGGTAATAATTTATATAGACTTCGTATACTATAACCGCTCGATATTGGACCTAAGAAGGCTCTATTAGCACTCGATACGGACGTTCAATCGGGTGTTAAAAGAAGTTAGTATTGCGCTCTGTTACCTTACCGACGAATACGTACGACTGCCGGACGACCTGTCGCCTTATAAGAAGCTAATTAGTAGCCGCGATGCTAGCAAATTTAAGTACTTCGCGGACGTTGTAGGAGCGATAGATAGCACCCTTATTCCGGTAAGTGTACTATAGTCTTAGCAAGGCCCTTATCGCTATAGGAAGAACTATATCGCATAGAATATAATAGCGGCTTATAGCTTAGATATAGTAGTCTATTATACTCTTGTCGGTTACGAGGGCGCTAGAAATAATAGTTAGGTATTAAAGAAGGCGTATTCGAAGGACTTTATCGTTCCTGCTAGCAAGAAGTACTTAGCAGATAGCGGCTATTCCTTCAAGGATAAGAGGCTTCTCGTACTATATAAAAGGACTAGATACTACCTTCGAGAACAGGCCGCTGCTAGTAGGCGTCTAGTTAATAAGGAAGAGCTATATAACCTCCGTTACGCTTAGCTTCGCAATGTAGTTAAGCGATTGTTTAGTATAATATAGAAGCGCTTCTATATTATTAAATAAGGCCCTTACGAGCGGTATTCGATGCGCTCGCAGTCTAGGTTTATTATATCCTGCTTCGTACTCTATAACTTCATCCTTCGCTATAGATAACAGCCTTTATCTAGTAAGCCTAAAGTTACTATAGTCTACCCTTCGGAGGTTAATAAGGACGACGAATTGGCAGGCGTTACCGCCGACAATAAGGATCTACATTAGCGCTATCGTAAAGCCTTTGCGCAGAATATATAGGACGATTACGGGCAATACCTAGAAGACTATAGTTTGGACGAGAGGGAGGTTTAGGAGGCCGAGTTTTAATTATAGAGAATCGCAGAAGTCGTAGAATAGTTTACTAATATAGTAGCGAATAGGCAGGAATCGAATTGTATAAGGAACTTAGTAAGATTTGTTCGTATTCGTTGCTTTTCGGTTTAAACCGACATATTTAACTATTGCTAGCGCTTTACTTATTCTCCTTCGATATTCGAGTGCGTCTAGCTATCTAGATTCTTAGCATTATAAGGCTGGAATTGAAGTTCGAGTCGTTAGGATATCCTTTCGCTACAAATGTAGACCCCGCACGTAACGACGATTTTGCTAGCAAAAAGTAACAACACCTTTATATAAATTAATAGTATAGACCCTAAGCTACATTTCCGACGAAAAAGCATCCTAACCTATAGAACTCTCTACCGAAAACCGGGCCTCGATAGGCTTAAAACATGTTTCTTCCGCGATTATAATCTATCCCTTCTATAATAATACTACTAGCTACTGCCGACCGTATCTATACGGAATATAAAAGCTCGACGGCGACGGATACTTAGTATAATAGTAGTTATTTATACTAGGAATTAGCTGCGGTCTAGGTTTAATATCCTATAGCACCTAGCGGAAATACTAATCTAAATGCTCCCTTTTCTTCTTATTACGCACCTACTTCCTTATAATAGCGATATGCCCTATATTAGGCTTGCCTACTTCTATTGCAAGAAGAGCGCGGTCTGCCTTACTAACGCCCTATAGAATATCCTTATCTATAAGGCGATTAGTAACGTCTCTAGCATTAATATCGTACCTGTATTCGATACGCTTCTTCTTAGCCTCTACCTTCTCGGTAGTACGCTCTTCGCGCTCTCGCTCTCGCTTAGTAATAGCGTCTTCTCGAGCTGCTTTAGCGTCGTTACGAGAAGCCTTTAGGAAGGCAGAGAAGGTCTATTGCAGTAGAATCTGGCTCTTCTTAATAATAGTAAGTAGGGCGTCTTTATCCTTCTTACCCTTTCTAGCTATATCTAACTCCGCCTATTTCTTCGCCGCTGCCTTCTTCGCAATATTAGCCTTCGTATAGCGCGTAGCAACAAGCACCTAGACTTCTATTTCTAATATTATAGATAGGTCTAATTCACCGTTAATATCGGCTTTAAGGAGCGCTGCTCGATCGGCCTCTATTATACCTTCTAGTAGCGGCACTTCGTTACCTTTACCCTCTTCCGCCGCCTCTATTTCCTTACCTTCGCTATCGTCGTCTGCCGCTATATCCTTATTACTGTCTAACGCTAGGTTAGCGCCGACACCTGCCTCGTAGCCGCTCGCAATATTAAGCTTAATAATCTTAAAGAGCTCTTCCGCATACTCCGGTACCTCGTCGCGCTATTGCTTATACTCTAGATGCTTCTAGAAGTGCTTATTTATAACCTCTTTATTACTAGGCTTCGGTAGATGTCTATTCTAGCCGCTTATATACTTCAAATAAGTAGTATACGGATAATACTTCTCTTTAAACGTCCGCTACCGAGCCTTCGAGCCTTCCTACTTAAAATAGAGCTTAAAGTTTATACTTATTTACGCCGCAATTCTACGGTAGTATTTAAGATAGAAGCTATTGCTATAGTTTAATAGTTGCTTATCCTTTAGCTTCTTTACCTCCTTTAAGAAATATACCTTATACTCCGGTTGCTAGCGTATAACCTCTAGAAATTCGCTGCCTATATCCTTGTCCTTATTCGAGTCCTTTAGTACTAACTTTCTCTTCTTTGCAGGCGTCTTAGTAACCGCCGCCTTCCGCTTAGAAGGCGTTGTTATTGTCTTCTTCGAAGCGGTTGTTATAGCCTTCTTCGGCGCTATTATTCTCGAGCAATTGCTATATAATAACGACCTTCATTTAGCGCCTAATTACGGCACGTCGAACACGAGATAGATACGCATTACTAAGGCGGCCACTTCCGATACACGGTCTTTCTAATCCACCGGATTATTTACCTTAAAAAGAGGTGGATTGGAAAATAACGTACCGGTAGATTAATCTACGGTATCTACAATCCACCGATCCACCGACGCCAAAGTAAACACACTCTGAATATCGACTATTCACCTGAATACACCAAAAGCCATATTCATATTCACTGAATATAGCCTCTGAATACTGACTATTCAGTATTCAACATCTATGCTGGGTCAAGAAACTTCTCGGCGACCTTGCAGCGGGAGTCGATCGAGAGATAAACGCCATCGAACTTGCCGCAGTCAGACAGGAAGTCTTCCTTTGGTAAGACTGTCGACGTGTCTACGCTGACTTCTCTCGTCGAAGAATCTTGTTGATACCATTCGCTGAACAGTAAGTATTCGAAGCTGTCTCTCAAACCAAATGACCACTCTTTCGCCTACGTTCCTTCCTTCCCTGTTTACAACATCCCTTTCTATTCTTTCAAAACACCAACCTTCATACATGTATACAAGAAGCCTTTCATCATTCATCGCAGCATAGTCGATCTGACAAGCAGCGATGGCATTGAACGATTGAAAGTCTCAATTTCGGTCCCAAAATAGTATCTTAATGCCATGACTTATTGGGAATTCGTGTCGCTCAAACCAATGTTTTTTTAAATGCAGACTTGAACAGCCGCAGTGTCCGGCGTCCGCAAGCGTTCTCCACTTCGATAATCAAAAATAGCACTGTGATCTGTCGCATTCTTCGACTTTTGCAGGGTGGCGCGTGATATATACGTAAAAACGCGTCGCGACTGCCTGGAACGCGTTCGTCTGCTCTCACAGTCCAAACTTTATTCTAACCTTCCAAGCTCTCTCTCTCTCTCTCTTCGCATCCTACAATCACGCATCCAACATTTTCCGCGATGGCAATGGCAACTCCAAAGCTGCTCGATTCACAATGTTCGTATTGTGAAGCCATGTGCACAGGCAACTCCTGTGCTGGCTGCAAGGTCGTGAGATACTGCTCAAAAGAACATCAGACCGAAGACTGGCCTAGACACAAGGTGCAATGTGTAACGGTCAAGAAAGCTCGGTCGGCTATGGACCGAGAAGAACGCAAATTGCGCCAGGAACCGGACCAGCCAGATCCATTCCGAAATGGCGATCCATTCGAAACCGACGTTGGCCATTTCTGGGGCATCATTGAGACCCGAAGCTACATGCGAGCGAAGTACGGGTACCTGGATGGGCTTAGGAAAGTCAAGACCAAAGAGGCAGTCCAAGCGGCACTTGA
The DNA here is from genome assembly GCF_000340215.1 of Pseudocercospora fijiensis CIRAD86. NCBI lineage: Eukaryota > Fungi > Ascomycota > Dothideomycetes > Mycosphaerellales > Mycosphaerellaceae > Pseudocercospora > Pseudocercospora fijiensis. Next base: position 1,153,073 of record NW_006921534.1, on the reverse strand, counting down.
TCAGGTGGGCGACTTGACTTGGAAGCGACATTGATGCACAGCCAAGAAACTGACATTTGTGACAGGCCAACGATTGCTTGCGCCTTTGTCGCGGCGACAACATGGGTGTGCGTGATATGGTTCCAGCCCTCATGATCCGGCTCGGCAAAGACCAGCAGGCCTACGACTTCCTCAAGTGGTACTGCACCACTGGCGAGGAGCCTGACTATGATTGGGGTGACATGAGCCTACCGTACCTTGACTTAAAGGACGAGAACGTGCTGGAGGAACTCCATGAGAACATGCATCACACGTACGCTGGCATTGAAGTCATCGCTTCCATGACACTTATTAAACTACGCCTCCTCTTCGATATCCAGGAGCTGGAGCGCCGCAGTCCGGTTGGGGAGAAACTGCCCCAGGAGATTCTTGACCTGGTCCGCGAGCAGATGGCTTCCAATATCATTTCGAAGAATGAAGCTTTGATGTCCGACATTCGCAATGGAGTCAGCTTGAAGCCATACATCCACAAGCTCGAAGGTCAGCTCGATGTGTTGTTCCAGGCGGCTAAGGAGAACAACAAGCATTTCTGGCCGGCTATTGTAAATCCTGGGTCTGCTTTGACAGCAAGACCCGCATCCTACTCGATGGGTTCCAAGGAGGAAATGCAGCTGAAGCTGCAGTACCTGTATGAGGCGTGGGAAGAGACTCCTGGTGCTATTGAATGGGTTAAGAAGAAGCTATGCTAGATCAGATCTCCCAGCAGGCTTGATCTCACGCATCGACCGGCTCTACTGCAAATTTGATGTGTACGAGGCCAGCCATGATAGTCGCGAATCCTGCTCACCCCCTCCTCCTCCTCCCTCCTCCCTCCCCTCCCCATCCCGCTCCTTCTCAACCACAAACCAATCATCATTCTCCCCACCCCTACTCCCCTTGCTCTCTCGCTCAAACCTCTTCAACTCCCCCTTCAACCTCTTAATCCCCCTCGCCAACCCCAAAATACAATTCTCATACCACAAATCCCCAGCATACTTGCTCTTCGTAACAACATATCCATAATATCTCGGATCGACTTCCGCGATCGGACCCATTTCGATTTGCTTCAGGAGGGTGACGGTTTCGGCCTAAAGGAGTTAGCGAGAGGAGATTTTTTTTTTTTGATTTTCGTGAGGGATGGTTTGGCTTACGTGGTCGTGGTGATTAGGTTCTTGGAGGGCTGAGATGAGGGTTTCCTCGAGCTCTGTTTTCAGGGCGCGGAAGGTGGAGGTTCCGTAGTAGAGGGCGGATTTTAGCTCGTGTTGGAGGAAGTCGGCGAGGTCGGGGAATGGAGATGTGGTGTGGTTGATGTCGTGGTAGGGTGGCGAAGAGGCTACGTAGGAGAAGAGTTGGGGGAGGGTGATGGGTGTGTCTAGAACTCGAGGCATGGCTGTTTGTAGCATGAGCTGGGAAGGTTGGAGTTCGAAGTTCTCTATGAGTGCTTCGTTGTCAGCTTCTCCTGGGCTGAAGGAGAATCAATGTCTCAAGTTGTGTCACCGGGCGCCGATGTGAGCTGCCGTGGACGATCGTTCAGAAAAAATCTAGACAGTCAGCACCGCAATGTAGAAAGTGTTCTTCTTCTGACGATTAGTATAATTGCTTGAGGGACTTGGAAACAAGACTTGAGTCCTTGGATTGAGTAAGTCCACTCGCATAAACCTTGCATTCGTTTCCCATCTACAGCAGATACCTATACGTGGGATTCATGTCGCCAAGCTCCGTCTTCTCGTGCTCCGTCAGGCTGAGATCGATCGCTTGTTTGTCTCGCTTCTTGTTGGCCAGGTAGCATCCTGCTCCGTAAATAATGCACGCTAAAATGCTCAAGATGGTGAATGCAATGCAGATCGAGTATCCCGGGGTGTACTTGGGTGCGTCCTTCTTCAAAAATGCGAACACTGCAATGATACCTCCGATGTTTCCGAATCCGACTTGCCATGCAGAGCCCACAGAACGACGATGGTGGCCTCCGAGGTTCATGTTGAACCAACATACAATGATAGGCATGGCGGTATATGTACCCATGGTCACCAGGAATAGTGCTCCGTATTGCACATGGCGGTTGTCATGTACTGTGATGAGAGTCGCGAAACCAGCGATGGAAATACATATGCTGAAGACAGCGAAGCCGAAGCGATGTTTGGCTGCATCGGAGATAGTGGCCATGAGCATTGCGAAGCCAAAGGCTGCTGCCCAAGGAGGCACGGAGTGCAGCTGTGTCTGAATGGGAGTGTATCCGTAGCTTTGGATGATGCCGGGTGCGAAGTAGGCATAGCCATAGGCCGGAACGATCAAGCCGAAGTACATGAAGCCAGCAACGATGACTTTGTAATCTTTGAAGACGTTCGCGACATCTTTGGCGGTGATGGATCGCTCGAGGGCAGATTGGCCTTGATCCTTGCGCAGCCTGGCTGCAACATAAGCCTTCTCGTCGTCGCCCAGCCACTTGGCCTGCTCTGGAAAGCTTGGGAGAAGGAAGAAGAAAATGAAGGACACGGCGACGGTGAGTGCTCCTTCGAGGATGAAGATCCATCTCCATCCTGCGTAGCCTGAGAAGAGTCAGCGCGGGCGCATCGTTGGAGCTAGGGTGAGCTACCTGAAACGCCGTCCATCTTGCCGATTGCAGCAGCGAGCAAACCACCAAAGGCGCCTGCTAGCGTGGTGCTGGAAAAGAAGAAGCTGTATCGTTTCTGGGCCTCAGACCGCCGATACCACATTCCGATGAGGTAGAAGCATCCCGGGAACATGCCAGTCTCGAAGACACCGAGAAAGAATCTGGTGGTGAGCAGGGCGGAGTAGCTGGTGACAATGCCCTGCATGATTGTCACGAAGCCGAACAAGAACATGTTCAGACTCAACCACACATGCGGCTTGAACTTCTTGAGCAGGATATTGGATGGGATTTCGAACAGCACGTAGGGCACGAAGAAGATGACGAGCGCGGTGTTGTACTCATCGCCCTGCAGGCCAAGCTCCTTGCTCAGGCCGAAGACGTTGGCGTTGGCGATGTTGACTCGGTCCAGGAAGGCGAGCAAGTACAGGATGCACAGAAACGGGACGACGTGGAAGTCGATGCGCGTCACCAGTTTGCGCTCCGTCGTATGCGGCGGACATGGCACTTCCAGGTCGTCGTCGTCGTCGTCGTGTTGAGGGCATCCTGCATGCCGTTGTGCTGGCCATGTCTTCTCGTTGTTCGCCCATGGCAGCTGCATTGTGCGGCGCGCGGGAAGTGGTCGGTGAGTCTGTTAGGCGGGAGTCATTACCGAGCAGAGGAGATGGAGGAGATGGAGGAGATGGAGGAGATGGAGGAGATGGAGGAGATGGAGGAGATGGAGGAGATGGAAGAAAATGGCTGCTGGTCAGCCGGTGAGGAGACGATTGACGATTGATTAGTGTACTTCGCTTGTCTCCTACCCTTCCGTTCATTCGCCGGCGCATCGGCTTAACAAGACGAGCCATCGGCACACACAGAAGACTGCGGTATACATTTTCAGCTGCTACAATATTTCTATACGCCGATGTCGGTCCCGCATTGCTTGGCGCTCCAACCTCACTCAAACATCAACAACACCTCCATGCGCTCTCACCAGAACTGGCACTGCGCGAGGCATCGGAGGCACGGGGGGGAGGGGAGGGGAGAGGGTGGGAGCAGGGGGAGGGGGAGACTATCAGGCGGCATCACAGCCTACGTACACCGAGCAGTTGACATTGGTGATACCGATATTGATGATACAATAACAGCGAAGCCCGCCAATTCTGTCGACAAAGCCATCTCGAGCAACCCAAGCATCGCACGCACATTAACTTGACCTTCCGTCGGCCGCTGGAGATGGACTTGTGTCTAGAGGGCACACAAGCAGAATCGCGAAAGAGCTCGGGATGACACTTGCCTTCCATGAGCATCGCAGCAGCTCTGGGCACTCTGAATGCATTTACTCTTCTTTGTATCGAACTTGCCAGGCTGCGAGGTATGAGAGCAATTCAAACCTACAACTTGACATTTTGCACGCACAGTCGCGCGTTTTAGACAGCGTCGCGTTGCAAGAACGAGGTGAAGGCGACTGGAAACCCGCCGTACGATGGCTCGAGCGTGCGCTTCACTTTAGCAAAGAAGTCCTTGGCTCCTACCATCCGGACACGCTTCTGAGGAAACAAAGGTTCGCCAACATCTATGCACTGACACGACGCGGTCGGGAGGCGCTCGAACTCATCACAGATGTCGTCGAAACCTATGATGTGATGTATGGGCCCAACTCAGAAGCCAGCTTTGTGGCCAGGCGCGCAATGGCCGAGATCAGTCCAGCAGTGGGAGCCAGAGTGGAGAAGCCCTCGCTGTCTCAAGAAGAATTGACAAGACTTGACCCCGGAGATGCGAATATTCCGATACCTTTATTGTTGCGAGCCGAGACGCGGGCCATAGCTTGCATGACTGATGTGCAAGTGAAGCTGTGCCTGTGCGACGTAGAAGGTGCTGCACTCGTATTGACGAAGGTCAAGGACATAGTCAACTCGGGCCCATCTCGGCTTGGGAAATGCTGGAAACGCATTCAAAAGCTCGACGATGACATTTCCACCAGTGCTAAACTACTCAGCCACTTGAATGCAGAGGAGAAGCAGAAAGCGGCAAAGTTCTGCGAATCCTGAATTCCGCCTTCGCTAATGCAGCAATCGCAGTCACCTGAGATGCATCGCAACATGGAAAGATTCGAAACTTTTCTAGCGCATACGTATGGAGCACAGTGAGCGTACGATGAAGAGAGCTAAAATAGTCTAACGGGTTCCGTGTGGCATCGCCTTGCCTCTGACTTGGCTGCTGAATATCAATAAGTATCACACGAAGAGAACTTTGAAAATAAAAACACCCGACCTTCATGCTGTTTCTGCCAGACAAGCAAAGACTTTATACAAACCTGCAGCCTCCATCCAGGAATTCAAAGATTCTTTCAACTGGACGCTCGTGAGGCCTCTCCACGCTGCCTATTGTTTGAACAGGTATGCATTATCCGAGGAAGAGAAAGTGTTCTCTTCCCTTGGGAATCCAGATGAAACACAAGCCTTCGTCTCCATAGTGCATCATAACTAGGATGTCATCCACTACAGTCGCTACCTCGGGCCGCTCGTCTGAGTGGTGAGGACGTGGAAGGATCAGGCTGAGGGAGCCATCGAGCGGCTGAGTGGGGGTAGAGCTAGGGAGGAAGTCGTTGGGCATCAAGCTTTGAGAATGGCTCCGATGAGTGGAGAAGTAGTACTCATACCTATCCCAATCATGAGTATTCGGTCACCTCACACTCCGCCATGAAGCACCACATGCCACAACCCGCGAATCGAAATCCCATACTGGCTTTACGGTAGCTTGATATCGACATTGCATCCAGGCTTCTGCATGATATATACACTCAAAACAGCTCAACTTCACAACTCCCCACAATCCCCATACTCAATCTCCGCAAACTCCCTCTTACGCGTCCCCTCCCTCATCTCCTCCCACTCCCCATACTCCATCCCCGACAAAAAAGCACTAGCCAACCCAGCCTCCATCCGAAAACAACTCACCCCATCCCCCTTTAACTCAATATCCCCAATCTTACAAACCACCACACTCTCCTCCCCCGGCCCTTCAGCTTTTGCGTCCAGGATCACGAAATAGTGCTCGTCTAAGTCGACATTTTTTGGTTTGGAGCGAAGCCATTGGACCAAATCCGAGAGTTTGTGGTTTATGAAGGGGGATTGGAAGGTTGAGGGGATGGGAGGGTCTGTTCCGGTGTTGACTTTTTTGGGGACTTTTTGTGGTGTGTCGGAGTAATCAGAGCTTGATACGAGCCAGAGATCATTGACACTCGTAGCTGACTTGGCTTTTTGGAGGATTTTGTTGATTACCTGTTTTTCCAGGTTGACAACAGCGAAGAGTGCAAAGGGCGGCGAAACTCCTTTGGGGGCCATTTCTGAGATTGTTGAAGTGATGAATTTGTCGGTTTGGTGTCTAGTTGAAGAATCGATGGGCTATGCTCACGCTGACGGGAGGATGTCTCAGCTATTTCAGAGATATCGCAAGGTTAATGGGCAGTGCAGAGGTAGGATCTGGGGCTATTTATCTTCAGCTGAGCTCCTTGTGCAACTTCAAGTCGCTCTGTGACGAAATGGCTGATGGAAAGTGGAAGCAAAGCTGGGGCAGAAATTCTTGCCTCAGGAAGTTTGCATTCGTTTCACGGCCGGAGCTGCTCGTCTTTGAATCTCAACAAACACGAAAGCAATATCGAACGCTGGGCGATCCTGTTCCATCGCATGCCGAACGCGAGTACGAACGAGAATATCATTCCGTTTCCAGAGAGTTTTGGCGAGCGCAGCAAAAGCACGATTGCTTGACCAATTGACTGAAAACATCAACGGCCTGCTTCTTGGCTTCTGGCTTCTGGCTCCCACATGCGGTGCGATGGCGACACATGGCTGTGTTCAGCTGTTCTTCGATGGGAATGGCAAGAGGTGTCTCAAGTATGAGCGGCCTCGAGCTGAGCATCTTGGTTGTAGGCACAGGTGTAGCTGTATAAAGACGATCTTGATTGACCGTTCAATGGTTCTCATTCACAAACTCATCAGCGCAGCTCGTTCCCTGGCGATATGATTACTCTCACTCCTCTACTCGCCCTTGGCCTAGCCTACGCTTGCACAACTGGCGCTACAGTCGTGCCCCGAGACACCACAAATTTGGGATCTCACGATATCCAGCATGACCGAATCATCAAGCGTAGTGACCGAGGCAGATGGACAATGTTCTGCGGTGGTACGCCTCCCACACAAGGCTCCCAAACTCGTGGAAGGTCCATTGAGGAAGCCTGTAACAATGCTTGCTACTACATGAACTTCGTCAAGCCAGACTTTGTAGCAACCTACGATTCCAACACAGACAACAACAAGAATCGCATTCACTCTGGCTGCCGGTCAAGAGATGGTAGCGTCTGCAACAAAATGCCGTTCAGCCAGAGATGGCACGATTTCCTTGGAGATAACTACAACTGCGACGAATTCCCTATGGCATCGATGAAACAAGACGACTGGAAGGCTGGAACCGTTCGCAATAGTCTTCGATGTATCGACGCTAATCAAAACTCAGGTATGTCGTCTCAAAGTGAAGTGAATCAACGTTATGCTCACTTTTTCCATGCAGCTGCTGGCAGTCAGCTTTCAAATTTTGAACGTGGTGTTGGCACCGGACTGGCAGGCAGAGTCGGTGATGGACCACTGAATGATGGAGACACATATCAGATCGCTTTTAACTATGACGGAGCAGATACAAGGTACGCCGTATCATGGAAACCTTTGCAACCTTCATCGTAAGCTCATATGCATCTCAGCAAACTAGGCTTCTGCCTCGACGCCCCAAACCCAGGCACCGCAGATATCTGTAAGCCGACCATTTCGAGCTGTCTAGCAGCATTCCAAAACTAATCAATCCAACAGGGAACCAATTCTTCCTATCTTCCTACGGAGGCCAAACAACAGGGGGCCCAATCCACTTCCCCTACCAACCAGAAACCGACAACCGCTACGCCTCTTTCGCAAACATCGACGACGACAACGACTTCGAAGACATCCTCCAATGCCGTCTCAAAATCCTCCGAACCGCAGGCGACAGTTACGAAGCCTGGACATACGACAACGCAGGCGAGCAGAGAGGCCATGCTTCTGCACAACTGACGGAAGATCAACAGGCTCTGCAGATCCCTGGAAGCGGATACGTGAAAGATACCTCAATCGTCCGGTTGGGTGAAATGGGAACTGGACGCGGCAGCGCTAATCTTGTTTATTATGGTGTTGGTGAGAATTATGCTGTGTCTTTCCCTTTTACTACTTTTAGTACTGGTAGTGATGATGCGGTTAGCAAGGCGTATCCTGATGATGTTCCTGCGGAAGGGGCTTATTGTACTGTGCCGGAAATTGAGGATGGAGAGAGTGGTCCTCGGCAGGAGATTGAATGCTGGTTTCCATGTCCTCGGACGTGATTGGAATGCGGATGGGTCTGTGAGGCGTTTTGGGTTTATTCTCACTGTCTTTATGGAACTCATTATCGATGTTGACGTCTTGATTTTTGTATACAAATTTAATGGCTCATGCAGGCGTGCTGGCACTATGCTCACAGTCTCGAGTCACTCGGACGAAGCCCAACTCGAAGCAGGCGTCTTACTATGCTTTGCCGCAAGGCTGAGAATGCCAAGACGCCTTTTCGATTGTCTTGCCGCCGTATCTTGGATGGAAAAGGCATATACTATGAGCAAAGAGGCACTGGGGGCAGCTCAAAGCCTTGTCAGGAAACAAAAGACCCGGTTCGGTGGTGCACACTTTCAAACTCAGGGAACTGCAGAGAGGTTGGCGAAGATCTCCCGGGAGCCTTGCTTTCGGCGAATTCATTCATCCGGCTGCTTTCTTACTCAGTCCATCGTGGAATCTAAAGGGCCAGGACATTCTTGAGAAGAGTGCATATGTTTGGTCATCGGATCAAGGCGTCCCCGACTAGGAGCCATTTCATGCAAGTGCCACTACGCTGTGGAATCTATCAAACACACTTTTTCGAACTTCAAGTCACAGCCCACTCGGCAAGCAGCTGCCAGAGGGCTGATGGGCAACGTCCTACTGTTGCTCGCGCTGGCCTCTCTGGCCAGCTTTTCGATCTTGCTTCTTTTCTCCTGATGGGTCTCCGAGGTTGAGTGTGGCTGTTGCGAGGCGGTTTGAAAGGTCGATTTGGGTGCGGATAGTGTTGGCGAGGTACGAAACGAGGAGCACGTCTTGGATGTGATTGTTGCTGGAATGAAGTCAGTCTCAAGCTCATTCGGTTCATGGGAATAGTCACGTACAAGTCCTTCTCAATGTCCTCCGCCTCGACCTTGGGCGCGAGGGAAAGTGTGTTCATCAGGAACTGACCCAGCGCTGAAGAAGGTTCTGCCTCCTCATCCAGCACGTTGTTAACGTAATTTGATACCCGGTTCAGCATCTCCAGCACCTGCTCGATCGCGCGCTCCAAGGTCTCAATGTCGGTTTGCAGCAACTGCGACCTGTCCTCATGATCCTGTGCGCCTGCAATCAATTCCAATCCTGACTTTTCTGCTTCGCCGTATTTGATGTCATGTGGAACTGGGATGAAGAGACATGAGTCTGCCGCTCTCTCTGCGGTAACACCGATTGGTGCACTGATGTATGTGTCTGCCTTGATATCTTGGCCAGCAACTGTGCTCACAGTCAAGTGGACTGCTGGGTGTGGGAACGTGCCATCTCCTTGTTGGCCGTAGAAATTCTGAATGAGAGCGGAGAAGGTGTTGAGCTCGCTGCTGGTTGCGTACCATCCTATGAGTACTTCCTTCGGGTTGGCCTTCAGGTGCAGCGCGAGCATTTGCTTCTGGTAGTCCATGTCTACTTCCACTTGCTCATCGGTTTCTGTGTGTGGGACTGCATAGCAGTTTCGAATCTCGACTTCGGTGCCATCTTCGCTGCGCACTCCCAGCAATGTTCCAATTACGCGCTCTTGGTCTGCGGGTCTCCGCGATGCGTGGTCGAGAATGCTGAAAATGGCTTGTGGCTGCACGGTCACAGTCACTGGCGCTGTGGACGGTGGAGCGTTGCTCACTGCGGCTGGGGCCAGCGGACGCGCGAGGTGGAGGAAGTTGTCGCCCATGTTCGCGGTTGTCGGTGGTGAGAAAAAAGGGAGGGCGGGCGCCGGGCTCAGATTCGCGGTCGTCGACTTGGACTTGTTCCTGGCGCGGGATCGAAAGACTCGCGATGCGATATAAGTCTTGGCGCGAAATTTGGGCAGGTGGGGACTGATCCCTGCCAACTCTAATCGATAGCTTTTTGGCTTGTGAAAGTCAAGGGTTCAAGAAAAAGTTTCGACATGCTATAACGCTATAATGGCTCCGTTTCGCGGTCGCGGAGGACGAGGCAGGGGCGGAAGCAGAGGAGGTCGCGGCGCAAGAGGTGGAAGCAGGGGCGGTGCGCAGAACAGTGGCAAGCTCGCCAGAAGCGGTATCAAGACGAAGAATGGGTATCGCAAGTTTGATAGTCAGCGCGTGAGAGAAGTGGAATCAGATGATGAACAGCCGCAAGTTGCCCAAGACGAGTCGGAGTCTGAGCAAGAGGAACTCGATGATGAAGATGAACAAGTGGAAGTGGTCAAGCCGACTGTGAAGGCGTACAATGCTCTTCTGCAGTCCTTCCACAAACCGGAAGAGACTGGTGAGCGGAAGGCGAAGCGGCGAAAGATTGAGCATGTCCAGGAAGATCGGAATGAGGTACAGAACGTCGATGAACTTCAATCGGATGAAGAGATAGTCGAGAACGAACAATCTGAGCAGGACAGCTTAGGAGACGACGAGAGCGATGATGAGGAAGCCGCTCCTGACTCCAACGATGACGACGGCCAGGACGATCCATACGAACTGCATTTTGCGAATCCAGACGACGGTGAACTATCGCGACGTCTCGCATCCATACAAGGGGGCAAGTGGAGCAATGAGAAGCAGGCAGTGGGTAGGCAGACGAATCTAGTCATCTCTGTCCCGGAAGCCGCGAAAGAGCGATCCCTTCTCAGACCCAAACTGTCTGGACCCAAGAAACTTCATCTGAAAGAGCGCCTTGCCAAGAACATATCCCATTCCGACTTCGAGAGCGAGGCGGCGCAAACCTTGGCTCCGTATGTCTTTGCGTATCAGGATGTCCTCGCGAGTGGTCGCACGCCACAGAATGCACCATCGCTCCGGAATCTTTCGGCCCTCCATGCTGTAAATCATGTCCTCAAGGGACGCGATAGAGTGCTCAAGAACAATGAGCGACTCAGTCATGCCGACTCCGCTGAAGTCAATGCCCAGGACCAGGGATTCGTGCGACCGAAAATCCTCATCCTCACCGAAACGCGCCAAATGGCTGCAAACTACGCAGATGCTATTGTCGAAGTCTTCAAGCCAGAACAACAAGAGCATAGAAAGCGGTTTGATGATGCGTTCAGAGATCCTTTGGATGACCGTCAGACGATGCCTGAAGACTATCGCGAGCTATTTGGTGGCAACAACGACAACAGCTTCCTCACGGCGCTCAAATTCACAAGAAAGACTCTTAAATTCTACTCGGGCTTCTATAACAGCGACATCATTCTCGCTTCACCACTGGGACTGCGAAGGATCATCGAAAATGAAGACAAAAAGAAGCAAGATCATGATTTTCTATCATCGATCGAAATCTTGATAGCAGATCAAGCAGATGGGATGTATATGCAGAACTGGGATAACTTGCAAGTGGTGTTCAACCACCTCAACCTAGAGCTGAGGCAAGCTCATGACTGCGACTTTTCTCGTGTCCGCCCTTGGTATCTCGATGGGCATGCCAAGCACCTGCGGCAAACCATTCTATTTTCGGCCTATATTACTCCAGAGATGAATAGATTGTGGAGCGCGCACATGCTGAATGTCGCAGGCAAGGTCAAGCTTACACCTATGTACGCAGGTGCAATCACGGAAGCCTCCGGCCTGGGTATTAAGCAGACCTTCTCTCGCTTCGACTCCTCATCTCCAGGAGATGATCCTGAAGCGAGATTCAAATACTTTACCACTGCCATTCTGCCCAGGCTTCTTCGCACCGGTGCGCAAGGGACACTAATATTCATTCCTTCCTACTTCGACTTCTTGCGCATACGCAATTTCTTCGCCGGCTCTACGCTTACGGAAGAAACATCCTTCGGCACCATACACGATTACAGCGAGGTTTCAGACCAGCGACGAGCAAGATCTCGCTTCTCAAATGGAAAGCACAGCATACTGCTATACACGCAGCGAGCACATCATTTCTTCCGGCTTAAGATCAGAGACGTGAAGCGGGTGATCATGTATGGCATGCCGGACAACCCCATATTTTACCAGGAGCTGGTCGAGGGTTACCTAGGCACAAGCATCAGCGAAGGGAAAATCGAGGCTGCCGAAGCGAACGTCCGAGCGATTTTCAGCAAATGGGATGGCCTGCGCCTCGAACGAGTTGTGGGCAGCGAGAGGGTGAAGAGCATGCTAGCTGGGGCTGGAGACACGTTCGACTTTGTTTGATCAGCGCACGCACAGGCCATTCGGCGTATAGCAAACATTCGCCGTCATAAGCATGTGCAGCCCTTCAAAGTCCACTCCGCGATCCGTGCGGAAGCCGCTCGTCCTCTCTAGACTATTTTGTGGACCGCGGGCAAATACAAAAAAAGCCAAGCTCTCGCACCTACACTCCAATTCTTCGTTATGAAGATCTCCAGTGTCGCGCACGCTATAGAATAGATACCATGGATACGTTGTCCGTCGAAGTCCTCTGCGACAACCATGCACACACCGGCTTTCCAGACCCAAAACATACATCAGCCACTGCGCGTTCAGAATACATCCAGATGCCGCTCGACTCGAAAGCACCGTTCGCGATCCGAGTGCTCTGCACGCGTCCTGCTGATATCGGATGCGATGCCCTCCTCATCCAAGTCTCAAGAGACGAGCAGATCACAGCAGAGCGCCCTGCCAGCATCGACACTCTTCAGCCGCTTGACATCACCCTGGGAAGTCATACAGTCCCGGCAGGACTGGAGACACCATCAAGTTTCAAAGATGAGGGCGATCACAAGTTCGTCTTGCCGAGAGATGTTACAGTTTGTATCAGCCAACTGCGGAGGACTGAAGAGTGGAGCCTCTGGTACGAACCATCAGAGGACGGAATCAAACCACCCTTCCTTGCACTCATCGATAACAAAGACTCCGAGCAAGCTGCGTCCAAGACATTCATCCTCAAATTCCGCACAATCTCCGAGCTGCGCGCAATCGGTCTACAAGTGACTCCTCCCGATCACCTGGTGTACAAAGCCGCGGAGTACGAGCCTTGGCAGAAAGGTGGCCTCTACTGTCGCTGCAAGAAGCTGATCATGGGAGGCGCTATCACCTGCGATAACGAGAGGTGTAGGGTTGGGACTTGGCATCGCTGGTGCGTAGGCTTGCAGACCGAGAAGGATGGTCTGGTGGAGATGCTGGATGATGTTGGCAATCTGTGGCTTTGCCCGGAATGTCGAGTGTTGGGGAGCGAGGAGATAGAGATCGCGGGAGAGGATACGGATGAGAAGGCTGCCAGGACTGAGCAGAAGTGTCTTTGTCCCGTTGGCGAGGCGCTTTAAGGGCAGCTTTTGAGGGAACTTGGATATGGCTGAGGTTGTGACTTTGCGGACCGTAGACACGCTCTACTTGCTGACCATCCCGGACACAGTCGATGAACGACGCAGCTGGCACAGCGGAGCAGGATTTCCTGAGTCACCACCTTCCAGCGCACTCGCTCCGTCCTGTTGTCCGTCTGAGACACTTTGATCGGAATGAAGCGAAAGCTAGAACTAGACTCCTATGCCCATCACCACGATCGCAGCGGTATCATTCTATATCACCGAGCCATACATAGATACGTTATCGAAGTTGCTCCAGAAGCCAAAAAAGCAAAAATTGACAATCGCCCCCGGCATCTCAGAAACCACTCGTCCACTCAGAGCAATGGCTCACAGCCCAGTTGCCATCGCCTGCTTCGAGTGTGCATGGTAGGCGCTAACCACTGAGCCATAGGTCTTTCTGCTTCATGTACTAAATCCTTCACGCGAGCTGTCAATCAAGGGATGCGTTCTAGAGAGATCACAGATCTCCTGCCAGCTAAAGGTGCTATCTAGCTTACTAGCTAACTAGGTAGAGGGATTAAGACTATCGTATCTAGCCTTATACTAATAACTTACTAGTATAGCGCTACTCGTACGTCCGCTCGCTTTCTACTATATCTTCCTAGAAGTTTAAGAGGAATTGCTTTAAATACTACTAGTAACGGTCGATACCCTCCGAGTCCTAGTATTAGTACGCTAGCTAGTCCTTCGGTCTATATATCTACTTAACCTATAATTTAAGGCCTCCGAGGTTGCCTAGCTACGGCTCTCGCTCTTGCCGTAGCCTCTTACTACGTATTCTTTATAACTAGAAGCGCTTCGGATTATATATAGTATAGTCTATAATTAATCCAATTAATCTAGACCCCCCTAAATTGAATTAGATTGCTAGGACCCCTAGATTAGATTAAATTAGATTGCTTTAATAGGGGCTAGATTAAATTAGATTAAATTGCTAAATTAGTAGGATTAGGCGAGATTAGATTAGATTGAATTGCTAAGCCTACCTAATTTAGCCCTTTAGCCCCTAGATTAAATTAGATTGCTTTAAAAAGGGCTAGATTAAGTTAGATTACTTTAGAAAGGGGCTAGCTTGAATTGAATTAGATTGCTTAGTCAGCAGGAATAAGCCAGATTAGATTAAATTGAATTGCTAAGCTAATCTAGATTGCAATCCTAGATTAATTATAGACTATACTAAAATTTATATATATTACTCTCTAATTAAATAGGCGTAGCGGCGGTAATAGCGGCATTATACTTAGCTTATAAATACGTAGAAGGGCTTAATAATATAGCTATTATAGAGCGACGATAACTAACAAATTTGCCTTAGGCCTCCTCCGCGATCGGACACATGGATTCCCATGTGGCCGGACTGGATTCTCGAATAGTCGCGCCCTACTACAACTACTACAACGTACATGTACTTCACCTCCTGTTCCTTATGCACCTTCATAGACTCGTCAGTCGACGAAGATTTTCAAAACGAGGACCTTGCTGCCACGCGCTCCATCAGGTTCCATTGCCTCAGCGATTGCAATTGTTCATTCCCAGGGCTCCTAATTCATACCACCCGGACCAATAACTACTTGTGAAGCTGGTCTTCGACGGAGAGAATTGTTTTGCAGCATTGGTAAAGGTCATTCCTCCCTCTCAAGCCGCCCTCATGTACGCATCTTGCCTGTGCAGCTCATCCAATACCGCCTCCGGATCATTTCGACTTCACCCTTTTGTTCTCTACTTAGCAAAGGCGTGACCAGAGACCGCATGATATCCTGAATTCTCGACGCGCACATCTCGATCGATGCTCACAAGAGCGATTTCGACCTCAAGAACTTCCGGCCTTCTTCTGCGCGTCCCTGATGTCTTCCAAGACAGGCAGAAATTCTTCGTACTCCCTATCCACAACGGCGAAGACTGCTCCCAGACTCCGTCCAGGATGCAGCTGAGAAGTCCTCTCCCACAATTGAAGTCCCAACTCGCGAGATGCCCAATATGTCGCATTCGCCGTCAAATCTGTACGGAAGTTGGAGCGCGGCGGCTGTGAGATGAACATGCGCCGCCATGATGCTTCTGGGGAATTGGAGACATGGTCCATACGCATATCCCAGTTTGACTCCTCCGAAACCAGATACATCATGAGGATAGGATATGCCTCCTCATGTCGATCCCAGTAGCCGAATTGAATTCCATCGACCTGGCCTCCGACGTGAAGAGCTCTCGTTGGAGTAAGGACGCCTCGCACGATGAGCGGATTGATATTGATGGCTTTGCCGCTGTCTCCTGCTTTCTGCTCCGTTTCTGCTTCCAAGAACATTTCTTGCCTGAGTTTCTTCGATCCTTGGCTCGTGCTTCGGAATGCTCTGCAGACACGCTGAATTCCGTACAGAGTGATGCAGTCCAGGTTCAGCAGGATCTGCTCGAGCACCTCGGTGGTGTGGACGACTTTGTGGTATGCCTTGGAGGATGTCTCATTTCTGTCTCAGTCAGTGCATGGTTCGGCAGAGAGGCGATACGTGGCCCATATTCATACTCTTCGCTCTCTACGCCACATGCCGCTGTCAAAGGCGCCATGATAGAAATCGTGACTGTGGGTGATTCGGATGCTGCGCACGTTTGTGTCGCTGGAAATTTGTTGCAGATAGATGGAAGCGGAGTTGACATGCAGAGACGTTGCAATTACACGCAAGCTGCGTGACACGGCAAGAACTTCCGAGTGTCCGTGCGTTCCTTTCATGTGAGCTTGGAAAAAGTGGGAGATCCATACTCATCGCTCACTACTCACACTCGCCGCTTCAGCAGCTCGGACTCATCACCCTCGAATCAATCCATTCTCAACATCTCCTTCGCGAGCGGCGCAAACTCACTTCGATCGATAACCGCACTCCCTCTCACCCTCCCAGTCCCCGGAAAGACATCCACATGATCCGCAGTCCAATTCCAATTCTTGCCCGCTCCCTTTCTTCCCATCCTCAGATCCCTTCGATTGACCTGTTTGTTTCTCTTACACTTATCCAAAAACTTCCCATAGCTTTGATCCAGCTTATTGAACACCTCGCCTAGAGTGCAGCCGTTGCCAAGATACCTGCCATGAGTTGTTGTGAAGCTCACCTCGACTTTCTTCTTCTTTTCTTTGGAAAAGCGCGGCTGAGCATGGAGCTTGGTGGAGAAGTTTGATGGCGGTGGTTGCGAGATCAGCATTCGTTTCCAAGAGACGTCCAGTGATGCGCTACTGAGTCGGCGCAACCACGGTTTCCATGCCTTGGTTTCTGAGCAAATGAAGAGGTCGAGGGTCTTGTTTTGAACATCGCCGTGGGTTAGAGAGGCTTGACTGAAGTAGAGGCCATCGGCCTGGTCGAAGACCTCGCTTGGTGCGATGATAATCTGGGACAGCAGAGGGTTGATGATTGCTCTCGACTCGAAGGGGCTGCTTGATGCATCTGGCTTCACCAGAAGGAACATGGCCTGTTGCAGACTTGAAGAATCCTTGATGACATGGTAAAATTGAATGCATGTCCTTTGCAATAGGCAAAGTTGGAACATGGGCACTTCGAGGAGAATCTGCTCTAAAAGTTTCGGTGAAGCGAACACTTTGGCGCTTGCGCGATGTAAGTTCTTCGACATCCTTCGGCTGGCGATAGAGTGTGGCATATTCCACGAGTTCGGCCTTCTTCGAAGAGTCTGCCGTGTTGTGCTAGTGAGGAAAGAAAAGTGCGTGAGTAAGGACGAGCAAAGAGAAGAAAGAATAGTTGATGTGACCTTGAAATGGGCTTGATTCACTGTAGGGTTTGCATGTGAGCTTTGTCTGCTTGCCATTCGAGAGAGGCCAGCATTTTCAAGTGCCCTTCGACTTGATACAGCACGTCATGCATGAAAGCCAGTTCATATGCCGAACGCCATTGATGCTCATGTTGCATGCATAGCAAATCTGGCTCGTCCATCATGTCTCTGGTGGTGACCGCTTGTAGTCCCCATCAAGAACATCGATCACGTCTCCCAGTCTTGGAGTGTTAAGATGCACTCGGTGATAAACCGTTGGCCGATAGGGCCGCGCTCTGCAACTGACGAACCGCTTTCGCTCCCAAAGAAGGTCGGTCGAGAACATGACGTTCGGTGGCAGTGTTATGTGCATGCGACGCCACGAGCTGTAGTTATCATGCTTGACGACTGGTAGCGGTAGCTGTAAATCTTTCCTCTCATCTAACTTCTCTGATCCGCTACGCTTCACTACTACTCTGATGTTGTTGTTCCCAGTCTGGAGCGCTCCTGGGGATGTGAAGTACATGTTGTTTTTCTGGACTTCTCGCTGCGGTTCGCGAAGGCTGTACGGCTCGACGTGCCATGAGCGGTGTTGCAAGTCCGATTGCTTGTACTTCGCGACAATTCGAGACAGGGTGAAGCTGTGACGTTCCACCAGCGGGTTGACCAGAACTTTGCCGTTCAGCTTCTCGGCCGGTGGCGACTCGAGGAACATGCGCTGCTTCAGTTTGGTCGATCCATGGCTTGTGTCGCGGATGTTATTATTTGTGCGCTGGATTACGAAGAGGTCAAGAAAGGAGAGATTGAGCATGATCCCCTCGAGCAGTTCGGTGGTGTTGAACACCTGGCCTCCCGCAGGGCTGGGTGGCGCGACGGGCCTGTGATAGATCTTGTCAGCGCTGAAAGCTATTTATTGTGTAGAGCTGCTTACGTTAAGCTTGCAGTTGTTGACTGAGTAGCGGCCATACTGCATACATTTGATGCTCGCTCAAGTTTAAGTTCGATGAGGTGCCGGAAGTCGAGCTTTGTTTCAATGATGCGGGCGTGAGGTGCAAGGTCGTTGACTTGAAATGGTTTCCCAAAGTACTGTTGAGGGAGCTCGAACATGCCGGTCAGTGCTTCGAACCCAGTAAGTGCGAGCAAGACCGCGTCTTGCAAATTGTTTGTGTTGCGCTGTCAACGTATCTACTGCTGTCTTACACGCTCTCGACGACACGCTCTCGACAGCACGCTCTCGACAACCTCTACACCAGCTATGGTGTCTTTGGCAAAGCCCACAGTGTGCCGCAAACCTCTACCTCGGACATCCATTTTCTCAATCATCCTCAGCATCGGAAGCCAATTCCATGATGTTGTCCATCTTTCCGCCATGTTCCAGAATGTAGTCGCTCGCCCTCTTCTTGCCCTTAGCTCTGGCCTTCAGGAATCTTCTGTATGCCAACATCATTCCAGTGTACAGGTCACCCATGGTGATGTCGGGCTTGAAAAAGGCGTCCCAGTGAAGTTCGCGTTGAGATCTACTCTTCACAGGCCGGGGCTTTGTGCGAAGGGTCCGAAACAAGTCTGTTTGAGTATCGGGTTGGCGAAATACCAGCATTCGATGCCAAGACTGTGATACATCGTCCAAACGCTGGCGCTGCATTTCATATGGCTGTGGAAGGGTTCCCTCTGAAACAATGTGGAAGTCGAGGTGTGATCTTATATCGATGCTGTTGCGCTGCCACGCAGCCGAGAAGAGCACGCCGTCGCCGTCCGTGCTGTCGTTTGGCACGAAGAGCACTGTCGGCAATAGAGGGTTGATGTTCTGCCGATAGTTGCAAACGTTCTCTGCGTAGCCTAGAAGCGGCTCGAGGCACATGGCGCGTTTAAGCAGAATGGAGGCGTTGATGGTTTCCAGGAAGGCGCGGCAGGTGCGCTGAATGACGAAGAGCTGCAGCATGGGCACATCCTGCAGCAGGATGGCTTCGAGGAGTTCAGGAGTCCGGAAGACTCGATCTTTCGCCGAGGTTGCCATATTGGCGAGTTTGGTGTGTCTCGATGTTGTGTGGACTGGGTCACTTCCAGAATGGATGATTCTTGCCGGACAGGACTCGGACGGCAGACGTTCGGCTTGCCGAGATAGCCGATGGCTGGATATGAGCAAGTGCGTCCACTCCGATTGACAACTCGATCTTCACATCCAAAATAGATTGCAGATTCTTATCGGCACGGCACAATGCAATTTTGCAGCTGGTTCAGAATCGCGTTTCTTAACAGCAATAAGATAAGCAGCTCTTTGCAGCGTCAAAACATCCAAATTCAAGCTCGACATCCTCGCCTCGCGGATAACTTCGTGGATCTCGAGTTCGACGGCGCGATCGATTACGAAGCAGAGTCAATTTCGAGAGCCTACACTGCTTGCAGGTCCTGCCGACGTCTATGCGATCCGCAGTGAGAACGACGATGGTCTGTCTGTCCGGGTGAGAAATGCGTCTTGATATGCGGAACTCCAGCAAAGATTCATCTCTATGCAAGAGCTCTTAGCAGCGGCAGAGGTGTGCTCATAAATCTGTGGAGACGTCAAAGTGACAACGACCATTTCGTGTTGGCTGTCAAGAGACAATAGATCCAGCAAGCAAACAGATTTGCCCCTGCTCCTGCAACATCGTAGCTCACCGATGTCGTGCTACTGCTCTGCTTTGGTGGTGCATACTCAGCAAAATCTCTCTTGTGTATCCATAGGTATGGATGGTTCTTGGTATTCCGCAGCCAATTGCGGCTGTTCAATCATCTCTCGCAAAGCGCGCCTTCCCACTCCGTGCGTGTTGTAAAGACTCCCGTTGAGGCGAGCGAGAACGTCTTTGGGCCACGTTCAGTGGGAGACGCTCGCGTTCCTATCGCGAGTTGTGCCCATCCGGAACACTATGCAGGATCAGTGAGGCTGTCAAACCATAGCGTGGATGCGATCGTACCCATCGTACCCATCTGGCAGGCCATCTGACATGCCTCTACGCGATGCAGACCTGCGATGTCCTTGTCTTGTGCCGACACCACCTTCGTCCTCAGGCGCACGAGGCCTGCCCGAATGTTAGCTTACATTCGTGCTCTGGTCTGGTGCAATAAAGCGAGGCAAAGTATGGCACATCTGCGTTGTATGTCTCCCTCGAACATTACTTACCCGACCATCCAATCTTCCATAGCCAGCCAGTCACTCCATGCCTTCTCTGCCCCTGTGAGTTCTTGCTGCTTTGCCTCACCCAATGGCTTCATGAAGGGCACGCTTTCGTCGCCGCCGTGGCCACTTCCGACGTCGTACTGTTTCTTGCAGCTGCGCCAACCGCCATGCTTCGCTGCGAAGAGGTAGTTACGCCGCTCGCATTCGACGTGAGGCATGATACCTCGCTCGTAGTCATCGCCGAAGAAACCGTGTAGGATGGGAGGCTTGTCGAAGCCGGTCACCACTAGTCGTCGAATATATGGCACGGGCGATACGAAGGTCGGTGCTTGTGAGTTTCGATTCGATCTGGGCGAGTTCATGCCACTGCCGCGTGAGTAGGCAGTAAAGTTGAAAGCTGTGCTGCCGCCAACTCCACTCTGCGAATGTGATGAGCCTGGCGGCTGTGATGCAGTGATAGGTGTTGTTAGCCATTGGTGAGGGAGTCGAATGTTGACCAGTGCACAAACAGCTAATGTGCCCGCTTCGTACTGCGCATGATCGAGAAAGTATCGCTGACACGACTGGAAGGCTGGGTGCCACTCCAAGATGTCGAAGCCGGGGTCACCAAGTCCAGACATAGGCTGATCCTCCATACCACTGTCAAACCTTTCTACACCTGCAAATGCTCCTCTGCTAGAGCCTGCGTTCGACCTGCTAGATCTCCCGCCCGAAGCATCTGAGTACGCGCTAGGCTTGAAGTCGAAGTATTGCTGATGAGGGACTGAAGGATCCATTCTGTCCATTGAACTACACCGCCTTACTGAATCTAGGCAGCGGGAAGGCGTTCGAGGCGTTGACTAGTACACAGCGGCAGAGTCGTGTAGGTCATTATTGGGTGGAGAAGAACGGTCAGCCATCGCCGCGGTCAGAAAAAGATATATCAGAAACGCTACCCCGTCGGCGCCTTATCCCCTGCGACTTGAATATGAGATCATGACGGCGGTACCCTCGACAACGTGAGCACCACCGCCTCGTCTTTGCGAAGCAGTAGGGATGATATGGGAGGAAGGAGAGCTAAATGGACCTCGACCGCGTGAGGCTCTCAAATCGCCACGCCCAGCCAGCATTTTGCCTGCAGAAAGCTCGCACCCTGCGTCGCGAGGCGTGCCAATGGTCGGGTAGTGAGTGGCCGAGGCTCCTACGTATACGCCTCGCCTCATTATTATTATTATCGCATCACGTCTCACTGATCCCGAGGTCTTTCGGGCGTTGCAGCAGTGAACACGCGGGTTCGATGGGAGTAACAATGAGGATCGCGAAGATACGATATCTCACCTCACCAGGCCATTCATATCATCCTTCTTCAGATGCATGGCCCGAGAACCATCGGCATCATTACGCCGAAGGGCTAGGCACAACGTCATGGCAAGGAGAAGACGACCCATCTCTTCGTTACAGGTTCTCAGAGGTACTACTTGTTCCTGTTCTGCCTTGCAGCTTTCTCCGCAACTCTCGTATGTCTGCATATGTCTGCAGCAATGAGGAAGATGGCAGACGAATCGTTCTCACTCGCCTCGCGTGTCAAACTCAATAATGGCGCGTCTATGCCACGCATCCAACTAGGTGTCTACCTGATGTCTGGATCGGAAGCTTCGAAGGCTGTCACGAGTGCTCTCGATGCCGGATATAGAGCATTTGATAGTGCTCAAATGTACCGAAACGAGCGCGATGTCGGCAACAGCATATCAGAGTATCTCAAGACACACCCAGAAGTCAAGCGCGAGGACATCCACTATACAAGCAAGCTTGCTAGCAATTCCGATTACGAAAGAGCAAGGAAGAGCATCACAAAAAGCGTGACAGAATGCGGATTGGGGTATATCGATCTGTTTCTGCTGCATTCGCCCTACGGTGGTAAGCAGGCTCGGCTCGCCAGCTGGAGAGCCGTTGAAGATGCCATTGAGGCGGGAGAGGTGAGGATTGGTGGCGTGTCGAACTTTGGAAACAAACACATCGACGAGTTGCTTGCGAGCAAGCCAAAAATCAAGCCCGCTGTAAACCAAATCGAAGTCCACCCCTTCAATACACGAATGGCACTCACCGAGCATTGCCTCAAGAATGACATTGTGGTAGAGGCGTATGCGCCGCTGGCCAGGGCACTCCGCATGAAGCATCCGACCATTGTTGAGCTTGCCAAGAAATACAGCTGTACTTCGGGTCAGCTTCTTGTTCGGTGGTCACTGCAACATGGCTTCGTGCCGCTGCCTAAGAGTGTTCGCAAGGAGCGTATCGTGGAGAACGCCAGTATCGGCCACTTCAAGATCGAAGAGGCCGACATGAAGAAGATGGACGACTTGGACGAGTATCTTGTAACCGGTACAGCTTCCCGCCCGCCCTAAACGAACCATTAAGTTTCTCGACTGACCACTTTTCAGACTGGGATCCGGTAGACACGGATTAGGGGCGCAGGTCCTAATTCCTGGACCATGTTACAAGAGCTGCCCTTCTTTAAAAATGTTCAAAGTCGACAACGACGAGCAAAAAGTGTAAAGGTATCTCCCCATCAGGGAATCGCTGTTACTCATCAGAATGATTGTGCAGATATTTGTGCGTGGCTTAATACGTACAACCCTGGTCTCTGAAACGGCTGTTAGAAGCTGCAAAGACCTATGCGCAATGCGTATAGAGCTGACAGGTACTCACCCCGCGCTCGTAACACTGGAGTATGACAAGCCTGGATGAATGTCAGTAATAGGCCAGTTCAAACCACTTCAAGCTTAAACGCACGGAAATCATAGCCACTGCATGTTGTTAGCGATGGTGCATGGCATGCGATTGTTGGGCTACCAACCTAGACCAATGAGGAAGGTGATTGGATGACATCGTCGCCAAAATTGTGCGTATTTGACCTTATTACGACGCTTAGATTTCGTCACTGTTATTGAAATCTCCGAGACCTGAACTTCACAATACTTTGTGAAGGCGACGTCTGATGACATTACAGTGCCTCGGCCATTGATCTTGTTGGAGGGATGACGGCAAGATAAACGCTTTCAACATTGTGCACTGGCAAGCAACACGGCCATTGCAGAAATGTTCGGTCGGCGGGGATGGTGGAAAGTTGTTACGAAATGAGCATAGCACAAGTGTCAAGACCTTTAGCAGTCGATTCCGATTCCCTTTCCGTACGAAGAGGCTGGGATAGAACGCGGCACACAGATATTGAAAGGTCGGGCGATGGAGAATGCCTTGAAATCATCCTTACTCAGACCTCCACCAACCTCTCAGCCATTCAAAGGCGTCTTGGCAGAATGAATGGTAGGTCGATCATGGTTGGTATAGTTAGTAGCTTGCAGAGTAGAAAAGTGAAGCAAAGGCGCATAGCTCGTGATTGAGGATTCGCCAAAGTGCTTGAGCATTGCGAGGCTGATTCTCTGCAGCCATCTTCCCAGAACTCTTCATGGTCGGCGTCAGTAATAACAGAAATAGGCGTTTTGGGGACATTAGAATGCTCCAAGCCGGGTCACAGGATGTCTCCTCGATGCACACAAAGCAGACTATCAAAGTGGCAAAGCGAATCCGCAAATCGTACACGTTCGCTCAAAACGACGAGTCAGTAGGATGTGGGTTTTCATGAGACATCTCAATTGAATCATTATACATTACCTGCCTCATTAGTACCATCCAGCCCTGTGTCTGTTTCCGAATATGGTCATTTCTCGGGCGTGGCTGATCCTGTTCAAGTGTCTTTCGCAAATAGTCAGACTTCATGCCTTCTGCAGGTCTGACATGCGAACATCGAGCTTTTTGGCCTTCTCGTTCTTGTCATTAATATGGATTGCACGCGCCGCAAAGCCCATGAATATTGTGTGACTAGATCCAGAATGTCAGCTCTGACCTTCTTTAAGATACCTCAAGTAGCTCACTCACATAATGGCATTGATGAAGAAGAAAATGCTCGGCACCCATGCACCCTCATCATTCCAGCTGAGTATACATGTTAGTTTTTTTTTTTCAAGATGCACCTTTTGAGACACATACTTGTAGAACAGCGCAGTAAAGACTCCTACAATGACATATCCGATTGCGAGGAGAATTGCCGAGACGAGAGAGTAGATCGAATGCAAATTCCAAAAGCGGCAGACGAGGATGTCGATGATAGTCCAGACGAAAGCGATAGCAGGAACTGGCATCATGAGCACCCAGCCGAATCTGCGTGGATGTGTCAGCTAACCACGTCAATGGGACACACCTTGAGAATCGTCCTGCTCACCCGTATCCGAGGTCATTGTCTGGCGCATTCGCAACTGTAACATTTACGGCGATTGTTACAATCAAAGCGATGATAGTCGCGCAAAGGATGACTAGGAGGAATGTAATTGGCCTCGCAGTGTCTTGCCAGCTGGCGGTTGTCTGCTTGGATTGCCAGGAACCGAGAGCCATGATGTAAGAATACGAGGCCCCTCGCTTCGCCCGGTGCGTCGTGATTCAAGGAGTGCTAATGACTACCAGGTCAGAAAGTCGAGATTGGAAGAAGGGAAATTGTTGTGCGGTGACTGCTACATTTTCTCAGGTAAAGCGGAGGAATCACGCCAGACACAGGCGCAGCTGAAGGATCTCGAGCCTTAACAAAGTGGCGTTGCTACGACGTCCCATAATCTGAGGCACACTTGTTGCTGCTTTCGGCCGTGATGGTGTTGATCATGACGGATGCCCAGGGCCACGGAATGGAGGCTGTGCAGAGCTGTCAAACCGAGCGCCTTGGCATTTCTGAGAACCGCGGAATGGTGCAGCTTCAACCTGTGCTTGAGATTTATGCGGATGGTCAGGAAGCTGCAATGATCTACAGCAGTACTTGAGGGCAGGGTGTGAAGCATTTGCCCATAACAAGGTGCTTACATTGGAATCGCTGCAAGCTTAATTTCATGCATCAATCCGATCGCCAAGACAAACGTCAATGTAGCTAAACCATTCCATCAGCAGAGCAAGGGTAATAAATTGGAAGTGGCCGAAGGGGGTTTGATATCGCAGAGCAGCTGTCCTCCAAGCAGACACGTCCTCGCCAGTGTCCGGATCACTTTGGATACTGCGCGTCCATGCCCCTTCACACAATCTTGAAGCTTGTCTTCCAAGTCTGGAGCTGAAACATCTGCATTTCGCCAAGTCCGTGGACGTAGACAACACTACAGCACTGGCCACCTAGCTCCAATTGCTGATTGTAAGCCTGCTCTTCTAACAATCTCTTTCGACCTCCACTCTGCCTCTTTCCAGACTTCGACTTCGTTCATGGTCAAAAGTTGCCTATTGTTGACAACTTCCTTCCCATTCACCACGACTCTTTCCACATCTCTGCCAGTCGCTGAGTACACTACAGCACTTACCGGGTTGAACCATGGCTGCAGATGGACGGCTCTCATGTCGAGAACGACAAAATCTGCTTTCTTGCCGACCTCGAGACTTCCAATCTCGTTCGCAAGCCCCAAGGCCTGTGCGCCGTTGATGGTCGCGGCCTCAAGCACAGTCTCAGCGGAGACTAGGGTTGGGTCCATGTGTGTGACTTTGTGCAGTATGCCAGCAAGTCGCATTTCTTGCAGCATATCGCAGGTATTGTTGCAAGGTGCACCATCTGTGCCTAATGTCACGTTGACGCCTGCGGACAATAGTTCCGGGACGCGGCAAAATCCTGAAGCGAGCTTGCTGTTGCTGCTAGGACAATGCACGATGTGCGTTCCGGTCTCCGCGAGTTTGGCGATATCGCTGTCTTCCAGATGAACCATGTGAACGAGGACAGTCTGCGGACCGAGAAGGTTGACAGAGTCGCAATAGGACATCGCAGTGTGACCTTGGCCTTCGAAGAATATCTTGTCGGCAGGCGCTTCAGCACAATGCATCGTGATTGGTATACTCTTCGCTTTTGAGATGGTAGTCATCTCCTTGTAAAGTGCCTCGGAAACCCTGTGGAGTGTGTGTGATCAGTCGACAACAAGATGATGGGACTACAATCCTGTACTTACCCTCCCGGCGTGCGTGCTCCAAACCAGACTTTGATCCTGCCATCTGCTTTTCCGTTCCATTTCTCGTGCATGGCCACGGCGCCAAGAAGACTCATTTCTCTGTCCTCCACAAGACCTGGATGCATGGCCCAGCGGTCATCGTCACCCGCGTAACGACCTTGATCCATTACGATTCTGCCTAAGCATCCTCTGATGCCGCTCTGCTCTACAGCTTTGGCGAGCCCATCAAAACCGTAGCGATCCGCGAACATGCTTTCGAGGAAGCACGTTGTGCCAGATTTCAGCATTTCCGCGATACTAAGTCTCGCCGCTGCATGCCCATCTTCTGCTGTGAAGTTTCCTTGGAGTGGCCAAATGCGTTCACACAACCAGGAGACAAGCTCCAGGTCATCAGCACATCCGCGTAGCATTGTCTGCGCAGTATGCATGTGTGAATTGATTAGGCCAGGAATTATGATGCGCCCAGGGAGAGGCACAATCTCTTCATTGGGATGAGATGAGGCCAGGTCTGATGTCTTGCCAATGGCAGCTATCGTGGTGTCTTGGATCAGGATGGCCCCATCGGTGATAATCGTCCTTGTTGGATCGAGGGTGATGATTGTGGCCTGAGTATACAGCATCGTGGTTTCTGCATTCCGATAGCATACAGGTTCAATGTCCGTGAGGAGCGTGCGAATTGTACTTACGTGCCGGACATGCTATCTCGCGTCTCTTTAGAGTTTGATACGGGCAAGAGGCCGACCAGGCCGGCGAGCTCCGCCATTCATTTGCATCTCACAGGCAGATTTCTTGCTGCTGATATGGACACATGTGATGCCATCAGACCTGAGACTCTGGTGTGGGCTTTTATCATTGTGTCATTGTGTATGGTGATGATGACACTGCACTGTGATTCCAGTCAGAAGGAAGGCATTACCAGGAAGTAGCTCCAAGTCATTCCGCGATAGGGGAAGCTGGAAGCCTCTACCACGCGGAATACTGCTTGTGCTGTGTGCTGCGCGTGAAAGAGGGAGGGGAGAGGGAGGAAGGAGCGAGGCTCAGCGAGCAGATGGACGGCGGAACCAAAGCCGTGGCTACCCTATATCGAGACTAGCGTCAACCCTAATTCCTGATATGCATAGAATTTCTCCAAGTCGATCTTTTGGCAGCGACAGTGGGGTGAAGGACTTGCTCGCGAGAACTGTAGAATAGTCAGAGAGTCAACAGTATGGCGCCGATCTCGACGACCTTCCTGCCAACCCTGGAGAAGGCGCCACACGATTTCCTCCAGCCGAGCCTGCCACTCTATACAGATGCTGTCGCATACCTCAAGCACATCCTCGACCCGCTTGCCCAGGATGTCAGCGAAGAGCAGCAGCAGAGACTCAAGGCGAGTCGAAAGAAGCGAAAGCGCGGCGAAGGCGGTGACGAGGAAATCTTGCGCCTCAAGCAAATTCACACAGATGGCTTCGGAGTCGATCAAGTCTGGGAGCAGGCGCGGAGAGTAATTGAGGCTGCCAGACATGAGGCTGAGCAGCAGTATGAGCAGTTGAAAGTGCAGAAAGACTTTGCACAGCCAAGAAAGAATGGTAAAGCTGTGGGATTTGAGGACAGCGATGACGATGAGGAGGATCTCGGAGAAGAGGGCGTCGATTACGAGATAGAAGGCGTAGACGATGGCGAGGAGGAGTATCACACGTCGGAAGATGAGGATGAGGAGGAAGGCGCGCTCGACCTCGACAATATAGAAGACATGCACGACGACTTTGACGACATGCAAGATGATGAGGACGACGGGGCAAGCGCTGACGATGAGCCCGCTGAACTGGTGCAGGACAGATTTGGACTGAACGACGGCTTCTTCTCCATAGACGACTTTAATCGACAGTCTGAGTTTCTGGAACAGCAAGACACGCGGGGCGAGGACGATGGGGCTGCAAGTGACGAAGAAGAAATCGATTGGGATGCCGATCCAGGTGTCCA
Source organism: Pseudocercospora fijiensis CIRAD86 (assembly GCF_000340215.1). Classification (NCBI taxonomy): domain Eukaryota; kingdom Fungi; phylum Ascomycota; class Dothideomycetes; order Mycosphaerellales; family Mycosphaerellaceae; genus Pseudocercospora; species Pseudocercospora fijiensis. The sequence continues at coordinate 1,125,001 of NW_006921534.1, read as the reverse complement.
AGCAGCGGCAGGGGCAGCCGATCAAGCAGATGGCGCTGAGTCTGAGGTCGACGGAGAGGACGGACCGACCTTTGGTGATCCAGATGCTGAGAGCGAAGATGAGCACGAAGAGTTCGAAGGTGGCGCTATGGATGGCTTGGGCGACATGGGCAATGCCAACGACATCATGTACAAGGATTTCTTTGCTCCGCCTGCACAGAAGAAGAGGAAGAACAGAAAAGGCCGACCCAACCCTCACAATTTCCCAGACGCTGCCTCGAGCAAGAAAGAGCCAGAAGAAGACGATGATGACATTGAGCGAGCCATGGACAAAGTCAAATTCGATCTTTTCGAGGATGAGTCTGAAGCAGAAGAGGAGGATGATCAGGAGCAGCTCGACCCTGCAGATCCTCGATCGAGGAGATCAGCGCACGAGCGTCGAAAAGCACAAATTGCAGAAGAGATTCGCAAGCTTGAAGCTGCGAACGTAGCGAAACGAGACTGGCAACTATCTGGCGAGGCTCGCGCAGCAGATCGACCTACCAATGCCTTGCTGGAAGAGGATCTCGACTTCGAACGAGCAGGAAAGCCAGTGCCAGTCATTACAGCAGAGGTCAGCGAGAGCATCGAGGAACTAATCAAGCGACGCATCCTTGCATTCGACTTTCAAGACCTTGTCAGGCGGCGACCTGATGACCTCGCGACAGGAAGCGGCACCAGGCGTGGCAAGCTTGACTTTGAGCTCGACGATACCAAGAGCAAGAAGGGTCTTGCGGAAGAGTATGAGGAAGAATATTCAAAGCGCACAGATCCAAATTACGTCGACGTTCAGGATGAGAAGCTCGAAAAAGAGCAGAAAGAAATCGAACGCCTTTGGAAAGAAGTCTCTGCTCAGCTCGACAGCTTATCATCTTGGAATTTTAGGCCGAAGCAAGCAGCTCCGCAAATGGACATCAGAGTTGATGCTCCTGCTATCACCATGGAAGACGCTCGGCCCAGCGCTGGTGGTGAGGTCGCCGGTGCTTCTCAGCTCGCACCTCAAGAAATCTACAAAGCCGGTGAAGCGGCAAGCGGAAAGGAGGAAGTTGCTGGCAAGAGTGGCCTTCCCTCCGCGCGTGAAGAGATGTCCCGTGAAGAACGCAAGCGAAGACGCAGACGTGAGAAGGAGAGGATCAGGAAGAGTAATGGTAATGCTGAAGCCAAGCCTGCAAATGAGAGCAGGGCTGCGAAGGCCAAGAAGGACAAGGAGAACATTGTTGGAGATCTCAAGCGTGGCAATGTCAAGGTCATTGGCAAGAAGGGCAAGGTCACTGATGTTGAAGGTAGAGAGGCCAGAAGTAGTTCTGGAGGTCAAGGCGCTGCGCGATATAAATTGTAGGCATACCATTGGGCGGTCAGCACATCGACACCACCTTTCCAGATCTTGGGCGCGCTTGCAGAATGGCCCAGCCTGTTTGACGTTAAAAGTGGTACATCAATTGTCTGGCGGTATCATCAACGGCATGATGGTCGCAACTTTCAAGGCTCGGCCAAGTATGGCGTACTGTACCAAGTTTCCACGTCCATTCGGCATCCTGCTTCCTTGGAGATCTATTCACGACCCCAGTTGCTGGCTGGAACAAGAACACCGGACCAGAGACATCGTGGCCGACCCGGGCCACCGTCAAAGCATGGCTTTGTGTTTTCCTGACAGAGGGAATGATCATATTGTATGACTGTGTTGGGTGTTCTGGCTGCTGTTTCTCCCTCTCCGCATCATTCATTGTCAATGCTGAAATCTTGGTCTGACGTTGGTACAGTAATGCGATACAAGTCATGATCAGTGTCTTCTACGATTGCAGGGACTGTTTTCTTCAAACTTGAAGGACCATCCAAGCCACGCCATGGCAGATCGTACAGCCAAAGCAGAAGGCAACGTAGAAGGAAATAGAAGTTCGTACTGGCGTGTAAACTCGCACAGGTCACTGCCACAGTCGCTCCGACAACGTGACAGTAATAGAAGACGCTGTACCTAGTAGTGCCTCTGACGCATCCATGGCAGAGAGGTCACAACCATAACAGCCATAGCCAGCCAAGCGACTATTCCGGCTGACAATGAATTGGGTTCCGCTAAATAACTGACACAATGACGTGGTATATCCATGTACAAGGTCTGCTTTCATTCTCTTCTTCAAGTCTTGAGACTTCTCATCTGAATTTTTAACCATTACCGGGCTTCTCTTCTGTATCGATATGCCAAACGACATAGTTCGGTAAACCATAAACTCCGTACCCTGCACGCTTGGCCATCTTCGCGAAGCCTTCTGTTTCGGCTTGGTTCTCGAAGGCATAGCATGGGAAGTTGATGCCTGAGAAAGTTAGTATCTGTGGATTCCGCATTGCTTGCTTCCCATCAGCCTGCTCACCTGCTCTGTGGACATCCGCTTTCACAATGATGTTGACTCCACCAATTCCATCAAGCGGGATCTCGACGTCCTTGTTGTCCCGCCAATCACCCATGCGCGCCATGTATTTGCGACCTGTGTTGTACTCCTTGTAGCCTGCATTGGGACTCAGTAAGACATCACGTGACAAGGAGAGACTTTTTGACCACATACCTTCAGCAAGGACGACATCCTTGCTCAGCGATGCTGCGAGCTTGAGCCCTTGTTCCGACTCTTGCCATGAATTGTAGTCGAAACGACCTTCTATGTCGTGTCCGTCAACATATCGATGGAACCAGACGTCTGCTGGCGGTCAGTGTGCTGTCCTGCAACAAGTCTTCCCAGCTTATACTCACTGGGTACGAGCACATCGCGATCATGTGCGACAAAGTCCTCAATAATCTTACTGGGGCTGTCCTTGATGTCGACATCTCGCCAGTATACCCAGCTATGCTCTGGTTTGAGCGCAGAATATAGCAGGTAATTTCTTGCCTTGCCCATGGCTTTTCTTCGTGGTCCCTGAGCAGCGAAGCCATGTCTGTCCTCCACATTCTGACCAACCGTCACTCCAAAATCTTTCTCCACAATCAGGGCGCTGTTGAAGGGGATGTTGTCGGTCCGCGACTGTATCCTGTCCAGCTCCATTGAGAGTACCGCCAGGGTGTCATCATCGCTATCTCCGACCAAGAAGGCGAGATCGATCAGTCGGTGCGGATAGGTGAGTTGCGAGAGCAGGTCAAAATGCTGCTCAATGTATGGCGCGGCATTTCGAAGCGGTGTGAGAATGAGAACCCTCTCTTCGTTGGCGACGGCCTTGGGAGTCGAGTGAATCGGGTTGAGGTCAACGTGTTTTATGGAGGAGCTATTGACCTCAATGGGTTCGTGGTGGTTGAAGATGACAGGTGTCTGAAGATGTGCTGCCCATTGTGCCTGCTCATTCGCGGACATGTGCATAGGCGATTTCGCAGGCCCAAAGCAGTAGAATCTGTATGGCGGTTAGCCGTGACTGCCCATGCCCATGGCCATGCCCAGAGCATGTCAAGGCCAGCGAGGTGGCTTGAAGTATCCATCGTACCTTTGCCATTCGCTATTCAGCCCTCTTGTGCCATTCCATATTAATAATATTATGCCGGCTATGGCAACGAATAAGAGAAATCGCGTGCGGACCAGGAAATTCCAGATGGCGCGGCTGGGGGGTAGTCGAGCGCGAGCGCTCTTCCATGTGATGCCGCTGCCCTTGGGGAGGAGCATTTTGGGCTTTGGCAGCAGTCGTCCAGCGACGCCAGACGGCGGCTGTGCTCCACGCACGCTGCTGCTTCTCTGGCGAACAGCAGGGGGATCCACGGTGGGTGAATATGCCGTATGGGCTGCAAGCGATACAGCTTGCCAATCGCGCGTCGCGACACTGGCGACGTCGAAGGTGCGGGTGCGGGTGCGGGTGGTGGTGGTGTGCGCTGGCGGTGGCGGTGGGAGGGTAATGCGTATGGGGTGGTAGCGAGCGAATGGGTGGAGCGGTGGTCTTGTTGCTACCCTGCTACCACAAAGCTCTCGGAGATGTTCCACCTTCCTCAACACTCCAGAGAGAGATTCAGAGGAAGGCGTGCCAAGACTTTCAGGGCTCCATCATCCCCTGCCGTGCAACGGCGAGAACTGTCACGCCTGTCCGCAACCACGGTTACCGAGAATTTTCAACTGTATAATTCTAACCAAAACCACCTCATCATGATTACTTTCGCGCTGGTACACTGGCGCACCACATTGTATGGCCTTGCCGCCAAGTCGCCACCCACTATGCTGGTCCTCACGATTTTGCGCAACATGTCTCCCGCTCCGCCATACCGCTACCGCAATGCACTCATAGGCACTCTACCCGCAGCGACGTAGCTTTTGCGCCTGCAGTGCACGCCGTCAACGAAGCACGGCCAAGGCTGTCAAAATAGCAGCGGGAGACAAGCTAGAATCAATGCCCAGTTCCTCTGGGAAGAGTCCAAAGCCACCTCATCTTTTATCACAAACTTGCGTGAACACGTTCATCATCGCTCATGCTCGGGATGCATGATGAAGTGGAGCATATCTCCAGCTGTCTCGCATACTGTATGTACAGTACAGCGCCGGCTTCTCTGCCACGAAGCCGTTGGCCTCACCTCCAGTTCATCACACGCAGCCGGTACTGTCATAACGAGCCTGACATGAGTCCCGATTGGGGAGACGTGAGCAGCACGAACCCCGTCGCCAACCAGAGTGACCATGCAGACGTCCGCCCAGACTTCCACTTCCAACGTCACATCTAGGATTCTAGACGACAATTGACCATCGAGAGATCGCCAGCTCATACAGTGTACACCTCTTCGGAACCAGATGGGTGCCCACAGCCATACCTTGAGCAATATTTGAACCCCAAGCCATCATATTGAACTTGACCTCTTCTGTCTTGTTGCGTTAGCAGCCAAGCGAAGCGGACGATGACATTGTCGCTGTCCGTATGCCGACCTTCCCAATATGATCTCCAGCATGAACTCGCAACGACAACGACCTGAAACAATGAGCGCGAGCGCGAGCGCACGATCGGGGAACTGCATCCGCCGCAAATACCCAAACTACATACATACATTCTTGAAAACCATGCCTCAGATCCTCACACCCCTTTCCTCCAAAATCCGATCCATCACATCGGTAGCATGAGCTGCATCTTCCAGAAGCATGCTCGGGCACATGGGCATGGACGGGGAATAACATCCGTTGCAGAAAGTGTCTTCAAAACATGCTCATTCCCGAAAACATCTATCGCATATACTGTACTGTACGCTTGTAAACATCCCAGCTTGCCGAAGCGCGCCCAGCCCAGCCCAGCCCTAAATTTCAGTGCACGATCGGACACGGACCTCAACGAGCTGAACGGACTTGATCGGTCGAGATGACAGGATGAAATCATGATGAGCGAAACGTCAAGCAGAGAAAATGCAAGCAGCGAGCGACATTGTACCAAATACCAAGCCTCTGATTTCACGCTTTTCTTCATTTCTGTTTCTTTGAGCTTTTTCAAGCTCAAGTGTAGGTAGCCAGTAGTAGTAGTAGTAGCAGTATGATAATATCACACAAAGCTCGTGTCCATCGTTCATCACGGTCGTTACAAATATGTTCCCATGTCCAAACCATCCATCCTTTTTTCTATGATACAGTAGTTGCTCAATATCCGAATCCCAAAAAACCGAAATGCTAATCAAGTGCTTGGCATCACCTCCCAAAAATCGATCGAAAACACAACGCTTGCTAAACCGCCCGGGACACTGTACCTCCTGCAAAACGTGAAGGAAAAAGCGATGAAGTGATTAGTCTAAGCATGTCTCGACCCGCCGGCCGAAGCTCCGAAAAGCGCCATTTCTTTGGTAATGCCGATCTCCCTGAGGTATGCTGCCTCGTTGTGTTGGAAAGTGGCCTCGGCGTGACGTTTCCTGCAGACTATCCAGTCGGGGTGGCGGTGGATCTCGCACTCCTTTGATTTCGTGTCGGCGTGCGTGCAAGGTGGCTCGGAAGACTCTAGGAAGCCGCCTGCGAAAGGAGGTGCCGTCTCGTCGATCGCGTTCTGAGCGATCTGGTGCATATTCGCTTCCCACTGAGCTAGTCTGCCGTTCCTTATAGCTCCGCAGCGGTCTTTATGAAGCAAGTAGTAAAGGAGAGCGCATGAGCCGCGCTGGACATTGATCTTGTTAGCGCTGAGACCGGCGCCGTTGCCGTTACCACCGCTCTGTTCGTTGCGGTCGAAGCCGAAGTAGAACTGCATAATGTCCTCGATCCTGGTAAGAACAGTCGCCTGGTTATGACGGTTTTTCTGCTCTTTTGCCGTCTTCTTGTTTTTAGACTTTTGCTGGATGCCGCTAGTAATTGGAGGGGACGGCCTTCGTTGGATCGAGCGTTTGACAACACGAGCGGAGTTGGAGACTCTAGAGTCTCGTCTCTCATAAAGTGTTCGGTTGACGGACGATGCTCGGCTGCTATTGGGTGAAAAGCACATAGAGTCTCGATCAGAGCTAGAGTCCGAGGCTACCGACGAAGACGATGAAGGCAAATGGGTATTGAGGCGATGAAGCACTGGACCGCTATATCCGTTGAGAGCATGGAAGCCATGTCTCGAGTCGGCAAATCGACAGACTTGCTCGTGCTGTTGGAGCTCAGGCTGCGGGAACGACTGTGGACACCCATACTTGTCGTTCGAGCATGGGAACAGCTGACTGATGGATGGCAGGGATATCCTGTGGCTTAGTTAGAATGACAATTTCGGGGATCGCACGAAGGCCGCTCACCTCTGTTCCTGTTGGGAGAACATTGTGGTGGTGGTGGTGGTGCGGGTCGGTAGGCTGCGAGCAAAGGGATGGCAAAGGTTCACCGCCTGGTCGAGATACAGAGTGCAAATAAGGACCGCCAGGCAAAGACAAAAACAACCACCAAAAAGCAGCGATGCAAGACCGAACTCTGATCAAAAGATGGCGAATGAGAAGTAAGTCGACGAGAGCAGCATGGTATTTAACTTCTCTGCACCCATGCAAATCTCTCATCGCCCATCATGTTATTAGCATGTCCGGCCCGGGAGACAGCTGTCGACGACTCGACGAGTCCTTGGAGTGGATCATCATTGCTGACGGCCCGGACGCTAAGTATCAGACGCGGTGCTGTGATACAAGGATACAGCGGCAAGGTCGTGCATGCTATGTCGACGTTTTCAGATGGAAGAGAGTGAGGCCTCGACCTCAGGCTGGATTCCGGATGGCGGTACGATTGGCCACAGTGGCTATACCTTGCTTAATACGCAATGCCAGCTCTGCTGTTCCGGAAGCTAGCCACGGCCCGCGACTAGGTAGATCTGCTGTCGGTGATGTGACGATTGGCTTGGATGATCAACTGCGGGTCTTCATGCTCAGTACAGAATGCCGATTGTCGTTGAGAGTTCCGGGCACCTCAGTCCGTGCACAACGCTGACCGCAAATTCGTATGGAGAGGTTCGGCGTTTTAGTTGCTGCGCAAAGCTGGGCGAGCAGAGTTGTGCGACTGCACGTCAATGCATAAAGAGACGTCAAAGTCCTCAGGAGTTCATGAATAGGAAGGCCACTTATGGCCATCCGTCGACTTCCTCAGCCCTCTTTGAGTCTGCACCTGCCCGTTCGTTCACGCCAGGATCCGGGTTAAGGCTGGCATCAAAAGGCGCGATGCATAGTCACAAGCGGACCCTCAGTTCCTAGCGACATCAGGCGCCGGAAGCGGCAGTGCTTGGAGTGCGTGCATACTGCATCGAGGGTCGTCGATGTTGCCAGGAACGCGGCAGAGCGGAAGGTTTTCTGGTGTTACCTGTCGACTCTCGTCTCCACGCTGTGCTCCTGGAGGTTGGGTAGAAATGCAGATGAAAAGGGCCTCCGATCTCAGTACGACCCTGGCTGGCTAGGCGGACACGAGGATCGATCGAAGGGTCTTGGCGGCGTAAGACAAGCATAATTGGAGCAAGACCGGGTACAAGAGCGCGTCGTGAGACCATGGTGTGCGACGTGAGGATGCTCGCTTGAAAGGCAGTGCATAGTAACGCATTGACAGGCCTGTGGGCGGCTCAGCGCTTCTCGATGCAGACCCGCGCGTCAATATGCAACGCAAGATCATCGGGTGCACTGGAGGTGAGTGTAGCGCAATGTCAAGCAGCAGGTAAAGCGATGCTCATGCAAGAGGCTGCCAGAATGTGACATATGTTCTGCAGATGTCGACCAATGCATGAGCGCCAAGGGTGTACGGTGGAGACTTGCGCCATTCCCGGCGGCGGCGGCGGAAAACTCTTCGACCCGCGCGGCTTCAGCACGGCACATGCAAGGGGCGGGGCGGGGCGGGGCAGGGCAGGGCAGGGCAGAGCTCATGCGTTGTTCGCTCTCTGATGATGATCAGGCCACGATGAGCTTGCGCACCTGCTTGCGAACCGGGTATCCAATCTCGACTCGGCGGCGTTGCTCGGTGAGCCGTCGTTACACCCGAGCCTCAGACTCTGGCGTTGAGATGAAAATGATATTTTGGTGTCGTCGAGGTGCAGGTGAAGGCAGGATTCAAGAAGTGAGGTGAGGTGCATGCATCTTGTCAAAGCAAGCCCAGTGAGCGCAGGGACCAAAAAGTGTAAATCGTCGCGTTAATCGGCACCAACATCACCGCGGTGGTGCACCGTAGAACCGACTGCTGTGCAAGGACGCGTCTATCCTTCAATGATGGCGGAGCACGACAGCTGTACGGAGGATAGACGGCGTTTCCAAGAGCCCGGGGGCGAATTGGGGGTCAATCAGAAACACCACCAAGAGAAGGCGGAGGCAAGAGTGTGTATAAGAAAGCGTCAATATTAATCTAATCCTTGTCATGGCCGTCTAGACACAACTAGTGGTGCTCCGTCGTGTGCAGTCATTCCAACCAACTGCAAGCTATCTGGTAATGTGGCTAGCTGGCCACCGTGTACACCTCCTCAATTACGATCTTGTAAGACCCATCCGTGTCCCCATCAATACCACACAGCAAGTCCATCGCCTTGCTCAGAAAGGAGTGCCAGTCCATACATGCATTGCTCGCCTCTCGTGTTCCGTGGAACAATATGCTCGCTTCAAGAACTGCCATCGGGGTCGTGAGAAAAGGAGTGTACGGGATGTTCGTTTTGAGTGCAGGAGTGCTACGATTAGTCTATGCAATGCATGCCGAGCTGTTCAAGCGCCCACCCAAGTCGGGAGCAGACCACGCTATAACGCCTCCGCCAAGCTGAAATAGAAAGCCTTTTGATGCTACTCTCAAGTTGTCCAAATTTAAAGCAGACCGAAGATGGCAGCCACAACACCGAGCACACCAGTAGCACCTGGAATGAGCATTGGGACGGCTGCGCTCGAGGAGCTGCCGCTTCCGGATCCAGAGTTGGTGCCGTCTGGGAGAGTGCCAGCACCACCTGGGTGGGACTGCTCGCCGCTGCAAGTGTATTGGCCCTTGATGACGTTGTTGGAGCCTGCAAGCCCCTGGAAGTGGTTGCAAACATTGTCGAGGTTCTCGGTGGACTGGAGGTTGAAGGCACCACGGACGTCGCCAAGTTTCGGAAGCGAGACCCTGGATAACGTACGTTAGCACACTGCGGCAAAATCAGAATGGCGATATTCCTTACTTGGAGAAAGCACCGTTGAAGTCAAGGGCACCGCCAACGGTGGCAAGGACTGGGAAGCCATCAATGTCGGAAAGCTTGGTGTTGTTGGCGACCTGGAAGCCACCACCAACAGTTGTGAGTTCCGGCATGCTGATGTTAGTGAGCTGCTCGTTGCTCACAAAGGAGAGCGAGCCGCCAACGTTAGTGAGGTTTGGTGCGGAGAGGCTCTCGAAGCTGTTGGAGTAGAAACCTAGCGAGCCGTTGATCGAGGAGAGGGACGGGATAAAGACCTTGGAGCAGTTTCGGAAGGTCATGTTGTAAGCCCACTTGAGGTTGGGGAATTCGAGCTGGAGGTCCTTGCTGTTGGCACCGAAAGTGAGAGCCTGGGTGACGTTGCCGAGTTGCATGCTAGCAGATGAAAGGTATGGGTTGTTGGTCACGGAGATGGTTTCTGCAACCTGGAGGTTGATGCCGTTCAACGAGTTGAGCTGAGTGTTGTCGATGGTGAGCTCGTTAACCTCCTGGACACCCTTGGTGAAGGAAAGTCCCTGGAGGGCGGGCAGCGCGGTCCAGTCGATGGTATCAACCTTGACAAGAGATGGGAAGCTGAGGGTGGAGAGGATAGTCAAGCTCTCCAAGTGGAAAGTGTCGCCGATCTCTTCCAAGTCAGTCGCCGAGAAGGAGGTCATCTGTGTCACGTTGTTGGCGGTCAAGCTGCCAGTGATTCTTCGGATTCCGCTGATCTGGATGTTGTCTGTAGTGCCGGTGGCAATGGCGATGCTGCCGGAGAATGTGGTGCAGCCAGAGAGGCCGGACGCGTCGGCGTTGCTCTGAATGGTGGTGGTACCGCCGGAGCCGCATTGTGCTGAGCTGTGTTAGCCATTGACTGCCATTGACATGTGTCTCGCGAGGTCGACTCACCGACTGCGCGTCCTGCGACGGCCAAAGCCGGCACAAGGTACCTGAGGCCAGCCATTGTATCTTCTTTTTCTCCCGCGAGCGGATAACTGTTGAGGAGTGGTCAGCGCCGGGTTGGTGGTGTGCGCACGGGTCCAGATGAAGGCTGTAGTGGTTGTGCGTGAGGTGGAGGTGCTGGCGTGGCGCGCAGGCTGGAGGGACTGGCGATGCTGCGGCGGGCAATGATCAGATTGATGATGCGGTTCTACTCACCTTGGACCTTAAATCTGCTGGTGGTGAAAGGCGTTGAGAATCGGATTAGTCAATGTAAACAGTTCGCCCAAGCCAATAAAGGTGGTGACTGTGAGCGTCTGATGAGCGAGTGACAAGAAGATGGCGGAAGAGCACGACAACAGCGGCGGCGAAGCGAGAGAAGGCGCGTGATGAGGTGGTGGTGGTGGTGGTGGTAGTGGCTTCTGTGTGGAAAGAGAAGTAAGAACGGGTGGGATCAGGAGGTGCTGGTGCTGGTGCTGGTGCTGGCCGGACGCACTGGCCGCGCAATCTTTCTGCCCACGCTCAGGCCTTTTAGCGCGCCTCCCGAAACGAAGCTCCTAGCAACGGCTCGACGGCTCTACCCACATCGACCATTATTGGCTGATGAACACTACCCACATTCTGCCACCACTGCAGTCCACGTACTCTACTGACAACTGACGGTGGCCTCGAATCAGAATGGACGACGCTCCTCGGTGCCCCACGCCGCTGGTACTGTATCTTTCGCTGCCTCCAGAGCATGCTAAGACGTTTCCGAACGGCGGGACAACACTGTAATTGTGAGCATCACCTCCCCTGTGCGCCACTAGAACTAATCTCGGGTGGCTTCGCAGCTCCAAAATTCAGTGCATATCGACCTCATAGTCATACATCTATCTCTGCACCACCGTTATGATACCTTGCTTCTGTATCTCTGTATCGCATCGCCCGTCTTTGTGCGTTCTCATCAAATTCGGAAGAGATTCGACTGTTCTTGGACACATGGATGCAGCATTGTGGACCTTGACACTACATACAACGTGATTCCTTGCTCGTCACTTCCCACAAATAATTACGTACGAATTAATGGGCCCTACTGTCGTGCAGTCGCTCACAGTAGGATCTGACAACCGTCCGTCGATTGTGAAGATTTTGTGGATGCATCTTTGACTATCGAAGTGTACATCGATCGATTGTCCGCTTGGAGAAACGCTGTAACATGTACTCGACCAGCCTGGCTTTTCGGTTCCACAGTTGGAAACGCCTACTTGGGTGTGGGCATCCATTGTCGCTGTATACCTTAACACAAAATGGGCATACGCTGTTGGGATAACGGCCGCAAAGACAACTGCGGGATGCGTCTTTGAGAATTTGTCGCGAGACTCTCCCAAGTCGTGTCAAATTCGTTTAGAGTCTCCGAGTTGATTTTCGTAAAGATTCGAGTTCCAATTCCGTGTCGTCTTAAAATATTTTCTAGGCATGTAACCGGTGAGGAAAGAAGAGGCCGAGTATGGCTATCGATACTTGAAGGCGAAACTTGGACCGTCGAGCCAGGGTCGGACAGTAGAGTGTATTGTTGGATGCGAGTGTTGGTGTTGGATGAGAGTGAGCGAGTATTGGCGTAGGATGCGAGTGTTGGATGTTGTCAGATATTGCTCCACTTCCCTATCGAAGGCTTATTATTAAGATCGACCGCGAGAGCCTCACAGAAAGAGGAAGTCTTGGCTGCTGTGAGAGAGCAGGGCAGGCTGGATGCTTCTGCCGAAATTTCGGCGACTCCCACGACCACGCGGTGCACTATGCTCACAGAGTCACAGCACTTCACAATAGATGGATTTCGCCACACTTTTGACCACCGCTCCAACACCGCTCGAGGCCTTCTAATTGGTAGAATAGACAGGTGGCATATGCTTAAGCACAGGCCTTTAGAGCGACCGCTCCAGCTATAGAGCGGTCGCTCTATAGCCTAATATAGAAGCTAAGTAAATAAAAGCGGCTTAGCTTAGTAGAAGGAGCCGCTAGACCTAACTACGCTCTACGCGTCGCGTACCTAGTACATTTCCTATAGAATCGTTAATATAAGCTTTGCTAGCAAAGATATCCTTTAACAATAGCTTTAGTAGGGCTTAATTAGTCGCTTCTATAACGACGACGACTACGTACTATCTATAGACTCTAACACTAACCCCTAGACCGCTTTTACGTACATAGTCGCTTTACTAGTAAGCGGAGGCAACGCCTAGTCTAGTCTTCTATATATTTAATGCTATAATAGGCAATCTACTATTATATAACGAGAATAGACGACTCGTTGCTTAGTCGACTAAGCGTACGCTAATACCTCGACTAAGGACTAAATCTATAACGCCTATACCTATTACTTAGTACCTGTCGTACCTCCGCGGTAGAATAGCGCCTCTAAGTCGCGCTAATCTAAGTAAAGGCGTACGTAGAATAGCAAGGGTTAAAGCTTAGCTAGTAAAGGATAAAGAGGTTGTTAGTAAGGATAATAAGGTAGTTACTATAGGCCAAATTCGACGAGGCCTTACTATAGCGGACAAAGTAACGCTTAGCAAGATCGTCTATAAGTATATAACAATGCTTAGATAGCTAAAGATATAGGATACTATTAGTATTGCCTTCGCAAGAGAGACAGGCTATACGTACGGAAGTCTTAACTGTACTCTAGATGCTATAATTAAGGTATACGACTAGTAGACCGACCCTAAGCAAGGAGGGACCTATATAGACTTAGGCACTAAGTTTAATAATAAATACACCGACCGTTTAAAGGCTATTAAAGCGGCGCTTCTTAATAAGAAGGAGATAGCTAAATAGAAGGTAAGAGATAAGAAGAAGAAGAAGGAAGACGAGGCTCTAGACGCTTAGCGAGTGCGCTTAAACCTTACTAAGGCTCGTAAAGCTAAGGGCAAGAAGAAGCAGCCGTTACCTAATCTAGAGTCTAGTAGTAGTAGTGAATCTAATGCTTATAAAGGTAAAGAAGAAGATAGGACTAACGACGAGTCTATAGAGCGCGATAAGTATAATCTACTAGAGATAGTGTACTCTAAAGCCGACTTTAACGAAGAGGCGATATATAATCCAAATAAGACTCGTTCTTCCGCTACTCGTTCTTCGGCAACACTACGGCTAACTTAGTCGTCTAGAGGTAGCAGCAAGAAGCGGAAAACAAGGAAGGAGTTAGCTAAAGAACCTCTAACTATAGAGGCTAGTATAGTAGCATTAGTACGGACGCTAGGTAGTAGTAAAGTAAACAAGAAGAACGACCGTAAGCTAAAGAGGCTAAAGACTAATGTTAGCGCGCTAAAGGCCTAAAACGACACTATTCTATCGCTCTTAAAGAGCATTACTAGCGGCTAAGAACAGCGCTCTAACTAGGCAAATTTAGTATAGCAAAGCACTCCGGCGGCAACCGAGGATATAGAGGTCGATTTACCGTATACGGATTTAATTAGAAACAACTATAGTAAAGCAGAGCTGCAGGAATATATAGCAGCGGGTATAGATCCATTCGATCCGAGCGTAGATTTGTCGTAGTTTAAGGGTTAATAAAATAGCGTAGTTGTCGCTTTCGCTATATAGCTATAAAATAGTTAAATTTAGTTATATTAAGTCGCGCAAAAAGTATATTATAGATACGATATAGACGATAAAGCGCTCGTATAGTTATATATAGGTGCCGGTACTGCGTTATAGTAAAATGTAGTAGTAAAGGATATAGCTTAGCGTATATATACATTTCGGCTAATATAAAGCTTACCTCCGCGGAGGTCCGCGGACCTCCGAGAATCTCTTGTCTTAAACTATATAGTCTATTGTTAAATGCTAACCGCCCGTCTAGGTCTTCGCTTTCGTATATATATTCGCTATAGATAGATAGGCTCGTCTAGGATAGGCGCATTGCTATATAAATAGAGGTATTCCGTAGTAGAGGGTAGTCTTATATTAAAGCGCGCATTGTATTAATTGCCGCCTCGTAAGCAAGTATAGAGGTTTGTAAGCAAAGTCGCTATTAGATAATAAGACGAGACAGGTTAGTTGCTAATATATTGTTGCTTAGTTAGGCCTAGATATCCCTATAATTGTAGTGTCTTTCTAAAGGCGTATTCTATCTCTATTCTTGCTCGAGATATGCGAGTATTAAATGCCTGCTTTAGAGGTAGAAGAGGTTTACTAGGCTATAGATAGATAACTCTATATATACAGTAGTACGCTAGATTACTATATAGATATAGCATTCGACGATTGTCTATTAACCGTCGAATTCGCTTAGGAACACGAGATTCTTGCTAGATAGACTAGTCGTTGTATCTGCCTTCGAATAGGCTAATAAGAGACGACAGCATACCGTCTAGTATAATAATGCCTTAGAACTTATAGCCGTGCTTCTTCTTATGTCCTATATAGTAGATTCGTTAGTTATAAGTCGATCGAAGGGGCCTTATAGTACTACGGAAGGTGCTATTAATAAATCCCTAAAAATTGCTAGGGTATCTAGCTCTTTTAACACTCCTTGCGAATTGCCGTAAATTATAGTATCGTCTTAGTCGTAGATGCTAGCGTACGAGGTCCCTAAACTCGTTCTCTATATAGAAGATTACATCTAAGAAGATAGTAGATAAGAAGCATTTAGGGCGCCCGAAATAGTTATATAGGTCCTTCTAGCGATACGGATACGATAGGCGGCGACATATAATATAGAAGGCTAGTATTAGGTCGTAGGAATACCGATTAGACTATATAATATTATTAAAACGCAATATAGTCGATAGGAAGCGAATCTCTGCCTTGCTAAACCTGTCTCCGCGGCGATTAGCTAAGCAGCGATAGTAAGGTGCAGCGACACTTCTAATAGGCCCTTTACTATCTATAATAACCTCTATATATACTAATCTACTAAGAAGCGACGTACCTATACTTATCTTCGACCTTTATATTTATATAGTCGTTTAAATACTACGTTTTAATAGTATACGGAATAGTTAGACGAGAGCGGAAATTAAGGTCTCTACGCTTCGTATATACTATTAAGACGATTATAGCGACAACTACTAGCAACCGCGACCTTACTACCGCCCTCCCTATCGACCTCGCTATTTTGCTATATAGCGCGTCGTACGCGACTACTAAAAACGCGATATCTATACGAAAATACAGTGCAGCGGAAGAGACGGATAACTAAGCCTATATTAGCGCTTAGCGGCCTAATCGAGCTACGGAGCGGTGCTTAGAGCGGTAGTTAAAAGTATAGCGAAATCCGTCTAATATCGGCAATATCGCTTGCACCGCTCCTAGCTAATCCTTGTCTGTCGCAATTACTACACTTTATTATTAGGGATAGAGTGCACAGATCTGTATATAGTATACACACTCTATAATACACTATATACGCAGGGGTGGGAAATTTAGCTAGTATGTACCTGCAAAAGGCCCTATTATTAATAGTTATCGGTACTAATAGGTGTTAGAGCCGCTGCTAGCTGCTAGGCTAAGTAGATAGCTTCAGCCGCTATTACCGCCTATTAGTCGACTAGATATATACGCCCTTAGAAGTATTACATTCTTATCGCTAGAATTCGTGTCTTGTCGCGTTAGGTCTGCGTTTGTATATATAATCGCGTATAGAATGCGATAGATTGTAATTAAAGGGAACACTATATATACAGCTAGAATACTATAGCTAGTATGAAAAAATTTTTAAGGAAGGACTGCGTTTCTAGCAGTATCTCGAGCGGAATTTAAGCGGTATAGAGGCCTTGTTTGTAGGGGATATAATAGACTATTTTGCAGTAGAATTCAGCTCTTTGTCCCTATTAATCGACATTACCTTACCTATTAGATTCTATCTCTTTTACTAAGCTAAACACTGCTACTACTATGTCCGACAACTTGTCTTCTAGTTAACAACGCCTCTTACTAGGTACCTCTATACTAAATAAGCGGAAACGGATAGAGGATCCATACTAGCTATTAGTAACTCGTACCTAGCTTAATAGCAAGAACTACCTAAGGGTTGAGTGCAACTTTTGCGGTAATATATAGGTTTCGAGTGCTAAAGGGCGGGTAGTTAATTATCTGTCTATATACCGTGTTCTCCCTAAGGAACACTAGGAGGAGTATTAGCCTAAGAAGGTACCTATCGACGAGGATATTAGCCTAGCTAAGAGTAGCGAATATAAAGTGCCTCGAAGCGCTTAAGTTATTAAGGCAAAGCAAACTATTCTTATCGGCGGCAATAGCTATATCGACTATATGTCTCCGGCTAAGTACGATACTGCTTGTAAGAAGCTAACTAAGTAGGTATTAGCCTCTAGCAAGGAGTTATCTATTACTAATAACCCCTAATTTAAGGAATAGCTAAAGGTTCTTCGTCCTGCTTTTATACTACCTTTTCGCTAGCAAATTCGATATAAGTATCTCCCTCGAATTTATAAGCGGCTGTAGGCGGAGATAAATGTAGAGATATCGAAGAGCTCTCGTATTACATATGCGAGTAATAGTTAGAAGGACACCGCTAGAAGGTCGAATACTAATTATCTTACTATTACGCCTTAGGTAGCGTTTTTCGTCGGTTGTAAGCTAACTAGTGCTAATCGTAGTATAGTAGAAAATCACGCTAAAGGCCTAAAGCGATTAATAGCGCTATAGAAGGATAAGGTTATTGCGTTAGTTGCTAATAATACGAATGTTATAGCGAAGGCCTCGAGGTTAGTAAGTTTGAAAATTAGAAGTAGACGAGCGGCGGCACTTTCTATATATAGGCCGTCTTATCGTTGCTTATCGAGTAGCTAACTATTAGATTAGGTTCAAGCCGAGATGCCCCGCCTCGTTACCTTAGGTTGCTGTTCCTATACTACTAAATTGCTTATAAACGACATTTATAATTACACTACCGTAGACTCGTTCTACACTAAGATTCTAGCGGTCTTAAACTACTTTAAGAATACCTATCTTCTATTTGAACTGCTCCTATAACTTAGCAATAGCAAAGTGCGGCGGTTTCAAAGCCCTAGAAACACTCGCTAGCAAGGTTAGCTATACTATACTCGGGCAGTCTTCGAGAACCGCTTCTAGATATAAGAACTTCGTATGCAAGAATACCTCCTATTGTTAGGCTTAAGCAGTAAGCAGCGCGCTGCTTAGGAGCATATTTGCTACCTTACTAAGAACAATAGCTTCTAGAAGCGCTTAGACGAGCATATATTCTATAGCTACTAAAGTAGTAAAGCGGGCTATTGCTAATAACTCGTAGATATATTAAACTAATAGAGCCCTTCCTTAAGGTTACTATTGCCCTCGAAACCGACAAACTATTACTCTCGTACGTATACTCGAATTACAGATAGCTTTAGAACTAGTCCTTTATTAACGACTTTATTCTAATAAATACTATTACCGAAATAATTAGTATTCGATACGACGAGCTATATTATCCCCTAATGCTTATAGCGTACCTCGCTAATGCTCGAGAGCGACAAGATCCGGATAAATAGGCTATTCTAGCTAGTAACGACGAGGTCTATAGACTTACTAGATACCTTACTAAATAGTGCACTCTACAAGGCCGCAACAGCCGCCGACCTAGCTTTAAACACGTACTAGAGTCTACCGCCGAGGTTAAAGACAGAGCGGCCTTATTGCTTGCTAATCTCTATACTCTATACAACCGTAGCGGCTTGTTTAGTAACAATATCGTCTAGTAGGCGGCAAAGAATATAAGCTCGTTACAATAGTAGTATAACCTTATTAAAAGCGAGTATCCTAAACTCGCCGAGTTATATATACTAGCTCTATTAATCTGTCTAATAACCGGTACTGCTAAGCGCAACTAGTTAGCTTATAGCTTTATCTATAACCTTCGCTATAACTGCCTATCTTACGAGTATATAGAGATACTAGTCTATTGCTATTAGAACCTGCGGATTAAGTATAGACTTAATGCCGGCGGTAACGACAACGACGACTTCTACGAGACTACGACACACTATAAGACCTACTACGAGAGGCATTTACTTCTATAATAGCTATTGCTATATAGGAGGCATAGGAGGCTAACAATACTGCTAGGTTTAATACTGCCTTATAGGAGCTACTATATACTCTAGGTCTAGATAATAATGTATAGACTTAGCAGGTAGAAGTATCGGCTATTCGAGAATTAACGAGAGGCTCTTAGGTCGAAGGAATCGCGGACATTTAGCTAATCGTGCTATATAGCAGTCTGTAGCCTTAGTAACCCTAACCTTCCTCTTTGGTATATACTCAGTCACGCTTTGCCTAATAAGTTATAAGGCCATCTGTGTATACGGGTATACTCAGGTGTATTACACTATGTACAAAGGCTGCATTTCCGGAAGTGTGTATTCCAACATCCCTATTCATCATCGACTCCGTCACTCCGCTGCTGCTCTCATCAGATTGCCGCCAAGAATACCGTAATGCAAGATGCCGCCTTCACCAAACTCTGATGCTCTTCCCTGCTGGCGCGAGGAACACGCGGAGCTGTGGCGGGGGTCTAGGCCTGCTCGTGAAGGGCACCACGCATCGGCCCGGGCTTGTGAAGAGAATATCCTTGGATATGATCGTCGAAATAGACTACGCGGTACGACATCTTTCTCCCCTTACTGACATCATGTGATCTTGCAGCTGAATTGCCATTGTTCTGATCCAGGCCTACCGTCTCACCTACAGCAGCACACTGGAAAGGTGCATTGACAACGGCAACCTGGATGTTTCAACACCTGTGCGGGCTTCATCATACAACTGTAGAACGACGTTGGCCATCCCCATTCGCCCCACTCAACAGAAGTGAGCGCCGGCCGCTTCTTACTGCAAGCGCGTCAATCCCGATATCGTATGCGAAGCATGTGCTCGCGTCCTGATATCTCGTGTATATCATGCTGGCAAGCAGGACATGGAGGCGGATATTGCGTAAGTACTTGATATTCTCGCCTCCAACTTGCTGCAACCAGTCCTTGGTATCAGGATAGATTCGACACACTTCTCTGCTCCTCGGACCCGGTGGCGTCATGAGTGTAGCAAAAGTAGTAAGGGAGCTGCGGTGGGAAGTCAGTGGTGTGGAAGGGGAATTTTGATTCGGTTTGAGTTGGTGCCGCCCGCGTAAGGAGGAAAGTTGCGGCGAAGGTGAGGAGCTTCATTGTGGTTCGTACTGTATAATGGAAGTCACATTTTCGTCTGCGCCAGAAGCTTTTATAGTATATGTATGTTTGAGGGAGTTCCAGATGCGGCAATTGTAAGACGAATGCAATTGCGGTACGGGTGGAACTTGGAAGATGTTGGCCAAGGATATTATTCTCGGATGGTAGGGTTATCGTATCTGCCCGTTAGAACATTATCCTAGTATGTATACAGGAAGACGTGCGACTCCCTTCCGTTGGCGAATCCAGCTTTCCCGCACGCTTGTAGCAACGAAAGGCCTCGGAACTGCGGTATGCTTCCATCTGGCATCTTGACTGTCAGTCATGTATCGAGGCAAAGAACAGCAGCAAATATAGGTCCCCGCGCAGTCGTGCCCGACGTCCTCTACTTCCATTCTCCCATTTTCTGGTACGTGGCACTAGTCTCTGTCAGCGCTGATTGCATCGTATGGCAAAATCGAACCTACAAGAAGCCATTCTCTGCCGCCCGACGCGCAGCATAGATATCCTTGAGTTTGAGCATCTCCTTGGCCCTCTTTGAGCAGCCTCTCAAGCTTCTCTTCAGCTCGCTGCGAACATTAGCCACCAACTCCTTGCCCTTCTTTGGCTTCCTTCCCATGCGCGAGATATCCTTGTCGATCTGGCCTTTCTTGGGCTTGACAGTCAACTCCGCGGAGATCAGAACGCTCGAGTCGAGGAAACGGAAGCCTTCGATGGACGCAACACCGATGTCGATGACGACTTTTCGCAGGATTTGATCTGGTCTTGCGGAAAGTTGATGCAGAAATGCAGTAGTCGGAAAGTCTGGACGGAGAGTGCCCTTGTTGATTGTCTCGTCAGACGTGCTCTGGCTCTGGCCGTAGAAAAAAGCGAGCTGGAATCTAATCGACTTGTAGAAGATGGGTAAAGCCTCTTCGCGAATGAGCCTGTTGGTTCGTGTCAGTGGAGGCTGCGTTGGACAAATGAGCTTCTCCGGGAACGCATCGAAATAGAGCTTGTAGATGTCCTCGCGAAGCTCTGGTGGCAAGTCCTGGAAGCGGTCGAAAGTTCGGGTTTCATCTGCGGCCACGAGAACATTGACAAGTGCTTTGCGAGTTGCAGGTGTCGGCAGAGACAGTCCGCGGTCTCTCACGAACTTCCGGAGCTCGTCCGTCGAGATCCGCTGGTCTCCGTAGTAGACCATGGCACGATCGAGTCGATGCTTGATGCCGATGAGCGCGTGTCTGGTAAGGCTCCTCGAGACGACGATGCCGCTGGACTGGAGAGCGCCCAACAGCGTGGCCTTGGTCCACTTCTGGTACGAGGCGAGTCGCCAGTACTGATCATACTCGCCGACATCTGTATCGGGGGTGGCCATGGCGGACTGAAGGGCGTGGTTGGGGAAAGTCAGGTTGAGCGAAGCGGCTTTGGTAATTTTGTGGTGTTTTTAAGAGTTAAAGGTTGAATAAGAACTTTTTGCATGAACTGGAAATATGTGCGAAGTCAAAGCGCCATGTGAGCTGAGTTACACAAGTAACGTTGAAGCATTGAAGTGGAAAAGTGGAGACAATATTTGAGGGGAAGTGAGGTTGCTTCAGATGCATGTGAGGATACCTGCAAGTCGCGAGTGGTGTCTCTGGATGCTGACCTTGCCCACTCTGCGGCATTGATATGGTAGACTGGGCAGCGAGGGCAGCGAGGCCATGGAATCCAGCCCAAATTTTATGGCTCACAGTAACCGTTATTCTCCAGGACTGCTCTGATGAGGTAGATCCCGCGCAAGTTCAGCTTATTCAGATCCTTAGCCTTGGTCAGTAGCTCCTGCCTACACTGCCAACATGCTATATCCGCAGAAGTCTTCAACGCGCACGCATCACTGGAACCGAGGCCTTCAAAAGAATGTCGACAGGCTCCGTGGACCGAGATCAATATCCAGGCCGGCCCTTATCTGCGCCAACGACCAGACCTCTGAATAGCATTCGCCACGCTCTGGACATCGCCAACGCGCATCTTGATCGAGCCTGGCCGTCTGCTAATCTGGGTCGTCATCTTATCGACGCCCGCATTACAGAGCTCCTTGTCGGAGTCATCATGCGGTAGACGCCGGGACACACTACTCCTATGCTGGCCATCAGCTGTCAACGAGATCTCGACACGAAATCCACCTGTCAGCCGTCCGCTCATCAAGTCTCGCTCGGCAAGCGCAGGGCTTCTGATGCAAGCAACGTGGCTCGGCTGAATAGTGCTGATGCAGTCAGAGATATCGTGAGGGATACGCCAGATACTCGGGGATCGCAAAGGCAATTCTGAATCTGCATCTTGAATAGAACAGTGGCAGAACTTCGCGGGCGAGCAGCAGACAAGAGCGCGGCAATGGAAGCGGGACTGGGAAGGTCAGCTCTTTGTGACCGAACTTGCGAAAATAGTATCTTGAAAACAAGCGAAACTTCAGCACGCGTCCGATGTTTGGGTGGTATTGTGAAAAAGCACTCACTTTGCGATGCGCTCGCGCAATTCGGGCCTTATCCTGGACGAACTTGAAGAGTCGTGGTCGAAAAGAAGATAGATCGAGGTTTTCGCAGAGGGACAAAAGCATACCTAATACCGAAAGTAAGTGAGGACTGCTGCACAAAGGTCGGTGCTTACCCCGTGGATCTTGCTTGCCGCGTCGAGATCCCGTCGAGCCCTTATCCTCTTCGAATCGAGAGCCTTGAACTTTGCTATGGATCTTGTCGCTGCTTACAAGTAGGACGACCATTTGTACTTTAAGCTTCAAATAAGTAGCCGGAGCCAATGACCGACACCACTTTGCCTTCATTCATAATAGTCGTTACTATACGTTCCCATCTGATTCTGCGTGGCTACCCACTCTTCGCTTGCCAGGTCCTCATCCTTCCTCTTCGCCAGGCCCTTTGAATCCTTATGCCAATCGCAAGCCCAGTCGCAAGGAGGCGTCTCCTGCTCGCCAAAGTAGCTCGCAATCATCTTGTGCCTGCATTTGCTTACACTTTCGCAGAATCCAATCAGCGCTTGCAAGCTCTTGCCTCGGTTATAGTTGGCCTTCACATTGCTGTTGCGAGCATTACTGAGTTTCTGAATCTCTCGCTGCATCATGTTCGCAGCACGATCTCGATCCTCGCGACTGTAGTACAAGATACACATCGAGGCCTTCCCATCTCTTCCAGCTCGGCCAGCTTCCTGGTAGTATCCCTCGAAGGATTTCGGGATTTGCCAATGAACTACAAAACGGACATTGTCCTTGTCGATGCCCATACCGAACGCTGTGGTGGCGACGATGATATCGTAGCCCTCTCTGTTCTTGACCCAACCTGTAAGATGATCGTCTTTCTGCTCCACTGAAAGGCCGGCGTGGTAAGGCTTCGCACCAATTCCGTCCGCTTGCAAGCGGGTTGCCAATGCCTCGGTGTCCTTTCGATACCAGGTATATATGATTCCAGGAACGTTTGTCGATCGCTCACCACGTTTTTTAAGCTCTTGCGAGCGAGTCGGGTTGTTAGCTCGACGCGCATGTGTGGCGCGAATCCAGGCAAGCAAGTTGTCGTAGCGATCCTGGTCATCACTCGTGAAACGAATCTCGTAATGAAGGTTCGGGCGACTTGTGGTCATGGTGAATGTCTTCAACTTGGTGGGATTGAGGGCAAGAGTGCTAATGACATCTTCTCGAACCGCTTGAGTGGCAGTAGCTGTACAGCAGATCATCGGGATGTCTGGGAATTCTTTCTTGAACCAATTCAGCTCCTTGAAGCTGGGTCGAAAGTCATGACCCCATTCCGAGATACAATGAGCCTCGTCGACTGCGATTCTTGCTAGCTCCTGCTGCTGGTAGACAATGCGGAGGTGATTCCGGAAGTGGTCCAACTGGCAGTATTCGGGAGTGACATAAAGCAGACGAGTATGAGGGTGACCGCTTTTGAGGTCATTGAGGATCTCTGTCTTTTTGGAGAAAGCGGTGGTGCTGTTGATGGTTTCGACTTTGATGTTAGCTGCTCGCAGGCCAGCCATCTGATTGTTCATGAGGGCAAGTAGCGGCGATATGACAATGGTGATTCCGAAGTCCACGACTGCGGGTAGTTGAAAGCACAGACTTTTACCGAACCCAGTGGCCGCTTGAAGGAAGACATCGTGGCCATCGAGTGCTGCTGTTACCACGTCTCGTTGCACTGGTCTGTCCGTGGTCAGATTGATGTAGGCATGACCGGAGCACGAGTCTGTGCCTACCTGAACGAGTTTCTGCCAAAGACCTTCCGCAGAGTGAAGTCAATGTCGACTTTCTGACCGAGCTTTTTGCCTGGTATGCCGGGCATGATCGGTGGTGGGTGCAGGATTCAGCCAAAGCAGATCACAGCATTCTGTGGAGTCAGAAGGGGGGCGCCGAGTTCCTTGTCGCGCAGCATTGCTCCCGCAGCACTTGAGCTCCCGTCCTCGACAGCACAGCCTGATCTAACGAGCGTGTCAGGCTGGGACCAGGTGTCGTTGACCGGGAAGGGAAGGGAATGTATTGCATCGGCATGCGCCTGCAGTCGAGAACGCGTGCGCACGGGCCAATCTCGCGATTTCCTCTCCGCCTCCCCCTCAGCTTTCACAACCCGCTGTATTCACGCGCTACCACATCGCCGGACTGATCGTTGCTTCGATTGGGCCCCATACAGGACGAGAAATGCTTTCGATCGGACTCGGCAGGTCCATACCCAAAGAGAGGGCTGAGATGCATCCCTTTGGCACGGACGGAGAGTGCTATGGACGTGAGACAAGGCGGACTGTCGACGCGGGCTGTATGTCGGCATCACAGCCTCGGGAGAAAGACAGAGGGACTTGCGTTGCTACAGGGAAGAGCTGAGACCCAGAAGACGATGAGATTGAATGCCTGTGGACGCACCCATCACGCCCGAAGAAAGAAAAGGAATGCAGATTATATACAAGCGGTTGTACCGTCAAGCTGATCGCTAGTCTTTGCCAACGCGACCAGCCTGAGCCAGGAGTCAAAGCGTTGATAAGAGGGGATACCGTCTTCCATTGCCAACTCAACCAGCCTCAGCCAGGAGTCCAAGCATTGCTGAGAAAGCATACTATCGTCAATTGCCAACTCAACCAGCCTGAGCCAGGAGTCGAGGCATTGCCAACAGATCCACTCACCTTGCACCGCCAACTCACCCAGCATGAGCTAGGGGCCTAGCCAAGGGCCGAGGCCTCTTCTAGCCAACTCAAACCGACCGAAAGCGGCGAGTACAAAGCTTGGAGAGTGCTACGGCGCTGGTATCCCTCTTTCCTTCAAGCGAGAAGTCACCTGCTCACCCTCTATCCACCGACTCAAACCACCAAAGGCGGCGAGTAAAAAGTGGAGAGCAGTGTGCATAATGACCGCTGGCCTGCGCTCTATCCTGCGAAGCCAATATTTTCCAAACGCCAAATAATCCAGAACCCAAATAACCATAACGCCAGAGACCAGCCTTCAAAGCGTTCGTCGCATTCAACCCTCAAATCTCCATTGCTGCTTCGCAAGGTCGCCTTCGCACCATTCCCTTGAATGCATTGCCAAGCGGCAATAATGTCTGTGAACAGCCCGGATATCTCTTCGCATCACACTTGTTCGCTACTCCAAGCTTGGGCATGCTCGTACTCTTGCCCTGGACGCGAACCAGACTTCCTCCACTCCGTCATATCCAGTTTTGCTGCAGCGGACAGCAGGCCAATAGGTCAACATGATCTTTTTCTCGTCATTGGATTGGTTCATTGAAATACACGCCTTTCGGTCCATCACGGTGTTGGCGTCGGGCCACAAATATTCATAGCGAGCTTCCCAATACGACTCCATTTTGCCCTTCGAGACCAAGCACTCATGATAGAGTTCCTCCAGCATCTCGAGCAACACTGAACCTAGACGCGGCTGTAAATCCGGTCGATAATGTGGGTTTTCATCGGGCTTGGGAGGCTTCTGTGTGTTGCGGAACAGCAGGAGATGAGGCGTCAGAGTTGTCAGAAGCTTGGCTGCAAGGAATCTTGCGTGCTCTGCTATTGCGGTCTCTTGAAATTTCTTGTCGTTGACGACCTTGTACGAGCACACCTTGAGCAGTATGTCCAACCTGTGACCTTCGTCCTTGATGGTCTCCTCGAGGAACTTGTACTTGTCTCCAAGCGCGTCCTTGATACTGTCGCCCACTTCCCATGGCTGCTTGGCAGTGAAGACATCCTTGTATACCGCGGCAGCCACCATGCTGGTGAAGACGTCTTCCGCTTCGAGGCCCCACGCTTTGTCCTGGTTCACGCGCCTAGTGAAGCTGCTAAACCACTCTTTAGTGGCGAAGACTCTCTCGTACAATGCGCTCAGCTCTGGCGAAGCATCCTGGACGAGCTGAGCTGGGCCACGTTTCTCCAGATTATTGTTCTCGGTGAAATTAACGAACAAGCACATCGTTTGCCACCATGCGCTTTTCATGTTGCTGTCGATGTTCCCGAGAACGCGGTTGTATATCTCCATTCTTGCTCTATCGTTAAGGTCTCCTGGCAGTGGCAGCTCAGGAGGGAAAAGTGGTCTCTCAGTGTCCACAGCGTCCCACTCCCCAAGCTTCTGTTTCTGAGCCTCGCAGAAGCTCGCTCTGGTATCCTGGATTGGCTGGAAAGCACGATCTAAACGCCAGTCGTCCCAGCGCGGCTTTCTCGAACCATTTCTAATGGCGTCTGCCGCTTGTGCCAGTTCGGCCACTGTGGGCGCTTCCTTCGTAGCGTTCTGCTGCGTGTCCCCACTAGCTGAGGCTGCCGCAGTCGCGGTCTCCTTGCTACCTGTGATGATTGGAGCCTCCTGATTTGGCTTGGATGGTCGCAGACTTGCGTTGATATCTGCATCAACTTTTCGACGTTTCGAGTCCCGGTCTAGCTCCTGGTCACTGCTGCTTGGTACCTCGCGCTGGTCAAGAGCTCGCTTCTTTGACTTCGGAGCAGGCGCGGCAGCTAAGATTTTGCTTCCTGCGCCATCTGTCTTCTTGGCTTTCGTTGGGCGATGAGCGACCTCCATCTCCTCGTCGGATGAGAGTTCTAGTGCCTCCTCTACGCCACGCTTGGTGCCGGCAATTACGGGTGGCGAGCGACTCTTGGATTGCGTAACGTGCGAACCTTGCGAATCGTCAATCTCGGTGTTCGTCGTGTGGGTGGATGGCTCTGTGCCAGATGTGGTCTGCCGGCGGTATCCAATATCACGCAGGTGCTGCTCTGTAAAGAAGTCGGAGCCGAGGCGCCAGAACTCGTTGACGGTGTGACTGGGATTCTTCTTCAGCCTGGACCTGAGTGCAATGTGACGTCGCAGATGTTTTGCATCAAATTGCAGCTGATGCTTGAAGATGAGTGCGTTCAGGAAATGCTCCTGACTCTCACGAGTAAGATGCTCTCCACGGCACTCATCAATCGCCTGATACAGCATTCTCGAGGTGGCGCGTGGGCTCACGGTAGTCTGCGCGTCTGCTGGCATTTTCGATGTTCTCGCTGATGGTATTGGACTGACGGTCGATGGAACTTTCTTGGGTGAGGTTTCGACCTGGTAGATGCAGTCACTGAAGGGAATCGAGGGTTCTGGAAATTTGATGTGGAGGTCAAGGACGAAGTTGTTTTGTCTTGGCGCGTGCAGACTTCACCTCTCGCGAGCGCCAAGCCTACACGCGCTTGTCAACAGTCAACAAGAAATTTCTCGGTCTCGGCTACATCCTTCCGGGAGAGGCTAGTTGAGATGGCAGCAAATCCTCCCTCGACGTCTGCGATCACCTCAGCACCTCCACCTCACCACCATGGCAGACCCACCCAAGTTCCGCCTTCTATTCGGCGTGGACTTGGGGACATCGTCGACCAAGCTTGCGTACTCCGTCGACAACCGAGCCGAGCAAATCGTCTCCAGGAAGAAGGTCATGTAAGTACCCTCCATCTCCGAGCCATCACCGCATGAGGCGCGCTTCTCGAAGACACGCTTCACCTACGCGTCAACAACTCCACAACACGATGATATGCCTGAAACTTCATCACTTCCGGTATCAGATTTGCAATCATATCATTTCTTCGGCTTCTCACATACACCCCGACAACTCTATCTATTTGCAACGTTTCTGCCCTGCGATGCATCCCTGACTCCGTTACTCTAAATCAGATATCTTGGACAAAGCCCCGACATTCCATCATGCTTCGCCTACTACAACGGCGAGTTCGTTATCGGCGCCGACCTCGAGGAGAGAGCAACATTGCCAAGCAGTGATTCCAGGCACATTCCGGCGGAGCACATCATTCAGTGCGCGAAGCTTGGGTATTACGAGAAGTATTGGGACGAGAACGGTCGTGCTGTAAAAGCAGTCAAGCGAAAGTTGAGAGAAGCTGGGAAGACACTGGACGAGGTAGTTTGATGCGCATGTTCTGAGTTTTATACATTCTGACGAACATGCAGGCCATCTCCGACTACTGCAAAGCGGTGTTCGACCTCGCAGTTGAGCGGCTCCCTCATACTGAGTTGGGTCAAAGCTTCAGATTGGAGGAGCTGAAGCGTATGCCTAAGCGCGCGCGCGTTAGTATGCCTCAGCTATGGTCACCAAAAGCTCGTGCCCGAGTGCTCCGCGCCGTCCACTCTGCAGGAGCCAACATCGTTGTGCCTGCATCAGAGCCACAGTGCGCTATCGCCGACTTTCTCGACAAGACCGTTCTCGCAAACCTCCCGACAGTTCCAAAGAAGGGGGACTACATTCTCGTCGCTGACCTGGGCTGTGGCACTGGTGACTTTGTTCTGTATCAGCTGAAGGATGACTTGGGGGTGGGCACGCCGCTTGACGCTGTCGGAAAAGCAAATGGAGCTCTCTGTGGGTCTCACTGGGTCAATGAAGCCGTCTATGAGAGACTTAATGTCCGTGAGGACGGCAGCAAGTACGATGAGAATCTCAAAGGCAAAATGAGCCCAGAGGCCTTTCGATGGCACTTCCTTCGACAAATAGAGGGCGCCAAGGTCAACAAACAAGGTGTCGCTCGAGTCACCCCGATCTGCGTCTACAAGGACGGGGAATGCGATCGCCTATACGACGGCAATCTGAAGAGGTATGTGACTGGTATTGTCCTCGATTGTGCAGCAGTTCTGACGCATATTCGAATCTAGAGAGGACGTTGAAGCTGCTCATGTTGAACCAATTAAAGCCATCATGGCCGCAATTGACTCTCTAATTGCTGGGAAGCCGGCCCCAAAGCTGATCTTGATCGCTGGCGGCTTTGGCAAAAGCGAGTTCGTGAGAAAGGCAATGTTTGAACGATATAACAAGGAGAACGAGACCGTCGTGGTGGAATCGGACAATGTCGAGTAAGTCAGTCACCATGGCGCAGCGATTGCATTTTTCTGATCCACACGACAGGGCTACCGCTGTTGCTGAAGGCGCTTTGTCATCTCGATACGATGCGATCGCCAATCAGAGATTGCCGTTCGTGTACTCCTATGCACTCATTCGAGACGAAGTGGCTGATCAGGATGATCATCCTGACTGCTTTCGCAAGAAGCACGGCAAAATGATTCCCGTGCGGTCCAGAGTCAAGCGATGCCCGTATGGCGACAGCGAGGACGTTGATATGGTGATTGATCGATTGGTCATCATCCTTGACAACCAAGATCTCCTGTCCCCGAATCCCACCAGCAAGTCGCAGACTCTTCTGTATCGTACCAGCCCGACGGACCTGAAGGTCACGGCCACGCTCGTCTACCTTGACCCCAGAGCCGGTAGCTTCAGAGATCACGAATCTGCCCTAGTTAAGACGCATGATGCTGGTCTACCTTGGGGCAAGAATGACCTTCGAGATGGCGTCCATGAGTGGGTCACTGTGACGGGTGTCTTGGATGGAAATCGTCTTGCCAACTCCGAATGCGATCTGGTGGCCGATGATGAAGGCAACATGCTTTATCATTTCGATGCTGATGTCACGATTCGGTACGAGGACGAGACGGATATGACCATCAACTGGAGAATCAAGGCCGGTAAAGATGAATGGGATGTTCGGGGCGAGATCTGGAATGGTAGCTTCTCGGAGTTCTCCCGTGAGCATGGTGATGTCGATGGCGACGTTGTTGTGACGGACGATGCAGACGATGAGGACTACAAGCCTTGCGCGCGGGCTCAGTAAGATACGGACCTTCTGGCGCTGGTATGCACGCTTTGTTATACATAGAGATACCCGAATCGCAGTTTAGGCTCTGCTAATGCTTATCGAAGCTTTCCATCTTCATTGCCGAAAAGTTGTTTAGCATTGTCAGACGGGACAAGTGGCAAACTAGGTCTATGTATACTAACTAAGAATGCGAGGGTAGCAAACTGTTACGGCGGCTAGGTTTATAGCGGCGGCTTGTCTACTTCTGTAGTTGTTTGTAGGCTATATATAGACCGCTAAGAGGTTCAATTTCGAGCTAGTTTAAAGCCTTATAGTCGTATAGTATAGGCCTATAAACGATAGAGCTAAACTCGACCTTATCTAGCGGCTATTTCTATATCCTACCTATCGACCTATTCTACCTCTTTCTTATAGTTATAACTTACGTATCGCGCTTATTTTAACCTTACTATCGCTATATATACTAACTATTTGTCGCTAGAAGAGGTAAACGCGTTACCTAGTAAGCTAGAGTATAAGTAGCTAGTACGTCGTCTCGTACGCTAACTAAAGTAGCGCGCTTAGTATTAGTTTACCTCTAAATTAGATAGGAATATTATATCCCTTATATTTAAGAAGTAGGGTAGGGTTATTAACTATATATATACTAGTACTAGAGTCTATAACCTAGTTAGTAGTATAGATAGTAGTAGTAAGGGCTATAGATACCTAGTCTATTATAATACTAAAGGACGGAAACTAATACTACTACTACTACTACTACTACTACTACTACTACTAGTAGTAGCAGTAGTATAGGCAACCGAGGGTAATATAACCTATAACAATATAGGCAGCTATGTTTAGCAAGATAGGATAACAAACAAGTCGCTTAGGCTAGTAACTAGAGCCCTATAATATAGGTACTATAGAAGTGTAATATAAACATTATGCTATACGAGGTTAATAATCTATCTACTATATAGAAGGAGGCCTCTTTTATAGGCTTAAACCCTAGCCCGTATATATAGGGCCGGTTACTAGCTAATAATACGATACCTTATATATACGATAGGAAAAAATGGTAGCGAACAATTAGAGACGAAGGGAAGATAGTTAAGAAGGAAGGGAGGACGAATAGAAAGCACTATATACTAGGGTAGAGGAGGTGCTAAAGGCGGAAGATAGAAGAACCCCTAAGAGGGCATATAGGATAATAATCTTAGAACTCCTTAGAGGACTGAAAGCAATCTATAACTAGGCAAGCTACGTAATTACAAAGGTAGCTAATACAGTCGTAGCAAAGATTACGAAGAAACAATAGGAGATAAGCCTAAACTACCGCATCTAAGCAGTAGTAGCTAGTTAGGAGGCGCTAAAACCCCCGAGGACAGTAGTTAGAGTCTATATTACGGACCTATAGGAGTAAAAGGAAATCTAAAGACTTATAGAGAAAGAGATTATAGAAAGAATTGCAGTTAAAGAGGTAATTAGGGCTAGGAACGAAGGTAAAGGGGTAATCAAGCTGTTTATAGTACAAGAGTAGGACAAAAAGAAGCTAGAAACATAAAAAGAATAGACAACTAAGATAGGGAAAACAGCGAGGGTCTCTTAATAGCAATTTATAATTATAGCCTATAGTATAATAAGAAGCTTTAAGGAAGAACAGGATATTAAGAGCCTATAGAGACAAAACTAAGCTATATGCCTAGGCCTAAAGATTACAAAAGTAGCATAGATTAAAAGGAAAATCGAAGAGACTAAGAAGCAGTCTTCCCTAATTATCTAAGTAGGGAGTATAGAGTAAGCTAATATAGTACTAGACTAGGGGTTGTTCTAGGACTTTAAAAGATTAGAAATAGAGATATATAGAAGCAACTATAGGATAATGCAGTGCTTCAAATATCAATACTATAGACACTTAGCAGCTAAGTGTATAAAGACAACTAATACCTACTCCTATTATATAGGGGATTACTAGGTTAAAGAATGCAAAGTATATAAGGGAGAAGCAAGATGTATATACTATACTAAAAGACACCCCTCTTAGGCGAAGGAATGCCTAGTAAAAATATAGGTAGCTAGGAAGGCAAAGGAAGCCAGAATTAATACACTAAAAAGATACACAATAAGCTAAGGTAGCTAGGTGCAGAAGCAACCTAGCTAAGTGCTATAAAAGAGGTCTAGACAAGATAATAGGTTTATATTTAGGGCCTTACTAGCATAAGAGAGTTACTAGCAACTAGGGAGACTAAGATACCTTAATATTATAGGAAAGGAAGCAGGGCAGATAAAGCTTAGTTAAATGTTAGTCTAAAGTAAGGGAAGACTAAAGGAAAACTTATAGGGAAATAATATAGATAAAACCTAATAAACATTACAATATTACTAAATATTATGTAGTACAATGTTAATAAGAGCAAAGACAAGGTATAGAGGAGCTTCCTTTAAGCACTAAACCCAAAAGAATATTATATTGTTGCAGTCTAAGAGCCCTAGCTCAACCTATATATAAAGAGACTAGCAATAGTCAAAGACCTGAGATACTACCCAATTATCTATAACTAGGGAGCCCTAAGGATATACATCTATATTAGTAAAGAGATAGATATAGAAACCTAGTAGGCTATACTATAGGAGGATAGGGACCTAATATTAGTTTAAGTAGAGACATCCTAAGGTATACTCTAAGTCTACTATATATACAACCTACTACTAGACTTAAGAAGCAGTACCTAACTGAAAACCCTAGAAAGACTACCTAGAGTTATCTAGGGGAATACCTACTAAATCCTACTTAGGGATTTCAACCTCTACTACCCCCTCTAGGGCTTAGACTTTACCCTAGCTTACTGCTTCTTAGTAGGAAGACTAATTGACATATTAGAGAGGGAAGGAATAGAAATTGTTACCCTAAAGGGACTAATTACTTAGGAAGTAAGAGGAAGCAGTAGCACACTAGACCTATACTTTATATTACATTAGATTAGGGACAGGATTATAAGATACAGGGTCAACTAGGAACTAGAAGAATTATTAGACTACTTCCCGGTATAGATTAAGCTAAATGTCTAAGCTAATTAGGAAAGGGAACTAGAGGAGAAGCTTAACTAGAAAGGTGCCTAATAGGGCAGGATTAGGGAGGAACTAGAAAGGGACCTAAAACTAGAGGAACTCTTAACAAAGCACCTACTAAGGCTAGAGGATATTGATAAGGTAGTAGAAGAACTAATAGGAATCCTAAAACAGGTAGCTAGAAAGCATACCCTAGCAAAGAAACATTTACTATACTAGCAACTATACTAGACTAATAAGTATATAAGGAAGGTTAAAGTAGTAAGGAAGGCTAAGAGGCAGTAGACACAAACCTATACCTAGGAAGCATAGGACAACTATAATAAAGCCTGCTAAGAAAAGAAGATCTAGATTAAGAAAGACAAGATATAAGAATAGAGATCTACAATAGGAATAATTATAAAGAAACTAGAGGAGATATAGAGGATAGCTAAATAGGTAAGGAGACCTAAATAGGATAAGGATATACTACTATAATTCCCGGACATTATAGACTAATAAGGATAAATGTAGACTATAATAGAAGGGAAAGCAAGAGCCTTAGGCTAACACTTCTTCTATAGAAAAGTACAAGCAGACCTATTAGACATAAAGGAGAAAGAATAAGAGACTCTACCGCTAGGTACATTAAGAGACACCTAGGTTAAACCCGAAACCATTGAAATAATCCTAAAGAAAATTCTAGGCAACAAGGCACTAGGAGAAGACAAGATCTATAACAAACTTCTAAAAGCATATAGGAAGGGGCTAGCCCTAGCACTAGCCAATATCTTTTTATAAAGCCTAGCACTAGGACACTACCTAAGACTATTTAGGAAGTCCCTAATAGTAGTGCTAAGGAAGCCCTAGAAGGAAGACTATACATAGCTCAAGGCCTATAGACTAATAGCCCTACTTAATATAATAGGCAAGGTACTAGAAAAAATTATCGCTAAAAGGCTAATAACCTTTGCTAAAGAAAGGAATATCCTTCCTAAAGGCTAGATAGGAGGAAGAAAGAAGAGGTCAATACTAATAGCTATAGAACTAATTATAGAACAGATTAAGTATATCTAGTACTATAGTTAAAACTAGGTAGCAACCCTCCTCTCCCTTAATATCTTAGGAGCCTTTAACAATATCTCCTATAAAAGGCTCCTATATATACTTAAATAGAAAGCTATACTAAACTAGATAGTCCAATTTATCTAGTCCTTCCTATAGGAAAGATTAATACAGCTCATTCTAGGCAAATTCAAATTAGACCTAATACTAACTAAAAAGGGAATCCCCTAAGGATTAATACTCTCCCTAATCCTCTTCCTTATCTTTATAGTAGACCTACTCCTACTCCTAAAATTAAAGAATATATTAGCATTAGGGTTTATAGATGATATAAACATCCTAGCCTAGTCTAAGACAACAGAAACCAACTACAAGATCCTAGAAGAGAAGCACTAGGAGTATAAAAAATAGGTAAGGAGGCATAGAGCAAAATTCGCCCTAGAAAAGTACTAGCTTATCCACTTTAGTAAGGCTAAATCAACCTACAATATAAAGCAATCAATTACTATCTAAGGCTTTGAAACCTAACTATTAGTAGAGCTTAGGGTACTAGGGATCTAGCTAGATCTAAAACTGAATTAGGGACTATAAGTAAAGAAGGCAAAGTAGAGGGCAGATACTAATATACAATCTATTAATAGGCTTATAGCCTCTATATAGGGGGCTATATTCGAGAGAGCTAAAGTTATATACAAAGCAATTATTAAGCTAGCAATACTATATAGAGCATAGATATAGACAGCCTAAGAGAAAACACTAAAGAGGATTGAGCAACTAGTTAGCAGGTCCTAAACCTAAAGCCTAAAGAAAATCCTAGGAGCATACAAAACTATACTAACAAGGGTAGTAGAAATAGAATTAGGGATCCTACTAGTTAAACAATACTTTAAGGGACTAAGATACTAATATATAGCAAAGACAATAGAATACCTAGCCTAACAGACTATCTAAAAGGCACTAGACAAGATAAAAGCCTAGTGCATTAGGACTAGGAGGCGAGACAGACTATAAATAACTCCCTAAAAAGTCAAAGACCTAGAGCAATATAGAGTCTTAATAAGAGAAATGCTAGAGAAAGAGCTTTAGGGACTAAATATAAGGCTAAAGGAAGATAAGCTAAAGGGAGAGAAACAAAGCCTAGTAGAATCAATTACTAGATACCTATAGGAGTAGGAATAGAATAAAACACAAGTTAGACTAGGAACCCTAAAGGCACTAATCAAATTTGGTCAATACAACTACTAGCTCTATAAGGACCTAAATAGGGCCGAGGCAAGCCTAGCTATCTAAATTAGATCTAAATATATTAGACTTAGATCTTACCTATTTAGAAGAAACGTCCTAGGAATTGAAAGCAGAGCTTACTAATATAGCTACTAATCTTAGAACCCTAAGTATATACTGCTAGTCTGCCCTTAATAGTTAGAAGGTAGAAGCGATTAGAGACTAAAAGTAATAGAAAGGGAATACGATAAACTAATCTAGAGCAAAGAAGACCTAAAGAGAATAGTAAAGTAGATTATTAAATAGGGATTTGTACAACAATTCGCACTAGTAAGGGAAACTAAGGAGTAGATAAGAAGGAGGGAAGAAGAGGGGGAAAGAAGGGTAGGGTAGTAGGCAAGGTAGTTAGAGGGTAACAACTATAATACTAGTATAACCTAGAGGAAGGAAAACAAGGAAACGAGGAAGATTAACACTTATAAATAGGACAGGAGGGAGGTTTTTACCAACTAAGTTGGTTTCCTACCTAAAACAATACATAGAAACAGACCTACATAGGCCGAAAGGCACTACAACAGGCAAATGAAATATCTATCTATCTATATATACGATAGTAGGTAGCGTTTACTATAGACCGCTACGGTCGCTATTGCCCCTAAGGGTAGGTATATTATACAGATAGCCTACCTCGTAGTACTATAGAGAATGTATTAACTTTGTATAATATAATCGTTACGATACCTCTATACCGTAACCGTATGCCTAGTATAGTCGCTAATAGTAACCGTTATAGTAAAGCTATAGTTACTACTAGAACTAGGCGGCGGTGCTTAATCTAGACGTAGATTATTATAAAGTAAGGGCGGTATATTCTTAGCAAATAGGCCTTATATATATAACTACAGCAGCTAGTATTGTTGCTAGGTAGTTAGTCTACGCTACTACTATTACTATTCCCTCTTCTTCTTATAGTAGCCTTCTACTACTTATAGCGTAGTTAGTCTTCCTCCTTTAGGTAAGAGTATTTGTTATAGTAGTAGTTAGAAGGATACGTTCCCGAATAAATTAGTAATAGGCGCACTTCTTATAGTTAGATTAGTAACTATTCTAACTATTCTAGTTGTTTCTACTACGGCCTTAACTATTATTATTTCCGTAGCTACTACGACCGCTATAGTTCGAGTTACCTTAACTACTACTGTTATTACTATTACTGCCTTAGTATAGTAGCTAGCGCTAAAGACCGAAGAAGCTATTATATTAGGCCTACTAGTAATTTAATTAAGCTATATTCTTATTAAGTAACGGCGCGCTAGTAATATAATCAGGAATACTATCGCTAATCGTATATTCCAAGGCGCGCGTTTATAGTACTTACGGCGTGTCTATACGAAAGCCTCGTAGAATAGAGCGATCTATATAATAAACATATAAATAGCTTAATACTAGCTAATAGCTAATTTACTATCCCCTAAGGTACCGAGCTTCTTCTTATACCTATTATAGAACTTCTCGATATCCTTACTATTATAGCAAAGGGCAATATAGTCCTAGAAGAGTATAGATCTAGTAGACCTACCTTTACTAGTATATTTCTTATATAGGTACTCCTATACTATCTTAGAGGTATCGAGTCTAAGTAACGACTACTAGATCTCTAATATATAGTTAGCGAATATCTACGTACGCGCTAACTAGTCCTTTGCCTCCTATTTATCCTAGCGGTCTTCGAATTCTTCCTAGGTCTTAGACGATAATATCTTAATTTTAGGCTTTAGACGGGTCCCTTAGATATAGCGATATACCTAGATACCTTTAAGAGTACTCTTAGCGGTATAGGCCTATACTAAATAGTTCTCCTTATTCTTTAGCTTAGGAATGTTACTTATATAACTTATAAGCGTTAGAAGTTATAGGGGGAGCTATTATAGATAGTAGTAGCGATAAAAGAGACTATAGACTTGTCTTAAGAGGCCGCCGATAGGCGCGCCTATATTGTATTCGTATAGCGGACAGCCGATACTATTATTCTAGTATAGTAGATAGCTAATACTAATATTATAGTAACTAACTCGAGTTAGACTAGTACCTACTAGAATACTTAAGAGCGGCGGCGGCGACGATAATAGTATTAGCGTAATTTTTAGTAACGAGCGCTAGCTACGTAGTAGTCGGATTAACTATTAGAAGTATTAAATTACGTATTAGAAACGTAGGGGGCTTATAGCTACTTAAGATATAAAACTATAATATATTTAGAATAGGCTAATTCTATAGAAAGCCGAAGATAAAGTGTGTAGTTTTAGCCTTAGGCATTATACACGTAATAGAGACACTACACACACATCAAGTATATAGAATATCCGAAAGTACCGATCGACGCTAATTATACGTAGGTTAGGTAAAGGAAGGTAGAAGGTAGAAGGTAGAAGTCTGCATACGAAGAGCCTGGGAAGGAGGTAGGGTGGTGCTTTGTGTACAGCGTTTATATGGTTGACTTGATATACAACTTTTGATTTTGGTCTATCGCAATCCTGCTGTCAAGTGAAGTGTCTGAGCACGGAGTGCATGTGATGCATATATTGACAATCATAATCATAAATTCGCAATATCTACATCATGCCAGGCTCATGTGCTTTGTTTCATCCTCCATTGCCATCATGGCCCTCATTCAAGTATGCCAACGGGTGTAGAGCATTCGGATCGACACCAACACTTGTCCAAGCGACAATGCCATCTTCCAGTTTATCTCCAACCATAGCATACCTCGCAAAAGGATCCGTCTTGGAGGCTTCCAGGGTCACAGCCTGATCGTCATGATTTAGAGCAAGAGGTTGTCGATTCCTGTTATACGGAGACAAAGCTTCAACTCTTGAGATCAAAGACTGATCGAAGAAGATTCTTCCATTATGCGTAGCCTCCACGAACTGCCTTCCTTGAGCGTCTGGCGCCGGGCCTTTCGGCAGACCTTTATAGGTAAGCACATGGAGGTGGTTTGCAACGCCGTAGTAGTGTCCTGGAAATATTGACTCGAATTGAGCTACGCCGTTGGCATCTGTTCTCTGAACACCTCGCCCGTGATTGGAGCGGATATTAAATGGATCTGTGAGGCCGTTGCCATTGCCTTCTGCTACCACACCTGAGTAGACGCCGGTAGAGTTGCATTGGTAGATATCGAGGTAGACACCTGGCATAGGTTTGCAGGTGCGGGTATTGATGACTTGAACATCCATGTGTAGAGGTATGCCGGGTTGGTTCTCGTGGATCACAGATCGCATCAGGCCATCTGCAATGTAGTGTCCAAGAACATCGATCTCGGGCGTGAGGACGCAATTCGAGGATTGAGCGAAGA
This sequence comes from Pseudocercospora fijiensis CIRAD86, assembly GCF_000340215.1. Lineage (NCBI taxonomy): Eukaryota > Fungi > Ascomycota > Dothideomycetes > Mycosphaerellales > Mycosphaerellaceae > Pseudocercospora > Pseudocercospora fijiensis. Next base: position 1,086,574 of record NW_006921534.1, on the reverse strand, counting down.
GTGTGCGGGCATCCGTCTTAGGCGATACCTTTTGCTTCGAGGCATGCGAGAAGTCGTATTACTTGAAGTCCCTGCGCGCGAGTTGTCCTTCCGCTATGCCTCGCTTTAGCCGAGCTCTTTGCAGTAACTCTGCCCGTCTCGTTGTAGCATCGTCAAGGAGTCCACGTTTTTGGAGCTGTTCAGCGCAAGTGTCTATGCTTTCGAGGCCGCGTTTTCAGCCATTGTCCGCGTTGGGCGAGCTCTTCTTTCAGGCTGTGTCCAGAGTGAGCTACGGAATTGTGAAGAAAGAGCAGACTTAGTATTACTAATGGTAGCATTGGAGCAAAGGCGATCATCTCAGGACGGAACGCTCAAGAAGAAGCACAGCATTTCTCATCAGTGATATCCTCCGTACTACTGTCTGCAATCGGTATCCAATACTCTTGTGATGTGTCAGCCTCGCTGGTGACCCTGGAGGGAGGGAGTTTGTGGGGTTACGATTGAAACACTGGGGTCGATTGGACATTGCGTGTGCTGAAGACAAGGACGCAAGTAGTTATAAGAGCATCCGATATTCTCCACGACCTTCTCCTTAAGCATGTCGGTCTCGAAAGCACGCCAGCCGTTTTCATGCTATGCTGTTCCATTGTGAATCTGCTTGTAAACGTTCTTGTAAACGATGCGAGGGTGCTCGTGGCCCTGGTAGAATGCATGGGACGGTATCGACAACGGACGGTGAGGTGAAGTATCAAGTGCTTGAGCCTCAGACGGCGTATGGTCGAGACGTGTAGCAGTGCTTGATGCACATCGGGAAGAAAAAGGTGACAGAATCTAGACTGGAACGACGAGCATGAATGGAGAAGATGGCTGGCCGCGCCAAGCCCAAGGACTTTCTCTGAGACCTACCAACATTGTCCAGCACTCTAACAAGTGATTTATTCTCCCGCCCATTGGATATAACGCATATTCTGATTCACAGTAGCATCCGAGTCGCTTTGAGAGAGCTCCTGGCGACAGCGGCGAACCATCAACCAGCGCATTTCAGCCTTCAACCAGCGAAGGCCCAGAAATCCTCTACAAGACTGCATTTAGCAAGGAAAGAGACCTTGTCGGCATCACCACAATGCCAGGCATCTGTAGGCCACGTACCGACGCTGAAGAAGCAGTGGTTAAAGCTGAGGTGGGAACGACGACTGCGAGCTGAAACCGCCGACTGGAACGGGATGGCAGAGATTGAGATAGTTTTCTTGCATAGCATGCTGCAAAGCGACAAGCATAAAGATGATCGTGGTCCGCGGTTGACAAGCGCACCACAGGTCGACCTGCTTACAAGCTGAGACTCGCGTGCATCCCGTATGTTGAGACAAAGGGTATGAGACAATTCATGAGGATAATGGAATCAGCAGGATGGGTCTCAGATGGCATCGAACAAGACATCTCAACAAACTTGGTGAACATAAGATTACCATCATCCTGCAGAATGCCCACCTCCTGCATCACACAATCGACATCGATCATAGTCATAATCATGGCAACCGACCCACTGGCGATGCACGCCCTTCTCGAACAACTCGACCAAAACCTGGAAGCGGGCAAAAGCTATCCGGACCAAGCAGCACAAGATGATTTCTGCCAACAGCTCATCGCTGCCACTCAATTGAAGAATCGATCAAAATCTGGGCAAGGAGGACTGCACACTTTCAAGTCGCTTCGGGAAGTGGTCCGCTACACTCTTCGCGGGAACAAGAAGGCGCAATACGGTCCCGGTGGAAGTGACAAGAAGGAGAGCCAGGATGCTTTGAATCACTTCTTTACCATCGGTAGTGATATGTTGAAGGAGACGTATTTGGTCAAACTTCGGGCTATTGTTCAGAAGAATGCTGACGGTGCATCTGGATCAACCACGACCACCGCGGGTAAGAGCAGTGCCGCAAATGTGATGGTACCAGTATCCGCAATGGAACCTACCGATGGCCATGTAAGCAAGGAGGAGGCATGGCACGGTTCTACATTGGCATCGGCGGCTCTGGCTGAGCATCAAATCGCTTCCCGTGACAGTGCAGTCCAGACGCGACCTTTCGGGCCTTATCTCTCTCAGCCAACTGAAGGTCCTGAACGAGCGTCAAAGAAACGGCCACTACACGATCACGAGAACGCAAATTCCGAAAAGCGCATCAAAAGGGAACATGAAGCATCCAGAATTGTTGTTCTCCAGATCGAAACGAGAAACACGCTTGAAGCAATCCAGGACAACGAACTACCAACCAAATCGCCCAGGATGGAGAATGTCCAAAATCATCCACGATTCCCGTGTAGTCTTCCAACGCCATCGCTCAGTCCACCTCCAGTTCCGCAACCGATCACTTCGCATCGACCTCCATTAGGCTGTGTCTCTCAAGCGGAAATATTGGAAGATATCAAATCCATTACTACCGCAATCTCATCTTTCCTCGGAACTCCACAATTATACAGCCCTTCATCTCCAATCCTCGCAACGCTGCTGGGTAATGACACTTATATCCCGTCATCACCTCATCTCTCATGCTCGCCTGCATCGCATGACTCGGTTTGGGAATGGCTGATTGATAGTATTCTCTCGCCGGATCTGCCATCTACGTCGTCATTTCTGGGCATGTTGAGTGATGCTTCGGTGCTGCGAGCCATTGCAATGACCGAGAGAACCAGGGTTCTGGATGCTGATGGGATTGCGAGGGAGTTGGCGTTGGCTCAGCTACGAGATCCTGAGTTTGCGATTGGCAATGAGAGTGGAACCGAAGATATTTGGACGAAGATTTGCCGGATGGCGTGGAGAGTGAAGGCGAAATTGAATGTCAGTAGGGAGGAATTTGTTATCGTAAGAAATCGGGAGAAAAACTGTACAGGCGTGCTGATTAAGTGTGGTAGAGACGGGGACTAGGACAAACGACAGGTTGGAGGTGATCCATGATTGGTATACTGCCATGTCGACGCCGTTGAGCATTTTGGGCACTAGTCCATAGAGCTTCTCGTTCGTGTGTGGGTAGCTATGTGTGAGATGAATCCCGATGTAGCCGCCAATAGGCATGAAGTCTGGGCTTCGCAGGGTGTTCTGCAGCTGACGGAAGAGTGGCAGCCGCTTTGGCTCTAGATTGAGTGGTTTCTCGCCAAGAAGTCCAGTACCCGACGCAAGGAAGAGGTTGTAGGTGAGTGTGACGCGATGACCGTGCGTGACTTCCAAGACTTCATGCTCGCAGTCGCTGTAGAACGCTGCCCATTGGATTGAGTTTTGTGTGTCGGCAGCGTTTGAGGACCAATCGTGCAAAATCTCATGCCCTTGATGACGAACAGCAAGCTCTCCACCTCTGAAGGCTACAGGCAGGCAGACTACCAGACTCCCGACCTGTGTTTCGCTTCGAGGCGTGTCGACCTGCGGCTAAAGTCAGCTCCAGCATGGCATCTTCATGGCTTTCGAATGGACTGACTTGCGCCTTGAATAGCCCACTTGGTCCACTATAAACATTGAGTTGGTAGTGTTCTGCCCGCAGACCTCGTTTCAGCGCGTGCTTGTTGCCTGGAGAAGAGCTGTTGGTGATGGTTGGAAGAAGGAGCTGAACGACAGCGTCCACGATGCCCGTCTCGTAAGGACAGAAGTCGGCCATGAAATCGCTCGTAGGCAGCGCTCCTGCCTTTCGGTAGGACTCGTCAAAGGCATCCTCGCCGCCACGGCCGAATGTGACAGGCGCGCATGCGGCAAGTAGAGCTCCAAGTGCGTGTTGGTCGGAAAAGTTCTGCACTGGCAGTCTGAGAAGTCGTTCGAGCCCGTCGCCACCCCATCGTATGGTGACTGGCCTGGTCATAACTCTCTGTGCTTGTACGTTGGCATCAGTCTTTGGTGTGAGGTTGCCAGTCTCAGTCGTATGCGGGCTTGTCACAATCGGGATCCGTCCTCCGCAAGTGAAGATAGCGCTATTAGCAAGACATCAGCCCTATTCAAATTCCTTAGACTGTGGCACATGATTGACCTTCGACTTTCACCTTCCAGTGCCTCTGCCAGTAATCGAAGCCCTCTGCCACCCTTCTCCTCTACCTCCAACAGTCGTGTCTGCTTCGCCGCATCAGCACTTCTAGCTGCCTGCTCTTTTTTGACTGCAGCATTCCGGGCCTCGACCTCTTTTGCAATGACCATCTCATGCTGCCGCCTCGCACGTCCAGCTGAGCTCTCTGGTGCAGGTCCTTGAAAATCTTCCACCTGAAGAGGTCTGACGCCATGCTCGAAAGGATTGTGTTGGCCAGGAGGCACATAATCATGGCAACCGCATGCACCGCCTTGGATGGGCTCTTGAGGTTCCATCCCGCGTTAGGGAAGATGTCCTGGCTTTCCATAGCTGGAAGGTACAGTTGTCAAGCAGGCGAGCCAACTGGTGCACTCGTAGAAGTCAGGACTGCCGAATTCCATTTCACAGTGAATGTACAGGCCAGTAACTCCATGACACCGCCATCAATGATCAAGGCCATTGGTGTTACTGCCTGGCCAAGTATGTCCGTACAACTCGAGTAGGCTTTCATGCGCCATAATGCTGGTAGCGACGAAGGCATTTTTAGGCAATGACAGGTCAAGGTCATATCCTGTGACACGTTAGCAGGCAGATCAAGGCCAAGACAGCCAGCAAGGGATGAGAAGAAAGATCATTTGGCAGAAGCTTGCTTGCATTCATCTGTATTCAGAATTTAATGTCGGAAGGCTGGGGTATAATTAGACCTCAACAGCCTGAGTGAATCCGCGTCCACAACATTTTTGTATGTAGGAAAGTGCCAAGGTGTTGTGCCAAAGACAAACTAGCGCGGTAGCATATGATGAAACGCCCAATCTAGAATCACGTGAAGCATAAAATACTTTTGCTCGAGATGTCAGCTCTACGCTTCCTCCGTCTTGGCGTCCTTTGTGCCTACACCGTCAGTGTGGCTCTCAGTACTCCGGGAGGCAGCGTCCTTGTTCTCAGTGTGTCTTTGCTCCAGCTTGGCTTCTAGGATCTTTATATCGCTCTTCTCAGTGATTAGCTCCTTCAGCCACTTGTTCTCCATCTCGAGCTGTTGAACCTTGGACTCGAGGGCGTTGACCTTGTCGGTCATCTCCTTGGTCTGCTTCTCAAGGGCCTGCTCGCGCTGCTTCTTCTTGACACGGAATCGAGCAGAGGCGGCAGTGTTCCTCCGGCGCTTGTCCTCTTCGGCAGCCATACGAGATGCTTCCTCCAGGTCAGCGGCGGTGGGAAGGGCAGCGGCAGATGCTCTTCGCTTGTCGCCGGTCACAGGCGAGTTGTGCTGGTATTGGGGCTGCGGAGGGTAGTTTCCTTGCAGCGAAGGCGGCGACGGCAAGGCCGAGGAAGGCGAGGCTTGTGTAGTGGCGGCGAAGGCCTGGAAGTCGTTGAAGGCATTGAATTGCTGCGGGCCTGTCGAAGTGGCATTGTCAGTACACAAATTCCACCGAACAGGACCATGACGCTTCGATTATTAAGCTAGCGAACATACCATTCTTGGCATCAAGGTGTGCATCGTGTGGGAAAGTAGGGTCTGGATTGGGGAAGGCAGCAGCGGCGTCCAAATCGAAGAATTCGAGGTTGGCTAGAGTGTCAAAGGGAGGGTCGAAGTCGTCGAATTGTGGGATTTCCGGGGCAGGCGCAGGCTGGTTCAGGCCTGCGACATACTGCGACACATTGGGCGCGCGACGGGCGTTGTAACTCGACATGGCGGATGGCGGACGTTCGTGTGGCAGCGGCAGCGGCAGCGGCAGCGGCACCGAGCAGATTCGACGCTCGGTTTGATGTGGTGGTGATATGGAATCCGATTGTCGCTTTGATACGATCCTTCTTTGTCTCGTCGTCGCCTCGTGGCGCTCGCTTGGTCGGTGTTCTTTGATGCGCGAGGATTCGGTGAGAGGAGGCCAGCGGCGTGCCTTCGGATGCGGAAGCGGCGATGGTCGTCGTCTTCGTCGTCGTCGTAGCCCGTGACTGTCAAAACCCAGGCCAGACTGTGCGACAGTGTCGTTGGGCGGGTGAGAGTCGGTGTGTGGACACAGTGGGAGGAAGCGAAGCGAAGCCTAATAAGGCTCGTCGGCACTGTTGAGAGGGAGGGGCTGAGAGTTGACTTGGCAGCAATGAGAAAGCCTAGAATTAAGGCTCGTCGGCACTACATACTGAGAGGGGCTAGTCCTAATCCCGCTTCCGCTTCCGACGACGACTGATGCCTCATCACAGTCACCACGATTGGATGCAGCTCACTCACTCTCCATCCTGTATGCTGCCACCCATACCGATACCGATATTTGTTAATGACAGCAGATCTATCTCCAACCACCTGGGCTGAATGATATGCAATGCCGCGCCGAACTACAATGAGTTCAATCGCGAACAACCGCTCGATGCTTGGCTTTAGCCTAAAAGGCTTTTGTGTTGATGTGTTGTTTCGCCAGCATTGCCGACCAACAGCCGCACACCTTCGACTTTTGGCACCGTTCTCGACACAAGCCGAGCACTATCAAATACAATCGTTGATGCCATGATGGCTGCACGACGTCGATTGACGCACATATCCATTTCCTGCAGCATCACGGTGCCAGCAGTACCCACAACACCATAACCTCGTGCTCTGCAACAGTCGCATTCGGTTCGTGATTCGAGAGTGACAACATCTCTGGCAGCTTTGCTGTATTGCCGGCTATCCTGTATCAAAAGTGACATGACTTGCGTCAGATAGACGAAGAGGAGTATAATTGCTGCTTGGCGCATCTTCACCCGCGAGATTGCTCGGAAGACCAGTGGGAAGCTGACTCCTTGCGCTCTGTGCGATACTTGCAGAACTTGGGAATTATTGATTCAGCGAGCTGTCGAATAAATCTCACCAATTCTCGTGAATGAACATGGACAGCCGTTCTAAGTATTTGGGTAATTCGGCTGTTGCCTTGACGTGGTGTCACTCATCGTTTAGAGAATAGTCGCCTGGATTGATGATAGTGATGCAGAGGACTGCACTAGTACAGTGCCCACATCGTCACCTATTTCGAACCGGAGCGTATATATCAGGGATGACTGTCGGCAATGGCGAAGGCTGAGAGGACATTGATGCACAAGGCCCAAGGCCCGTAAGTCGTTTGCTCATAGGCGAAGCTACCTCTTTCAATAACAATTCTTGACCAGGGCTCAGATGGGGTTTGGTTTCGCTGACGAACAAGTCCAACAACTTCTTTCTCCGAGTAGGAGCCTTCGCTCAATCACGACTGTGAAACGTCAGCAGCTGTTACTCTCCAATTCTGGCCCGGAAGCGCTGAATTGTACTCTCGCGGCCCTGAAACCTTTTGAACACTAAATGAAACGCTTCCTCATCCGCTACACCATGAGTTGAGGCTCCAGCACACTACTGGAGATGGCATGTAGATGATTACTCGTATCGGCCGTGTCGGCTATCTGATGAGGAATGGTGCTTTGAAGATGCCCACTCTTGCGCTACGCCTGCCATTGACTCCCGCCAACCGCAAGGAAACATCGGCTGCTGTAATGTCTGACTGCGTGATATCCAGTCCTAGGCTACTCGTGGGCAGCCAAGGCTTGCTGCGCCGCCGCCATGTGTCATCCCTAGCCGGCTTGAAAGATTCAGGGAGTCAATCGGACCGCCAATGCGCAGCCAGGGGATTCGAATCACCAGGCGCTCACATGAGAAGTATTGGAGCCTGAGTGAAGAAGGTCCAGTAGAGCAGTTGCTGTCCTGAGACTTAAGCCAGATCCCAAATCATACGATTCTGCATCTTTCACAGCTACCGAGGCAATGGAGTAGTGCTCAGCTTCATCAATGATGTGGCTGCATGTATGACGATATGTGTTGAAACTGGTACATTGGAGAGGTCGCATGGCGAAGTCAGAGCAAGGGCTGAACAAGGTGGTTACAGTCGAGGCGAGAGTGTCACAGCGTCCGTCACCCGCATGAAGTGAGATCCTAGCTGCTGAAGGGCTCGCATGTTGTCTGACCATGCGAACGGATCCTGGCTGTCATATAGCTGCCTGAAGGCGTGCTGACTGGTCGCGTACTAAGCCTCCGGCAGGTCGGCAAGGATGGTTTCGTGACACGAGGCGCAGTGTAAAGGATCCATGTGCCTGCTGTCCATGACTGAGTATCTGCGGCGGCGCGAGCATATGCAACGTGGGGACCTTCTGGTGCATATTCTCGAGGATCACACGACATCATCGGAGACTCTGCTGAATGATCTGCGACCTGGAAAGGCAAACGGCCTCCTGCCGTGTGCGGCATGTGTATCAAGCCCTATGAAGTGTGGGGAAAGATGTTTCAATTCATTCCCTCCTGGCTTGTGGAAGAGCTTGGTGAATGGCGACAAATGCCAAGCAAAAATCTTGAGATGTTCGCCATTCCGATTCCGGTGAACACTAGCCTTTGCGATGTGCCAAAGTGCGCAAATTCTGGATGTAGCGTTTTAGAAGTGTCCCATCGCACATACTGAGAAGAGCATAGCGTCCACGAATAGGTGTAGATGTGCTACCGTGCAAAGACATCACCCCACCTTAGGTCAAGGCAGAGCAGAGATGCTCGTTCTGTTAGCTATGGTCACAAAATCAAGTCTTGGCCGCTGCAGGGCCTCGCTACAGCACCTTTGCGCGCTCGTGGCTTGCAGCTGCCGAGAACCGGAGTATGTGACGATTCAGCAGGAATGCTGCTCGGGTGTGGCATGTTGTCGAGAAGCCATGCAGCACCTACGAGTTGTTTCGGTCTCGCCGTAAGTCATACTAAGGCCAGTCACAAGCACGATTTTGGTACTGACAAGCCACTGTGACCACGTGGCTGCTCGTGATACACTCACTGTGTGTCCATTTCAGTCAAGGACTTTTTCGTCCCTTCAGCTGTCAGGTCGAAGACACGGTGCAGGTGGCCTAGATGATGATGATCAGAAGAGCTTGCGATATTGCTGTGCTTCGCCACGGTCACCGGTGTTCTGTACGTATTCGGGCGGAACAGCCATTCGTCCGGGTGGTCGATGTTTTCAGTATGTGCGCCGGCAATGATGTTTTGGCCGCATTCCTATCGTGCCCGGTGATAGACACCCCAAGCGGCCAAAAATGAAGAAGTTCAGGAGCAATATGATTGCCGTGGACTGCAGGTCGGATGGAGGTGTGAGCAGGATTGGAACAAGCTGCACCGGGCCGAAATGAAGGATTCAGCGACTGGGTATGATCGGCACGAGCGTTCTGGTGATGTTCACGAGCACTGGGGCGATTTTGATGGGGAGCGGAACTCGTCTATATCGCAGAGAATAGTGTGCGCGGTGTTGCGATGGCACCCAGGGCAGCAAGAAGCCGCCCATCGGTGTTTCAAGCATTTGAAGTCCGACCTGCAGGGATGTGTGCCAAGAAAAGATCAGTCTAGCCGACTGCATCGTGCTCGCATTCGCGTCCTCCTCCAGCCCTTCGCTTCAGCTTCAAGATGAGCCTCACTGGTACAAGCCAAGCGGCCCGATTGACACTGCCCTGCGCTGCGATACCTCCAGCTGTACATGTCCTCGTGCTGCAGTGGCCATAGGGAATCCAGGCACTGGTCCCAGGTGTGACGCAACCTGTTCTAATTTCTTCTCTCTGTCGACTCATAGCCACCATTCATGACATGATTTCAGCAACCATCCCACAACGGCAATAGGCTCGAATGCTTCGCCTGGAATGCCCGTTACGCACGACGTGAACAACGCGTCCCAGGCAGCAGTCACCAAGTCTCCTACACCTGCCGTTATTACTGCTGAACATTCGGAATTGAATGGGTCCGCCGTCGGGAAGTATGAGACTCTCGTGTTCTGCATCGTTACTTGGACATCGATGTTGTCAACTCAGGCACCTCCATCTTGGTCATCTTGGAAACTGATGGATGCATCTGTGAGCAGAGCACCACGCGTCGGCCATAAGAAGTCCAGAAAAGGTTGCGCGCAGTGTAAACGAAGACACGTGAAGGTACGTGGCCCGAGAGTTCCGTGTGTTGTGCTTTATCCACCAAAGGAGAGGCGCCGTGGTGTTGAACGGCATGGCAATATAATGCATCCTCCCGGTTGCTTGCAAGAATTGCAACCACAGGCGTGAAATAACGAGCTTTGCATTGCTAGATACTTCGTTCAGCGCCACCTCTCCAAATATTAGAGACCATGAGTCCTGACATCTTTCTCAGTGCAACGAAGAAGCTCCCTGTTCAAATTGCGTCCGACATGGCGTCGCTTGCTCACTGGCAGGCGGGCCGTTTGTGCCGCGAGAAGATGCCAAAGCGCGCAGAAATTCGACGACATCGAGATCGCCAAATGCTATACCGGCAGCAACCACCATAGACGCCGCGGGATCAAGCTCGACAGCCTCTGTCGCTCACAGCCCAGCGTCCCCGAATCCCTTCGCAATTCTGACGGGTCAGATCGATCGACCTATGAACCAGGACTCAATCTGGCAACTGGATTTGCAGCTGATGCATCACTATATGTTGCACGCTAAGTACGTGATGACCGAGGACCACGACGTAGAGTACATCATGCGAGTATGGCGGCACGAGATACCAAAGGTTGCCTTCTCTCACGACTATGTGATGCACGGCCTGCTTGGCTTCTCGGCACTGCACAAAGCGACTTTGGAGCCCCCAAATGCAGGATACTTACAAGCTGCTGCAGTGGATCATCTTGACAAGGCTCTAGTCCTGTACAGGCAGGATCGAGGAGCTCCAGCTACAGCAGAAAACGCAAACGCAAAATTCGCCTTCACTTGGCTTGTCGCACTATTTGCATATGCTGTACCACCTAGCATACCTCCCATGGATGCAATTGTCGAGCTCTTCATGCTTGTAAAGGGCATCGATGCGATCGTCAGTGACACCTGGTACTGGGTTGCACAAGGCCCGTTGGCGCCCATTCTTAGCAGAGGATTCCAGGAGGCGGTAACTGCCAGCATGAGCGGGTGAGTTTGTGAATGCTCAATCATATGAATGTGAAGCTGACAAAAGGCGTTCAAGGTACGATCCATTGCCAGATGGCATGGACTTCGGCCTTGGCCACCTTGACTTCATGCTAGGCGTAGAGGCCATGATTTACGAGGAAAGGCGAAGCTGTGCCATAGTGCTGGCCGAATTGAAGCAGATCTATCAGACGGTCCTTCAGACGCAGGGTGGATGCAGTGTTGCCAACATTCTGTGCTTTCCGAAGCAGGACTCCACCACTTTTGCTGGTCTGATCAAAAGAAAAGTGCCTCAAGCACTGATCATACTTGCCTACTACTGCGTTCTCCTCAACGTTCTGGACGACAGGTGGTGGATTCAAGGATGGGCGGCGAGGGTGTTGACGGACGTGATTGGCGATCTGGACGAGGTTTGGAAGCATTGGGTGGAGTGGCCGGTCGAGCATGTCATCATGAAACAGCATCAGCCAGGAGTGCTGACCAGCGTTCCAGTAACTTCGACAGACGAAAGCGCAAGTATTGCTGCACTATTGCTATGACGAGCGCTATGGACTGAGGCTTTGCTAAATCATCAGGCGTAATAGGACGGGCCAAGCGGAATTAGATGGAGTTGTGGAATCGGAGCACAGCACGAGATTTCCAGACATGGGAGCGAGGCTCGAAAAAGGATTTTCTTTCGGAGGAGCGATTGTCCGCGACTCCAGGATAGTTGTCTACAGCACTCCCAGCTTACTACAGCATGTAAGTCAGATATGCACAGATAATGATACCAGAGTCGTGCAGTCAACTTGTGTGCAAATGAATTGAGTTCTGACCTGGGTTCGGAGCTCGAGCTCTGGCGTCAAAGCTTGGCGTTTTGCTTCATGGTTCCGAGCTGCGAAGCAAAGTGAAGACACCACCACTGCCACTGCCACTGCCACTGACACTCTCCACTCCACCCCACCTGATCCTGTCTCGACCGCCCACTGAACACGTTGATCTCACCGCCACCACCATCCCAGCTCTCCACTGGCCACAATGTTCCGCTCCGGTGCGTCGCGCACCGCTTTGCGCTCCCTCAATGCCTCCTTTCAACCCGCTTTCCGCGCCGTGAATTCGCCCATCCACGCACAATGCAAGTCACAACTATGCACCGTCGCTCGTCGACCGCAGTTGTCCGCTCTCGCCAAGCCATTGGCATCACAAATGCTGGTCGCGCGGTTTGCCGACGAGCGAAAACCAGGCCAGTACGATGCAGTTGATAGGAAACATGAAGCTGCCATCCGTGGAAACACGATCACGCCGCATCCAGAGCTCGTTAGTAGCGCCTCTTCGACGCACCCGATTCGTGGCGAGATTGGCGCCGAGGAAGTTGAGAAGGACGCAGACATGATGGCCGGCGTTAGATCTGATATGGTATGCATAGACACGACAAGCACAGACGCGTATGGTGAGAGCGGGCGTTGACGAGATCACAGCAAACCATCCGTGATACCTTCAACCTGGAGGAAGTACCTCGCCAGGCATACTACATCGGCTTGGCTGGTGTACTTCCATATGCCGCGACATCGGCTGCTACCGTCTACAGCGCATGGGAAATCCACAATGGAGGCTACTTGATGACTGAAAAGACTGCCGAGCTTGTTCTCCAGATCCTCGAGCCTCTGCAGGTCGGCTACGGCGCTACTGTGAGCATAGCTATACGCACAACACCCATCATGCTTCTCTCCTAACCCTTTTCTCAGATCATATCTTTCCTTGGCGCCATCCACTGGGGTCTCGAATGGGCCAAGTACGGTGGTGAACAGGGCTACCCGCGCTATGCCATTGGTAAGTCTACTATATATTCCCCTATATATTTATCTCCCTAATCGTAGCGGTATCTAGGTGTCATCTCTACAGCGCTTGCCTGGCCGACTATCCTCCTGCCCGTCGAGTACGCTCTGATCTCCCAGTTCCTCATCTTCAATTTCCTCTACTACACCGACTCGCGCGCATCGAAGAAGGGTTGGGCACCGGGCTGGTACGGCGTCTACCGCTTCGTCCTTACCTTCATTGTTGGCGCCTCTATCGTGGTTTCCTTGATTGGTCGTGGTCAGGTATCTGACCGTGTTGGACGTCTTCCAGGCCCAGCCGACCGGGTTCGTCAGCTGCGTGAGCAGCAGGCAGTTGAATCTGAGAATGAGGAGGAAGCCAGGAGGAAGTTCCTCGCTTCCAAGGGTGAGGATGAGGGTGAAGACGAAGAGTAGAACTCTGCACAGAGATCAAGCAGATAAGGTTGAAAAGCCGCAGAATCCAACACGTTCTAGCGCAGAACAGAAGGACGTGACCACATGTATACAACTGCACTCAAGGGACTCGAGGAAGTGGTCCTGGCTTGGGAATGGCCACTATACACATGTCAATCAAAACGCAGTCTTCGTTTTGGGGTAGCTTTGACTAGGTACTGTATGAGCTGACGATGTCGCACTCTGCGGCCTCGAGGTGAATTTTCTTTTCGCGCATCCGAGTCGACGTTTTCCCAGTCCTACGTTTGGATGACAAGCCCTTCGGAGTATGGTGACAGCTGAATTCGCCGCCTGTGACGTTTGATTGCAGCAACATCGCGCATGCGAGGCCGAATCTCAGACTTCAGGAGTCACTGATTACACCGCGCACTACGAGAAGGTGCCAATCCATTGCGCGGCGACAAGGCTAGGATGAAGAGTTTATAAAAAGCTTACAGCTTGCCTGTATATGCCTAGTAATGAAATATCTGCGGCCTAGTAGTATCTATAAATCTCTGCCTCACAATTTGGGCTGCGCTCGTAACTCACACGCTCGTTGAAAAAAAAGGATCAGAATAAGCCTATATAATCCTAAGCAACTAATCGAATCAACACGTTAGCAGACCAGAAATTTCCGTGGGACTTTAACCACCTATCAACGCCCTTCTGGACAGACGTCGAATGGAAGAAGATAGCTCGTGGATTTGCACAAGCCTTCCCTGGCTCTGAGCGTGCAACGATCGAAGAAGCAAGACTCGAGCCATTCCAAGGCTTACCTCATGATGAAAAGCTCTTGCTTCTCCTTGAGATCCTACAAGACAAGCTACCTCGCTCAAATTCTACCACAACGTTGTCAGAACCAGAATACAAATTATGGGCAAGGTGCATGCACGGCATCTCGACAATTCACTAACACCTTACTGGGTTTTGCAGAATACGTGAGAATGCCAAGGAAAGCGTAACCGGAGCACGTGTCTATATAGTTTACTAGGTAGATTGCTCCTCTTTTGCTCTTATAGGATCTAAATAGTATCCCTATACCGCTATAAGCTAGTATGTCTCTTATTATCTAGTTACTACCCGAATTAGCGAGTGTTATCGCCTTCTACGCTACTAGCTACCTCTTAAAGTAGTATTTCGCTATACCGGACTACTAACCGCCGGCGCGTAAGACTCGGTCGTAGAAGCTAGTTTCGAAGGACCTACTAGCGTATAAGGAGGCTATTATAAGGCGCGAGTCGCCGAAAAAGGATAGTAGTAATATTAGTAGTACTAGTAACGCGGCGGAGAAGGCTAGAAACGCGAAGAACGGTAGAAACGCGAAAAAGGGTAGAAATGCGAAGAAGACGAAGAAGACGAAGGCGTAGGCGCTTCGAGAGTTAATAAGTTATTAAGCAAATAATACTAAAGCGTACCGTCGGTTTACGTAGTAGGAGAAGGAGAATAAGGACGCCTCGACGGCTATAGAAGGTAAGAATATAGGTAGATAAGTCGAAGAAGGCGAGTTAACGCGACTCGGTAACGCACCTATAAAAGAGTTAGCGTAGCGACTAATTAATAGAGTCTAGATAGACGAGGACGATATTAAGACTAATTCTAGCGACTTACGCGACGTCTTCTCGTATAAACAAACCTAGAAGCTTCTTACTAGTAAGAATATCGTCTTAGTAAAGAATTTCGACCGCACCGGCTAGAGTTGTAAATATAGCGATAAGGCCTATCGCTAAGCCGTCGATACTATAAGAAAGCAAGGCCTATTCGTCGGTCGTTACTTTATCGTTATTATAGTAGCGAAGGTCGCTTTAAAGGACGAGTTTAGGTAAGACTTCGAAGAAGGTAAAGACTATATAAAAGCGCTCTCGGAGGGATTAGAATTATACCGTAAAAGTAAGGACAAGGTCCGTATTAATATAGAGTTTCTTACTACCGCGAAAGACGTACCTACCGCCGCTCCGAAGGTTAGTAAATTGAAGCTAAACGACTAATAACTTATCGATAGTAAAGCCTTTATTACTAAGCGCCGCAACTTCGGTAATCGAGCCTACGAGATTAAAGCGGATAATATATACTCTCTTAGCGGCTATAATAATAAAGGGAAATAGTACTATCTTCCTCCTAATCTTCTAAATATCCCTCGGCATTACTTATAGCTCTCGAATGCCTCCTTTAGCTTATAGTCTTCTGCTTAGAATAGCGGACAGCCTAGCGTTAACTCTAAGACACTATTAAAGGCCGCTCTTAATTAGATAAAGGTCTATAACGACAATATAAAGAAACAGAAGAAGGAGCCTTAAATACTCTAGCCGCCGGACTAGACTCCTTATCGTTCTCGCTCTATACTAGCTTCTATCTAATAGGCCGCTATTAATTACTTAAAGCTTCTCGAGACAGCCTAGACTCTAGCTACTAGCTTAGCTAATAAGTTAACCTCTCCTATTGTCGAAGAAGTACCTCGTTCTTAGTAAGAATCTCTACCTCCTATAAGGGTTACTATAATACTCGGAACACCGCTAAGAAGCCTTCTTAGATAGTTCTTTAAGTAGGTAGAAAAGCAGCTAGAATAGCTAGAAGAGGAAGATCGTAAGCAGCTTATAAAGATAGAAGATTACTTTATAAAAGAGCGATATAATTATAATTAGATCTATATACTATCGATAAAGAATTAGAAGGAGTTAGGCTTCTTTAAAGGCGACTATAGGTCTATTAGAAATAGCCTAAAGCGCTTTCAGAAGCAGAAGTTAGCTAAGAGGAGCAGCTAGTAAGAGTAGCTAATAATAATATTAATAACGGAGTACCGGGCGTGCTTGTTTATCGAGATTAACTAGTAGTTGACTAGCAAACTAATAACTGAATAGCCTTAATATCTCTCCGCTAGCTATACTATAATCGTCGTTGTTTGCTTCGAATCCTCGTTACGCGCTTTACATAAAAAAGCGGGAGTTACCGCTATACTATTAGCAGCCTCTCCTACATTCTTATACAACTATATCGCTATAGATATATATAAAACTTTATACGGAGCTTTAGATATATATTAAGAAGGAGCTTGCTAATTTTAGTAGTATAAAATATACGTATTGTAGTGCTAGACTAGCAGAGTATTAAAGCCGTATACCATCTTATTAAGCTATAAGCTATTAACGTCGTATCCGCTATATTTGAACAGTTTCCTTATATCTACGCCTACGACATAGTCTAAGGCCTAGTATAAGAAGTCGGCAAAATTAGCGTACTTACTTATGCGACTCTTATTCTTTTTTATCTATATTTTAAGGATATTAAAGGTCTGTTCTATCGGGTTCAAATCTAGCGAATATAGCGGCAAGTATTCGAGTTAGTAGCCTGCTAACGTAATAATACTCTCGACTTTATCGCTATAGTAGATTAAACAGTTATCTATAACAAAGATTATCTTAAGGCCTTTAAGAAGCGGTAAAACCTGTATCTCGAGCTAGTTGTCGAAGGTGACCTAATTAACGCCGCCTTCTACGCAAAGAGTGTAGGGTAGGTATCTATTAATAGTAAGAGCCGGTAGGACCGAGAGGCGCTTCTATCGCTGCGTATACTATATATCGCAACAATCTATACTAAGCGGCGACTATCTATATTTCCGGTGCGCTATCTTCTTATTTAAGGCTGTCTTATCTAAGAATACTAACTTCTCGATAGGCTAACTCTTTATCTTCTTACTCTATACCGCCCTATTCCTCGTATTCCTTTTAGCGGCTGCTTTGCGCGACTGCTTTCGAGACTAGCCTATAACGCCGGTAAGGGTATAGTAGACCGTTAAGGGGTAGACTTAGACACTAAACTAGTTAAACAACTCGAGATACATTTCTTCTAGGTACGCTTCCGGTCGGTCTCCGAGGTATTCTTCTAACTACTATAGCAGTTAGTTTAGTTTAGTTTAAAACTAGCAAAATCCCTTACCTCTCGTATCTTAAGCTTTAGAGCCTTCGGCGTACCCGCCCTACCTCGAATCGGATAATAATACTCGTTAAACAGGTCTATATTTACGCGCTACCGATATAACGTCGAAATAGCGACTCTAGTCTTGTCGTAGATATCTTTTATAGTGAAATTGCCTCTAAAGAGCTAGGTCGCTTTAGAGACAGTATCTATAGGCATTTTAGTACTATTGCCGTTACGCCTCTTAGGCTTCTTTAGCGGCACTTTCTTCGACTTCTTAGGTATTACAAACAACACCTACAATAGCGCTATACTATTAAAGTAGCGATAATACGATATAACAAGAGGTAGCTAAATTGCGGTATACGGCTCCGCTAAAGTCTTGGCATTCTTACGTATTCTGCAAAACCTAGTACAGTAATAGACTAGAATATAAAGCTTAATACGAGAGTTTGCTAAGATTCATAACCAATAATAGCCCAAATGGTTCTAAGCTTCTTATAGCCGAACATAGTCTTGCCTAAGTTCTCGTTATAAAGGGAGAGTTCCAAGAAGCTAAAGCTATAGCGTTAGAAGTTATAGGGCGGCTTGGAAACGATTATATTATAGGGTTACACTCTCCTTAGGCTATGTCTATACATAGGCTGTTGATTCGGGCTGCCTTTAGGATAAGCTAGCAAGAATGTAGCTAAGAGGAGATTAGCGAAGCCTAGGAGACGATCTAAGGCTTTCCCTAGAAGTTTTAGAAATACCTTATAGAGGAGCGACAGATGCTTAATAGTCTTGTCGCTAAACTAGGAGTCGGCGGAAAATGATAGCTTTAAATAACTTAGACAATGCATCTTATTAAACAAGTAAGTTTAGAGGTTGAAATAGTAACAGCGCCTCAATCTATATTAACACAGTGCGACAACTCTAAATGTTGTCGATTCTCTATACTAGATTGCGAATAATAGTTTTCTCCCTTCGGTAGGCACCTTTAGTAATTCTTCACTATTTAGTGGCGCCGAGAGGACAATAGCAGGCTATATACTGCTATTATAATCGGTTTTACGAAGAGCGCCTTTGCGCGGAGAACCTAAGGGATACATAGCGGACCTTCTTACAACCTCTAGGCCTGTCTAAGAGGGTCGGATAATACGCTAGCTAAATGGCTCTTTATATATAAACCCCCCGACGGAAGCCTACTAGACTAGAGCCCTTAGGAGCGTCTAGAGGCCCTTTAAGGCCTACTCTCCTTCCCTTCTCTCCTCCTCCGCGGTGCGGGTATAGCGGCGGTAGCGGCTATACCGGCTGTAACGGGAGGGGCCTAGTAAAGAGATTTTTAAGGGCGTCCGAAAGGGGTACCGAAATAGGGGTTAGCAGTGCCCCTTAGCGACGGTAGAATCGCCTAAAAGCCTCTAAAGTTGTATTAATAAAGATAATAGAACACTCTCGTAACGCAAGACCTAGCCTTAGCTACACTTTACGCCCGCCTTCGAGTATTTAACAATCTTTATCGAATTTATTAGTTACTAGTCTGTCTAAGGAAGCTAGTAGACGCTTACGCGAGAATTAGCTAGATACTACTAGTAATAGTAAGTCCGCAAACGACTTAGACGCTACTCTAAGTCCGAGTAAACAGTTAGAGACTAATGCCTTCGTAGCAAGTTTTCTAAGGATAGCGCGCTAAGATCTAGGGGATTAGGCCGATAAGCCTAAAAAGGTCGAGGACTAACGTACCGCAAAGAAGGAACGGAAGAGTAAGAAGAAGGAGAAGCGGGAGGCTAATAAGGCTAAGAGAGCTGAAACTATTGCTGCCGAGGGCTCTAATAGTAAGGCTCTAACTCGGCTATATAGACGCAATAGGTATACGAGCCTTGAGCACCTCCCGGCCGATTGCCCTAGTAGTAAATTAATCTCTAGTAAAATAGAGGTTAATAATTAAGCTACTACCTAACCGATACCGCGCCCGTCAACCCCTAACGCTTCTACTTTTAAGCTGTTACTAATTAGACGAAAGAGGGGAACTACGCCTTTAATAGTAGGCTCCCCTTAAGTAGAAGTACCGAGGAAGAAGAGCAAAGCACCGAAGGATAGGCCCTAAAAGGCCTAATCCGAGAGCCGCGGTCGCTCTTTAAATGTTAAGGACGTTACGCAGTCCTTGTTAGAGACGTCTGTCTTAGGATCGAGCTCCTCTAGGGCCGCTAGCTCTACTACGGCCCGACTAACACCGGCCATTTATAAGCTAAAGGCTACTCTTACTAAAACGTCTATTAGGGCGAAGAACGTTTCGAGTAGTCTTTTAGATAATACGGCTTATTAGTACGCTAATAGAAGGCACCTATTTATTAGGTAGCCGTCCACTTTGTCGGACGACCCGCCTAAACGATTATACCCTTTTATTAAGGCGGCTTTTCGATCTAGCATAGTACTAGTCGGTAGGATCGAGGAAGCGGTACACTAGGCAGGGGGCTTTGTTGTCGGTTTATACCGAATTGAGGACGCCCGGAGAGCGTTAGGGAAAGACTTTAACTATAATAGTTATCGGATAGAGGTTAGTCTATTTCGGACTAGCGGACCTAGGGTATTCTACTATAAGAACGCCCCGCCCTCGAGTGGTTACCTAATTGCTACTGCAATTGCTAGCCTTAAAGAGCGTCTAAAGGATATCTCCTTTTAGTTAGGTTAGTAAGTCGGCTTTAGTGCCTATATAGGCCAATTCGTTCTTTGTTTTAATAGGGTTTGTAGTATCTAACAGGTTGAGATCCCCCTAGGGAAGGCTAACCTAGGACACACTAAACCATTTATAGCTCTCTTTGTAGCGGCAAAGCTTGACTAGTCCTATAATATTTGTAATAAGGCTTACCCTACCCTAGCCTATCTAGAGGTGGAAACAGTTATTCTTACGAATAAACAGGGGGTCGAGTCGATGCTGCCTTTTAGACCTAAGTTATAAAGGGACTTAATATACGTATTTGCTCTTTAAATATTAACTCGGTACGCAATCCCGCTAGATTTCGTACGGTCTATAAGTTTATAAGAAGCCGCTAGTTTGATGTTATATTGCTTTAGGATACGCGCCTAAGTAATAAAATGTCTTTGTATTATAAGTTAATATTCCTAGGCATCCTCTTCCTTAACAACCCGTCGGTTGCGGATAGAGGAGGCGTAGGCATCCTAGTCAATAGCTTTACTACTGCGTTTGCTAAAGGCTCACCCCTTTACGCGGACCTAGATAGGAGGCTTTTAGTTTATAGGTTGATCTACAAAGAGGTCGTATTCACTATCTCCTATATATACGCCCTAGCGAACATTGGACCGAGGCTTGAGTACTTTAACTAAGCGTCGATAAGATTAAGTAAGTTAGTAGAACCTATTAACTGTAACATAGTTAGAGGGGACTAGAACTAGTGCTCCCTAGGCATTAACAGAAGGAGCGGGGCTCCTAGTCGGGTTTCGGTAGTCTTAGCTATAAAGCAATTCATAGGTAAACTACGATCTAATAATACTAACTTTATTAATAGATAGAGAGAGCTCTATCCTAACCGCATTAAATTTACGTACTTTGTTCTGTCCTCCGGGATATCGAGGATTGACCGTATTTACGTACGGGCTAACTAGTTTAGTAGGATAGCTTAATAGCGAATACTATCAAATAGCGGGATTTCCGACTATAAGGCGGTATCTATTGAAATTGGACGGCCTGAATCTAATAAACGTAGACTAGGAAGATAGCGGTTATACCTATCAATACTAGACAAAAGATAGGTAGCAGCTAGCTATTACTAAGCTCTTGTCCTATTACCCTATAAGGACCTCATTAGTGAATAGCCTAAGTATAAAGCGGGCATTCAAGCCTGCCTTCGCCTAATAATAGAGGAGCGGTATAAGCGATTACGCAAGCTCTCTAGGAATTTGACGAGGCAGCGCTCGACTTTAATAAGTAAGCGAAGGTCTAAAGTAGTAGATCGAGACCTAGAGCTTAGGATCGAGGCTATAGAGGTAAAGGAAAGTCACCTCGCTAAGTAGCAATTTAAGAACTACTCTTACTGCGCCCTAGCTAAGCACTTGCTGTTAGGAGAGCGGCCTACTAAGTAGTTCTTCTCTTTATACAAGGCAATAACGTACACCTATATCTCTAGCCTATTAGACAATAAAGGTATAGTTCGAACTAAACCTAAGGAACTCTTAGCTATTGCCGGACAGTTTTATAAGGAGTTGTATACTAAAAAGCTATCGGCTAGGTAGGCCCGCGATAGGATCTTGAACTGTTTAGACAAAAGGATTAGTACGAAATCGGCAGAGGACTATATCGACCTTAACTACGTAGATAAGGTTTAGTTATCGCTTAAAAGAGCGGCCGTAGGGAGGTCGCCGGGGTTTAATAGCTTACCTACTAAGTATTACAAAGCTCTTATCCGCGTAGAACCGAGTACCGTACGAATTAGGACTAATAGGAAAGTAGAACAAGAACCGCTACTAATTGCCTACCGGATCGCTAAGGTTAGTAAGCAAATAATAGTTAGGAACGAGCTCCTAGAGGGATAGACAGACGGTATCCTCACCCTTCTCTATAAGGAAAAGGGCTCTCCTAAGGAGCTAAAGAATTACCGACCGCTGTCTATAATAAACGTTGATTATAAGATCTTTACTAAGGTTCTTATATAAAGGATAGTATACGTATTAAAGGATGTTATCGGCCCCTATTAAAGTGCCTTTTTACTAGGGCGCTTGATTAACGACAATATTAGGACAGTTTAGTTCCTAATCGACCGATACCGACCTCGAGGCAACAGACCCCCGATTAATAAAGAGCCTATCGCTATCCTCTTCCTAGATTAGGAGAAAGCCTACGACAGAGTTAGCTATACTTTCCTTTAGGCGGTATTAAGCAAACTCGGCTTCCTAGACCAGTTTATTAGGTAGATTAAGCTATTGTACTCTAATGCACGTACTCGGGTTTACTTAAACGGCTTCCTTAGAGATTCGATTTAGGTTCACTATAGCGTTCGCTAAGGTAATCCTATAAGTTGTCCTCTCTATATCGCAGCTATTAAGGGATTAGCCTAACTTATCCTAAGGGACCTAGAGATTTCTAGGGTCTTTACGAAAGAACAGGTTATTAAGCTAATAATGTATGTAGATAATACGGCGGTAGTTCTACGTAATCAATTGGAGGCAAACGCCCTAATAAAAGCGCTTAATATATACTCCGCAGCATTAGGTGCAAAGGTTAACTAGGATAAATTATACATCCTCTATGTCGGCAATATCTAACTATTGGCTTTACCTAGTGTCTAGGTAGTCTCTCCGGAGCACCCCTATAAATACTTAGGGATCCTAGTAGGGATAGACATCGATATATAATTAAGGGACTTCTAGGTAAAAATCCAGGACAAGTTCGAAACGGTAGCCTCCTAATAGTTGAAATATTACCTATCTTTAAAAGGGAGAGTGTTAGTAGCGAATGCCCTAATAATGTCCTTGCCCCGATACGCGATAAGGTTCCTTAAAGTCCCTATATCGACGAGAAAGGCGTTAGAAAAGGAGTACTATCGCCTAGTATAGGATAGCCGGAGATATACGATTACTAACCTAAAAGCCTACTACGCGAGAAAGGAAGGCGGCTTAGGCTATATAGATATTAACTCTATTATTAATAGTAGTATCACTGCTGCTATAATGCGAGCTACTGCTAGACCTAGTCTAGTATAGGCCTCTCTAGCGAACGAGGTACTAGTAGGATGCGCTAGTACCTAGTCTATTAATAATGCAGTTACTAACCCCTAGATCTAGGCCTTCTCTTCGCGAGTTTAGGCGGTTCTAGGTTCGGTAGGTTACCTCTAGAGAAGGTAGAGTTCACTCTATAACTTCACTAAGGAGGACTATATTATCGTAATAGACCCGCCGAAGACTCGCAATAATATACTATCTACCGCATTGTTCTACTACCCCCTAATCTCTCCGGGACTAGGGGCGGGGGCAAGACGGTAGAATAGCAAGGGATAGAAGCTGCTCTAGAATATAGGGGCTCGACTATTAGGGGACGTATAGGACCCTAATAAAAGAGCCCCTAATATTCCTACTACAATTGTTAGCAGAAGTAATATTAATAGGGCCCGTAAGGCTATTAGGGGCTTGATTGAAGCCCTGCCGACGGACTAGCGGGCCTTACTTAATAAGAGGGATAGACCTTAGAGATCTCGGCCTCGTTACGAATACAAGTTTAGAACCTATAGCGACCCGGCTAAGCTTAGCAAAGTCGGCTTCGCTACGGCGTATAGGACTTTCGTTGCGAGGCGCCTAAAGGGATATAGCTTTAATAGGCTAACCTAGAGGTATCTCTAGGTATATAAGTCAATAACGGGATGTGAAATGGACCTAGGGGACCTCTAGAAATCACTCCGCCTCCTATACGGCACGCTAAAGGCAGGTACCCTGCTCTAGCGGATCGTATATAGAAAAGTCTAATTAGGCTCTTAGCTTACCTAGATCGAACCGGCATAGCAGATGTGCCCGGTAGACGGGAGGGATCTCTCCCTAAACTATATTTAGCTAGACTATAAGGTCTCTAAGGCGGTTTAGGAGGAGTTCTACTTAATATAGTACAGAGTCTCCTCGGTTTAAGTTCTAGAGGTAAGGACGTTAGACGGGCTAGTAGTCTTAACCGCCTTTTTACTAAACCTCCGTAGATTGGATAAAAGGCGCTAGCTCGTACTAAGCTAGGCTCTAGTATAGGGTTTGTAGAAGTGTTACCTATTACACTCCTTTGCTAAGCCGGTTAACTATTAGCGCATCGATACGGCAGTTAAGTTTTTTAGGACATTGATTAGGAAACAGGTCTACGTTAATCGGATAGCCTACTTAACTAACAAGTATATAGGAAAGAAGTATAACGCGAAGACCTTTAAGCAACTCTAGGGGTAGGAACCGAAGCAGGTTAGGATCCGACGGGAGCCTCGGATCCTTTAGTAGGTGCATGTTACTAGAGGGCCCTTCTAGGCTTTAGTGTTGTTAGATTTAGAAAGGATTATATAGGATTAAGGTAGCGTAGTATTCCAGTCCTCGTACGCTCTTCCCTTAAATTAAGTAGGTGCGGTGCTAATTACTATCGACGGAAGACAGTATATAGGGGAGCGATAGTAGAAGGGTTCGACTCCCTTAACGAGCTGCCGGTACCGGGTAACTCCTCTATAGCAGTTGATAAATAGCAGACAAGGTAGTAGCTAGCTGCTATGTAGTTAGCTGCTGAAATAAAAACAATCTTATTGCTCGAATGATAGTTTTCTAGTAGAGCATTAACGCTAGCAGGCTAGGATGTCCTCGAACGAGACATATAACTTAACAGATCTTAGCGCCTAAGCTTGCGCATCGACCATACCAAATTAGCAGGATTAGAATACACTTCCCCTTCGATTTCATAGAAAGTCCCTAACGAACGTAGAGGAATTGGTCCTGTGTACTAAAACGTTTCAAGTTTTAGCATGTAAGTAAACCTATTGCGAAACCATTTCTTCTTAATCTGTCTACTACACATCGTATAGCAAAGACTAAGAACATTAAGGCAGTAGCGAACATGTCCGGAAATGATGCCGATAGAAGGAACGGTATAAGAAGAATGAAACAGCTCTCTAGGGTACTTGGCACGATAGCACAATCCTTACTACAATATCGAACTGAACAATTCTTACAAACACCTTCTAACTTACTGCAAGCAAGAAGAGAAATGCCTATTCTTACGGAAAAGAACCTTAACGCTTTCAATATCAACCGTTATAAACCTGCTTTAGATAAGTCTACATATAAAAAAGAGGACTACGGTAGCAAGTAAGAGAACTAGGAACCCTCGTACTCGAAGCTTAAGACTAAGGATCTAAAGCTCGATAAGAAGGCTCTCGAGTATGATTCTATAGTGAATATAGAGTTTGAATAATGATTATTCAGTTAGTAGCGCCTATATTTAATATTCTAAATATAGCAACGGCCTATATTTAGGTAAATATTCAATATTCAGTCTTCCGCGGAGGTCAATTTGTATATAATTAGCAAAAGGAAGGTGAATAGCAAAAAAATAGCAGTAGAATAGCAAAAGAAAAGGGCAATATAAGGAATTGAACCTTAGTCTTTAACTATAGCTAGTTAACGTACTGTTTACTACACTATATTGCTAAAGATTGTCGCCTTCTACCTTATTACGAGGGTAGTGTCTATCAATCTATTATATATATACTTTTGCTATAGATACTGTAATAATAATACTATCGGTATTACTGTAAGGCGCCTACTATATAGTACTGCGTATCGGTTAAGTCTTCCGGCTTATCGTCGTCTACTAAACTAGACAGTAGCTCTACAATGCTAGCCTTCTACTACTGCTTAGAAGGCTTAAGTACTCGCACTGTCTTACTATCGAGTTGGCTTCGGTCCTATATAATCGTACGCCTTGCGAAGCTAAAGGTACGCTTACTCTTAGCGGATATAGCAAACGCGGACAATACGTTAATTGCTAGTCGAGAGAGTAAAGGCTAGGCTTGCCGCTATGCTAGCAATAGCTACTAGTCTAGTAGACTTAACCGTCTATTGTTCTCGATAGGCAGTAGACTAGCGGCGGCATATATAAAGCTATTAAACTCGTTAGTTATAGCATTAACAACGTTAGCTTCTTGTTGCTACGACTCGAAGCTAGTAAGCTCTATAACTGCGGTTAGCGCTTGTTACTAAGCTAACGAGTAGTTGAACTTGTCCTTATATTCTTACTATAGCGACCTCGCTCGTTCGAGTGCTAGCTGTAACTAGTCCGCCTTCTTGTTACTAGTCCAGCGCTTCTTAAGCTAGGTAAGTCGCTTTGAAGGGTATAGCAATAGTGCTACAACGTAGGCTCTAGACTCGTTAATAAGTCGATAGTATTTGTTAAATAGGAGCTAAGAGACAAGGATTAACTTTGTAATAGCCGGCCTATATTAATAGTACTAAAGCGACTTCTCGTAATAGTTAACAAAGTATTTTATAGCTTCTTAGAAGCTGTCTAGTGTATAGCGATAGCCCTATAACCGTATAGTAACCTCCTTAAAGGGATAAAGGAAGTTACGCGTATATTTAATAACTATCTAGTCCGAGTCGGAAAGCGCTATGTTTTATAGTAAAGGCTCTCGCTCGAATAGCAATTGCAGTATTAGCTTTGCCGCAATAGCTTCTTCTATAAGCAATAGCTAACCATTCTAGCGAGTCTTACTAGGCGTCTTTAGCACGGCGGCAGTAACGGCGGACCTAGCGAGGAATTTAAATGTAGCCTATAGAACGTCGTCTCGTAGACGGAGTAACAGGTTATATAGCTTCTAAAGGGCTTCTTGTTTAGCAAACGAGGCAACGTCAATATCTAGCTAAGCGGAGATAGATATCGTATCGGCAGTACCTTCGGCGGCATTGTAAGCGGCTGTTTACTATTCAATAAAGGCACGCTCGTTATTCTTCGCCTTCTTAAATGCCATCTTAGCGGACTCTATAGACTCTAAGAATATAAAGGCTTATATTGCGAGGTTAATAATGTATTTAATATAGCGAAGCCTCCGCGACTTCTTAGTCTAGCCGATAACGCCTTAAGAGTAAAGGAAGCGCTCAATCTTACGTATTAAGGTATCGTTAGAGGTAACGTTGTCGCTTGTAATCTAGCTAATATTATTGACAATATTGTACTACTTAAAGACGTCAATAAGCAGTTATGCGAGCTTAGCACTAGTATAGCGTATAACGACAACCGGCAGGTCGAGAAGTACTTATTGTAATCGGCTATTCTTATCGACAAACTAGCAGTTAATAGCTTAGAAGTACTTATAGCTATACTGCGACTTCTACGTATCTATATAGAAGTGAATCGAGCTAATAGTAGTAGCTATTATCTCTATTACTTAATCGCGCATATTATAGAAGTTACGGAAGACTCGAGACCGTAGAGCGGACTTAGCGTATAGAAGGACGTAAGAAGCCTCGGGGTTAACAGCTAGTATTATCCTATAGAAGGCGGTAGAAACTAAGGCGTTAAAGGCGATATAGTACTTAGAGGAGAAGGCGGCGAGTGCGTTACGATATTGCTGTGTTCTAGTAGCGTTATATAGGATATTGCGAGCCCTCGTCTCTTCTATTAATACCTTCCGTAAAGCCTAAGAAGCTATTACTACCCGAATATCGCCTTAATAGCGGTTCTTGTCCTTGTCCTTATCCTTATACTTGCTAACAGGCAGAGTGTGTCTACGCTATAGGTAATAGTCGCAATTGCTTATAACACCGTACTATTGTCCTAAATCTAGCTCGCCTACAACCTTATAGTATAGCTCAAACTTGCAGTACCAAATTATATATCTATAGTCGTCTATTTGTAGGTCTTCCTATTCGTACGGCCTTCTTAGGTATTGTACTACCTCCGGATCTGGCTCTTTCTGCTTCTTTCTCTTTATACTAGGCGCCGGTAGGGGTATAAGAACTCGTAGTATAGGTACTATTAATTGTTGCGTAGATTGAGTCGATTGCGAGTTAGTAGATAATATAGCGATTAGGGTCGGATTTAGCACTTCGCTAAGGTCGCTGTCGCTTTTATCGCTAGCGCTATTACTATACTTCCGCTTTCGAGGCTCGTTGTTTTCCCGTTGCGATGCTTAGCTATTTAGCAAATTTTCCTGCGCTTTCTATATCAATTTATAGATAGTACGGAGGTTAACTATAGCGGAGTTTGTCGTCGAGGTATAATTATTAGTGTAGATTTAAAGAATTTGAGTTTACTAAAGCTATACGGCCGGAAAGGCCCGTTAACGGACCGCTCTCGGTTATACTTTCCGGATACGATAATTAGGCTACGTTAAGCCTTATATAACGCAATAGGACCCTAAACAAGTAGCAATAGTATATACGGCACTACGGAAGCAACTAACACCTTCTATAATCTATCTTCTTCCTTTACAACAATACTACTAATACACTCCTTCTTCACCGCTATTACCGCTAAGGCATTACGAGCGCGCTACGTAGCGAGCTCTTCCTTAAACTTACAATCCTCGCCGCTACGCAGTATATATAGGTTACAACTATACGGATCCGTATGCCTAAAGTGCCTCGCCCTCTCTTCTACTATTCGAATCCGATTACGACATACCTCGTACCGATAGTCTACTAGATACACTAGTATATAGTTACCCTCCTTTCGAATATACTCCTCGAAAGCGCTCGCCTTCTTCGCGTAGATATCGAGCTTAGCGTTCTTTACGATCAGTCGGTGCTTAATAGCCTAGTATTCTTTGCTAAGGTCTCGATAAGCCTTGCTAAGGCCTTTAATAGCCTTCTCGGAAGCCCTTATCTTGGCGGACTAGTCTTCGAGCTACTGTAGTGCCTTTAACGTCTTCCTAGGGTTCTACCGAAGCCTCTTAGCAATAGGCTCTTCTTCTAGTGTATAGTTACGCTTGATTTTAGGCTCAGTCTTGACAATAGGCTCGACTACTAGCGGCAGTAGTGTTATTAGTAGCGGCGGCAATATTAGCGACAACGAGCCTTTAGACTCGGAGTCTAATAACTGCGTACGACTTAGCACTACTATTCTTACAACAATATTAACCTTCTTCTACCTCGATTACTTCTACGCGTTTGCCGCCTATCCTCGAAAGTGTATTGTATAAAGAAAGAGCCTAAAACACTACAAATTCGGATATCTATATAGGATCTATATGCGCCGACGTATTGCCTAGTAAATACTTGATATTCAGTCGTATTTAGTAGATCCATATTCAAATTCATATTCAGATTGAATACTGAATACACTGAATACTGAATAATCATTATTCAAACTCTATGATAGTGAAGAACGAGGAGAAAGCTAAGCATGCTGAATATGCGGCCGATGATGACGAAGCAGATAAGACTGTCATCGTTTCGAAGAAAGGCGAGAAGCTCGATGGCGCGACAGATCGCGCCTGTTCGTGCGGCAAGAACGAAGAGGGTGGCAAGGTGGAGGATACTGTTGAAAAGGGCGATGACGGGGTAGACGCATCTATGGAGAATAGGCTGGAGCCTGGCGAGTGTTTCTGATGCAGAGTGTTGAGGCATGTGACAGCTGACTAATATGTAGATGCAGAGAAGAAAGAAGAAACGGAGGGATCAAAGGCCGAGGAGAAGGCTGATATCCCACTGAGAGGCAAGGAGGATGACAAGGCCGAAGCCAAGAAAGCCGAGAATGATGGTAAGGCGGAGGAGACTAAAGAAGCGAAGAAGGAGAAGTAAGCCTTGGCTGCACGGCGAAATCAAACGAGCTATCGTAATGAGCTAGACGACGTTTCAATTGGAGAGCGATTGCCCATGTGTTCAATTCTTGACGACTTCAAATCCTTCGAAATGTGGCAAGACACTTCTGATCTCCTGAGCATAGTTGTACATGCCGCCGGCATAGCAAGTATGTTCGAAGGCTTTGCCAGGCAAGCTGCCGCCCATGTATCTGTGATATGTGTCAGTCATGTTTTGTATCGATGCCACGTTTGACTGAACTCACGTCGATTTCGTCGTTGGGAACAGAGATCTGTCACTCAAAGCATTGATCTTGCGCTTCCAGTCCTTGCTGGCAGCATCGGTTGGGTTGATGTATTTGATGTTATTACGCTCGCAAAGTTTGATTGCGTCGGTGATCCAGCGGCCTTGGATTTCGACTGAAGTTGGACCATTGGAAAGGAGAGTTGGACCCTCTGCGGATGGTGTTAGTATGCACAAACCCCGTAGGAGAGTGATCCGACTTACGTGGTCCATATAGATGGAACATATTGGGATATCCAGCCACAGTGGTGCCGAGGTAGGTGTAAGCCGCCTTCTTCCATTGTTTCTCCAATTGCTCGCCATTGAGAGCTTTGAGACCCATAGCAGTCATGCCACCGGTGACAACATCGAAGCCAGTAGCAATGCATATGACATCGAAGTCATGCTGAGTACCATCGGAAAGCTTGATACCGTTCTCATTGAACTCCTGGATGGGGTTGTGGCGGATGTCAACAACATCGACATTGTCTCGGTTGAATTGCTCCAAATATCCATATTCAAGGCATGGACGTTTGACTCCCCATGGATGCGGTGGCTCCTTTGGTACGAGAATGTCGCGCTTGCGTGCATCTTTCAGTCGAAGGGCCTGCTTCTTCTGCCAGAAGTCGTAAACTGCACGATTGGCTTTGGCGTTAAAGAGGTAATCTTTGTAGTTGCCCAGCCAGTAACGGAAACCGCCATCGGACCAAAGTTTCTCGAAGAAGGCTTCGCGTTCTTCCGGGCTGTCTTCGAAGGTCATTTTCTCGGAGAAGTCGTAAAGGAAGCCGCCGAAGCATCGCTCGCCTGATCATGTGAGTGAAGTTCACGAAGTATTTTGATGAAGAGTGGGACGTACGTAGGTCGAACAGTTCTGGGTACCATTTCTTGCCTTCAGTTTGCTCGTCGACTGTAAGGTTTCGGAGACGCATTGGTACAGTCAGGTTAGGTGTGCGCTGGAACACCTTCAACTGGCCAGCGGTCGGGCCCCATGCTTGAGTAATTTGCACGCCAGAGGCGCCTGGTGGGAAGAACGTGAGTCAGTGACGTGAGAGAGACGTGGGCCGACACTCCATACCTGTCCCAATAATTGCACAACGCTTCCCTTTGACATCGATTTCATCGTCGGGCCAGAACGACGAATGAGACACGAAACCCTTGAACTTTTCGAGGCCTGGCCAATCGGGAACGTATCGCTTTGCCGCAAATCCGGCGGCAATGACAAGGTACTTGGTCTTCGCAGTCCTGCCATCTGCAGTCTTGACATGCCATTTGCCTGCTTCGGTGTCGAACTCAGCACCAACAACCACACTGTCGAACGCAGTGTGACTCTTGATATCCAGGACTTTGTCGCAATGGTCGAAGTAGTCTCTGAGCTCTCGATACGTTGGATAATTATTTGGCCAGTTGTATCTGGGAAACTTAGCAAGAGCTCTCTCTACATGCCTGGAACCCGAGCACGTACGTCTTCCATGTTTCAGGAATTGAGAGTTGGTACTCGGGAACTTCAGAGTCGACCATGGCTCCAGCTGGATTCTTATCAGTCTGATATGGGTGATAAGCATGGTGATATCCACTGACGATAGCAATTCCATCGCCATGTTCCTCCAAGATCCGTGCCAGCTTCGTAGATTGCCTACAGGTGTCAGTAAGTTCTCAATGATATCGCTCATCATGAACACACCGTGTTCAGACCTGCTTGGCGTAAAGAGTGAAAGCAGAAGACACCTCCAAAGCCACCTCCGACGACAAGGGCATCGACTTCCAGGTTGTCTGCATACGGCCCATCTGTTCTTCTACGCTTGCCATATTCCCAAAGCTGAGTCTTGAGCTTCGGGTTGGTGATGCTGCCCGGAGTACCCATGGTTGTTGCGTTGTCTTTTGCTCGAATTGCTGGAGTAGAGCTGCTCATGTGGTTGTGTACAGGCAGCTAATCTGGCTCCTCGAGAAGACGTGTTCTTTATGCACTGGAAAATGGCTTGCGAAGTCCATAATGCGGGTTCGGTGCGGTGCCGCGTGCATGGAGGGGTGAAAGGTCGCATGCCTGGTGAGTGGTGTGAAAGCGTTTCTGGTATCAGCGAATGCCTGATTCGGCTCAGAGATCTCCTCTTTAACCGCTCAAATGGTGTAGCTAGCTTACCCCTCTTGATGGTAGGTCGACAATATGTGTTGCTTATGACAAGCGGCAGGGATTCGGCATTGATCGGCTCCGCATGCATACGCAAACCGCACACAAATTGGGAACCGCATCTATGGACCTACGATCGAACAGGAGTACTTTGGACTCACGTGTCATGGGCATGCGGAACAGAGGCGGTATCTAGACAAAGCCCATGTGCTAGCCGCTTGCCAGGAGTTGGGACCAAGCACATAGGATGCTGGTCCCCTACGGGGCTCCAAGGGACTTGGTCTCCGCCATCTTCGACAATACATACAGACGGGTGGATGGAAGTGATGAGAGTGTCTGAGAGGGTAGCTGAGAGGGACTCGAAGACACATTGAAGAAAAGAGCACGACGTAACGGAGCATTCGTGAAGCATTGCCACATCTGCAAGAAATCAGCTCATTGCATCACAGTGTCCCAGGCAGGCGATTCTCTTCCTGCAGACGCCTAAGAGCCGTGGAATTCGCACCATGATCAGATGTCTCCATTCCGGCTGCTACAGACTGAGGCTCCAAAGGCGAGAGAGCATCCCGCCGTACGTGCCGAATTTCGCCGAAGTCGAATAGGGCCCAGAGACGAAACAGCGATTCAAGCACGATTTTGGCATGGGATTGGTCGACGAGAGGAGAATCGACAGCGCTCAGGTCGTGGAGAATTTGGCATTTGCAAGGTCGTCAAGAACTCAGCCCTCAGCATACAAGATGTTAGCAGGCAACTTCCAGTGTGCGCCTCAATGGCCATCACAGAGTGCGTCGTATCATGTCGTCAAGGCCCAGCTGGCTCCTGAGGCGTAATGCTGCGCTGTACGGCCTGCAATGTTGAGGTCAATATTGGGCTCAGAACTCCGGTCGCGATATGCAGGGTGGGAAGGTGGCCAGAATGACCCGGTCTAATGGGGCTCCAGGGCCGTGACTGTCGAGAGCTCTGACGGCGAAGTGTGTGTCTCTTCCATCAATGCTGTGTAGGGCGCCAATCTGAAGTGATGTCACAGCGGGTAGAAGCCAGGAGGAAGGAGGAAGGAGGAAGGAGGAAAGGAGGAAGGAGGAAGTTGGGTGAGGCAGAGTTTCGCTTGGCAGCGACGCGCCGAAAGCTAGAGAGGTCCTAATCCTATGTGACGCGTTAGCTCAGTCACATGACAGGTACGTAACTTCTTGGCTTAAAGAATTTTTTACACTGTATTTTAGACGAGAGAATAGATAGAATATAGGCAATTAACAAAGCTAATTTAACCGCTAGTAATATAGTATTATATAAGTAATCTACTACGCTATATATAATAGTTATAAGCCCGGATTTAATCCGCGGTATTAGAGACTTCTATAGTAGGAAAGAATTTTCATTCTACGAGATCTTTAATAATCGATAGTCTTAACGGTACTACGAAAACAACTATTTAAGCTTCTATAAGCCTCTATAATCGCTTTAAAGTTAATATATCCTTAATAATAGCTCTCTTATTAGCTAGTCGCCCTAGTAGTAGCAAGCTTATTATCCTTCGTAGACCTAACGAATAGGATCGATAGTTTAAGTAAACTAAGACGTACCTAACTAGATATAAGACCTAGGTCTTTACTAATCCGTACTCGACCGAGCCTACTAAACTTATATAACCCCTTCTCCCGGAATTCGATATATAGTAACTTATAACTAACCCCCTATATTAGGCCGGTACAAAGCTTACTAAGGAACACTTTAATATAAGGAAGACGGAATTTAAACGCTTTAGAATAGTACGTAATAAGACAATCGAATATCTAGCTATAACTATAGATATCCGCTATTACTTAGAGATTGCTAATTCTGATATAGACAATATAGCACTAACTATACGGCTTATCCTAACTCGATTAAAAGATAAGCTTATACCTAATACTTAATAGTAAAGAACTGCTCTTAGTAAGGAGCTATACCGCCTTATAAATTCTAAGTAGGTAAAGGACCCCGAGTGCTAGTACGAGGAATAGCTTAACCTGTATAAGACTATAAAGCGTATATAATACCCGGAATTTAATAACCTAGTAACCTACCTATATACTATAGTTACAAATATAGATAAGACCTATAGCAAAGGGCTCTATATAATATACTAGGTAGGGCTAATAGTTAATAACTTCTATTAACTAATTAGTATAGTACGCGACTATGCCCGCAATATACTAGGTACTTCTATAAAGAAGGGTCTATCTTTTAGTATTATCTACGAAGAAATAGGTAAAGCTAGTGCTAATACCGCTCTATAAGCTATAGGCGATACCGATAATAATAAGCCTAATATAATGTTAGGGCTAAAGAGGCTACACGTAATTAGTATGTAATTAGGCCGAGTAAAGCTAGGGTCTTAGTGCCTTAGGCAGGGCTTAGCGCTTAGCGTTAGGCTAACTAGCCTACCTTCCTCCTTCTCCTCCTAGTTCTCTATCGAATACTATACTAATTTACTACTACCCTATCTACCTGCTAACGTACCCTTCTTATATAGTATTCGATCTACCCTTTAAGGGTAGTAGCTAGATAGTCCTTATTTCAAGCTTTTAGCGGTATAGCTACGAACAAGACTAATCTAACTATATTGCGCCCGAAGAACGGGACCTATACGTACTATTCTATCGAAACAACCGTACTAATTATTAAGCAAGGCCTTCTATACGGCCTATTACACTAAGTTAAGCATACTAGGCCGATATCTACTAATTCCGCTATATCCGCATCTTAGGGGCTAATAATATATTATTAGTGCCGCCCCCTATAATAGCCGGTTTATTACGAAACAATAACCGTGCTACCGCTAGCAGCGCTAGCAACGATAACGCTAGTAGCACAGTACCTACTAAAGTGCCTACTAAAGCACCTACTAAAGTGCTACCTGCTAAAGAACCTACTACTAGGCCTGCCGAAGAACCTATAGTTCTAGGTAACGACCTAGAGTTGCCTATTAACGATATACTTAATAATATTGTCAATCGACGATATAGCTAGCTAGCCTTTAGGCCCTAGCTAGTAGCGAGACTTTAAGAAGCTACTTAAAACAGGCTTACTGCCCTACGTTAAGAATAATAGCTAAAGGATAATCTCCTCGAGATTCGCCGCCTATAGGAAGCCCTAATAACTAACACTAAGCCGACAATAGGGCCTTCCTTACTATTAGTCCTAATTTAAAAGAAGGATGCTAAGCTTAAGGACTATACCGTATTTAATAGCTCTAGCCGAAAGCAGTATAACGACTATATTCGTAACTATAAGCTTAACTAGCGTAACGCACTAAGAGCGCTACTAGACGACTATTCCTTAGTCGTATACGCTATATAGTACATTAATAGCGACCTAAAGCGTATATAGGATAACTATTTTAATTCCCTTTACGACTAGACCGCTATTTAATAGCAAGACTACAAGACCGTTATACTAAACACCCTTAGAAACCCTATACTAAGGCAACAATATACTTAGGACTAGTACCTTCGAGCTAAACAGAAGACTAATTAATCGGCTCGCTTATTTAAAGCCTATTTAAAGACCCTCGAAGATAACCTTCCGGCTAAAACCGACTCTATATAGATCTCCGAAATACGCCCTAAACTAAGGTAGGAGCTTGTCCTTAAATTAGACTGCCGCCGTATATTCGAATAGGCTAATCTTATACGAATTTAATTTATAATCGAAGTGGAAACTGCGGAGCGTATAGTATAGCTATAGCAACGGTTAGAATCTAAGATACGACTATCTACTAACCGTAGCCGCGGTAGAAACTAAGGAGGTACTCCCTAAACTAACACTGCTAACAATAGAAATAGTAACGACTAACGTAGAAGGGGCAGGGGCCGATACCGCGGTAGAAACCCCTAGCGAGGAAGAGGATAAGGAAGGGGCTTATTTCTATATACCCCTAATCGTTTATCTAATTCTAGTACTAATTCGAGCAGACCTAGTAGTGCCCTAACTAGATACAAGTGCTTCAATTATAATAGCACTACTCATTTACTAGGCTAATATAATAGACCTCGAGACTAGGCCCGAGTCGACCGTGCTACCGCTAAGTACCGAAAGCACCTCTTAGTAGCTAACGCTACCCCTATAGGCTAACCTTCGAAAAAGGAATAAGCGCCGCACTAACTATTAGCCTTGTGCGGCGTAAGACTATCGACATTGTACTAGCTATTATACGTACCTATCTCGTATCGGACACGCATAGAACCAACTATAAGACTAAGGCTATACTAGATCTAGGAAATTCAGTTAGCGCCCTTATTAGCTATCGCCTAGCTAAGTAATTAGACCTTCGACAATTGCCTAGGACTAACCTACTAACCCTTGCTTAGTTTAATAACGCTCGGCACTTAACCTATAGGGCCTACTACATTCCTACAGTTCTAAAGGACGACCTCGGAAATAAACGCCTACTAGACTTTACTACCTATACGGTAGATATAGACAGCCTCCCCTCCGATATTATTATTAGCAACCCTGTTCTTAAGTACTACGCTATAGTTATAGACCTAGGCCTTTAACAGTAGCGATTTAGAATCGCTAAGAAAGAGGACATTAAATACATTAATATTAGCGAGTGCCCTAACGATATTAGGGTCCTGTTTATTAGCAACTTAACACCCGCCTTAGCTAATCTAACTGCCGACCTACTCGGTAGTAATAACGATAAACCTGTGCCCCCTAATAGCATAGACCCTAATTAGCTCGAGCGTATACTAGAGCCTGTTCGAGAGACCTACATTAATATATTTAAACACTACTTAGCATCGACATTGCCTATATTTAAAGAGACGGATTATAAGATTAATATTATAGAGGGCAAAGAGGTTCCTTTTAGCCCCCTCTACAACCTTAGCGAACGAGAGCTTGCTATATTACGTAAGTATCTAGAGGAAAACCTAGCTAATAGCTGGATACGGTATAGTAACAGCCCTGCTAGCGCCCCTATCCTATTCGTACTAAAGAAGGATAGTAGCCTACGCCTATATGTCGATTATCGTAGGCTTAATACTATTACTATTAAAGACCGCTGTCTACTTCCTTTTATTAATAAGACCCTCGATCGCCTTTCTAGTACCTACTACTACACTATATTAGATATTAAGGACGCCTATTACCGCATCTGTATTCGTAAGGGCGATAAATAGAAGACAGCCTTCCGCACTCGCTATAGCTATTTCGAGTACTTAGTTATACTATTCGGCTTAGCTAATGCCCCTATAATATTCTAGTCCTATATTAATCGGGCCCTTTTAGGCCTATTAGACTACCTCTATATAGTTTACCTAGATAATATCCTAGTTTACATATACTCCCCTAACATTACGGAGCACTAGGCTACAGTCCGTAAGGTACTCGATCGCCTACGAGCCTATAGCTTGTATTGTAAGCCTTCTAAATACACCTTTGCTGCTAAAGAGGTATTATTCCTCGGCTTCCTTATATTAACTAAGGGTATTAAGGCTAATCCTAATCGGATTAAAACTATTACTAAATGGCCTGTTCCTACGTTAATTAAGGAGCTATAGTCGTTCCTCGGCTTCGCTAATTTCTATCGTCGCTTTATTAAGAGCTATTCGAGGCACGTAATGCTACTAACTAAACTTACTAAAACTAAGGCTAACCCGACTAGAGAGTTCAAATAGACTAATAGAGCACAAGCCGCTTTTAACGGTTTAAAGCAACGCTTTACTAAAGTCCCCCTACTGCACTATTTCGTACTAAGCAAACTAATCCGCATTAAGACTAACGCTTTACAGTTTGCTGTTTTAGCTATTATGTCTTAGCAGTCGGGCAAGGACTACTATTAGCACCCAATTGCCTTCTTCTTACGAAAAATAATCGATATAGAGCGTCGCTACGAGACCTACGAGTAAGAGCTCCTAGCTATTATCGAAGCCTTTAAGTATTAGAGGCACTACCTTAATAGGGCTTAATATACGATATAGGTCTATATAGAC
Organism: Pseudocercospora fijiensis CIRAD86; assembly: GCF_000340215.1. Lineage (NCBI taxonomy): Eukaryota > Fungi > Ascomycota > Dothideomycetes > Mycosphaerellales > Mycosphaerellaceae > Pseudocercospora > Pseudocercospora fijiensis. Next base: position 1,048,863 of record NW_006921534.1, on the reverse strand, counting down.
TATAACAACCTCCGTAGCATTACTAAGGTTACTAGGGTTATAGGTCGATAGGCTAGATAGGCCGTCTACCTCGCTAGGTTTGATTTTAATGTATTATACCGGCTAGGCGTAAGTAACCCTACCGATAGCCTATCGAGGCGACCTAATTACGATAGCGAAACCTAACATATCAATTCTTTGTTTCTAACCCTGCAGTATAAGATTGCTATAGCCCGTATTATTAATAAGTACGCGTAGGATAAGCGGCTTACCGGACTCCGCGACGGCTTAAAGTATATTAATACTCTTACTATATTAATAGTACGTATTAAGGCAAGGGCTAAGGACACAGATAGGAGAAGTTATAATAACTCCCTAGTCGATATCGCTATATATAGTAATAGCGATTAAAGCACTAATATAGTTAATCCGGCTGCTAGTACTATTAGATGCATATAATACGTACCTCGTTTAATAGCGAGGGTGCTATTAAATAACCTTACAAATAGGGATAGTTAATCGTTTATAGATAAGCTATTACGTGCTTAGCAGAGGGACGCCTTTGCTACTAAACGTATCGACAAGCTTGTAAGTAGGCGAACGACTCGATCTAGTAAGAGTAACTAGTCGATCGATAACAAGGGTCACTTAAAGTTTAAGGGCAGATACTATGTCCCCGCTAAACAATCGATTAGATAAGAGCTTCTTAAGCGATACTATAATAGTAAGCTTGCCGGTTACTATAGTATAGAGAGGTCGCACGAGCTACTATCGCGCATATACTACTAGCTAAATAGTAAGCGGGATATAAAGGACTACGTAAATACGTATGCCGTGTATTAACGTATTAAGGCACTAAAGCATTAGCCTTTTAGCGAGTTGTCCTTATTACTAATCCCTTACAAGCTATTTGTAGAGCTTATAATAGACTTTATTATAGGCCTTCTACCTACTAAACGTAGGGGCAGCAAGGATATCTTCGATGCTATCCTTGTTATAGTAGATCGGTTTACTAAAGGTACTCGTTACATTCTAGCTCGGAAAGACTAGACTACTATTAATATAGCAGAAGCGCTATAGAACAACATCTTCTATACCTATTAGGGGACCCCTAAGGGGATAGTCTCTAACTGAGGCTTAATATTTATATCTTATTATTAGAGCGAAATATGCCTATAGCTGAGACTAAAGCATCGGCTATTAACAGCCTTCTATCTATAGACTAACGGTCAAACAGAGAGGCAGAATGCTACCTTATAGCAGTACCTACGCGGCTATATTAACGAGAATCCTAACGACTAGGTCAACCTCCTATAACTAGCTGAATTCGTATACAATAATAGTGTCTATTTATTAACTAAGGTGTTACTATATATAGCTATAATAGGCTAGAACGCTGCTATGCTATAAGACCCTCTATCGCTCGAGGCCGAGCGTAAGGAAAGGGAAGCGTATTAAGTACTAACCCCTAAAACACTAGCGGCTATTAAGAGGGTTCAAAAGATACGAGAAATTTACGCTAAGATAGCTAACAAACTAGCAAAGGCCTAGGCCTATTAGAAGGCCTACTATAACAAATACTATACGCTAATAACCTTTAAGTAAGGCGATATAGTTATACTGAGCACTAAGAACCTCCGTATCCGTAAACATCTATTACCTAATAGCAAAACAAGGCCTAAGCTCGTACTAAGATACATTAGCCTATTCCGCATTCGAGAAGTTAAAGGCTCCTCCGCATAGGCCTACTAGCTATAGCTTCTACCTTATTATACTATCTATAACACCTTCTATATCTCCCTCCTTAAACTATACTACTAGCGCGAAGGCGATAAAGCGCCTACTAAGTTAGAAGAAGTCTTAGCTAATAGTAAAGAACTATAGTCTATAGAACGTATCCTATAGTACCGGACTAGGAAAGGCAAGAAGGAGTACCTATTAAGATAGCAAGGCTATTTACTAGAATAGGACTTATAGGAAGCCGAAGACTCCTTTAAAGACATAACCGAGTTATTAGATAAGTATTAGACTAGCGTAAAGAATAAGAAGAAGGCTAAAAGCTTATAATGTTACTATTAAGGCCTAGGATTAATACTACCCCCGGGGTGCTATTAGCTAACTAATTAGAAGCAAGCAATTATTAGCAACAAAGGACAATAAGACTATACTACTATAGTAAACGCGCACCGAGTGTTAACAAGCGCGCTATAACTGTTAACTAATCGCCTACTCTTTTAAGGGATCTACCCCTTTACTAGCGTACGTAATAAGGCCCTTCTCTTAGCCCTTCTCTCGGTGTTTAGGTCCCCCTCTTAACCCCTTATTCTATCGAGACCTCGATGCCTAGGTAATCGGCGAGGACGGCGCGTACGCGTAGAGGGTAATAATAATAATAACGACGGCGCGGCCGGCGCGACTATATTAGTAACGGTATTACGGAGTGTGTTATTAGTTAAAGAAGAAGATTAGAAGCAAGGTAAAGTTAGCGCTAAGACGACTAGCGCCGCTATTGTTAACATTACCTACTCGCCACTATTGTTAACACTACTTGCTATTGCTACTGCGCCTATAGACACAACCTTACCTATACTACAAGCTAGAGCGTACTATATCGGTTAAGTTAAAGGGATAGCTATATTAAAGGTTTAACCAAAACTTCAATTAAAACTTTAAGGCTAAGTTAGAATATTAAGGCTTAAAAGATTAAGTAGCTTAATAGACTAACCGACTAAGGGTAAAACTATAGAGCTAAGCTAGCTAGGGTCGATCTTGCGGACAATAGGTTACTCCTCGATCTTTCCGATCCTTTAAGCGAGGCGAACCTCTACTACTATACTTATAATAGCCTTTACCTATAGAAACTAGAAGAACTGAGTTTTTTAAAAAGATATAATTAGTTAACACTTAAAGGCTGCTAAACCTAACTAATTTAGGCTAGTAAAACTACGATAGTAAATAATAGTCCTCGTAACAATAAGAACAACCCTCGGAAGCGGACAAACCCTCGAAGCGGACATTTCTAGGTCTGTTAGAGTAGACGCAAAGAACTCGTACGATATTACTTAGAACGGAGGCAGTACTGCAATACCTCGTACGTCTACCTATTGTAGTAGGGAAGACGCGCTCGTATTATAATTAGTCGATAGTCCTTAACTCTTATAGATATATATCACTTTATAGTTTATTATATATAGGGATAGCGTAGTTAGAGTTGTATATTGTATTGTGTTAGAGGTAAGATTTGATATAGTTATATAATTAGGTAGTTAAGTGTTTAATTTAGCGCGGCTAAGCGGCTTATTAGACTTGCTAAGTTAGTAGCAATAGAGGTCGAGATTGGAATATAGATAGGCTACGAGGGCGCGGCCTTTAGAAGGGAAGCGTGTATTAGGGCTAAAGAGGCTACACGTAATTGGCATATAATTAGGCCGAGTAAAGCTAGGGTCTTAGTGCCTTAGGCAGGGCTTAGCGCTTAGCGTTAGGCTAACTAGCCTGCCTTCCTCCTTCTCCTCCTAGTTCTCTATCGAATACTACACTAATTTACTACTACCCTATCTACCTGCTAACGTACCCTTCTTACATATAAATAAGGGCCGTAGTAATAGTAGCAACCGTATACTAAAGACATATACTAAGCTTACTAGCGTAGGTAAGAAGAAGGCATATAAGAACCGGGGCAAATGTACCGTAGTAAACTATCGCCTACGAGAATAGGTTAAAGAGAAAAATAAGGACAATAAGTAGAAAGGAAAGCTAAAGTACTTTAAGGGCTACCTATATAAGAATAAAGGGTTCTACTTAAGATAGGCTAAGTTCTTTAAGGACTTACTAGCTATTAAGATTGTATAGCAATACTATAGGTTATCTTCTAATAATAGAAATAATACTAGAATAGGCAATAGACTAGACAAAGTCTTACTAGCCTGCTTCTTTAAACCCGATACTCTAGACCTATTAGCCTTCGCCTTAGTTACCCTTATACTAACTACCTATCTACTAATAGCTATAAGGGGCAAGAAATAGAACCCCTTTGTTAGCCTAATATATAATAGTAGATCTAACTATAATATTATTAACTACTCTAGTCGCTTTAATCTTTAGACAATGTTTATTCTACCGCGAGCTACTATTGCAATAGGTACTAGATATAACAAAGTTATCGCTATCGGAAGGGCATTCTTTACTATTAAGTTAGTAACTAACAAACCCCTAACTATTAAACTAAAGGAATGCCTCTATATCCCTAACTTCTATACTAATATTATTAGTACGGCAATTTTCTATTACTATAGGTTTAAGTATAATAAGCTTAATAATGTTCTTTATAACCTATAAGGGAAACTACTAGTCCCTCTTATTAGGCCTAATAACTATATGCCCTATTTCGATATTACCTATAAAGTAGATAGTAAACCTCCTCTCGAATAGCTAATAGGAGATAATAGTAGGCTATATCTATACCTATTCTAACTGTCTTAGTTATTAATAATACTATCGGCCTACGTAATATCCCGTCGCTCCGTACGCCTATTGCTACTAAGAAAGCTTATACTTAAGCAAATATATAAGGTGTTTAGATATCTAGGCGCTAAGAGAGCAGAAGAGCTAGTTAATAGGGTTAATAGAATAAAAAGAGATTATATATATAATAATAAGGTACTAAGAACACTACTTTAACCTATATATATATAAGCAAAGGGCAAGAGGCTTATCTCTAGGAGACCTAGGTACTATAATATGTCGATACTAACTCTATATAGATACATTGTAGCCGACCTAATATAGCTAGATCTAGCCTATTATAGTAATTAGTACATTTTTTATATATATAATCTAAATACTAGACTTTACTTTATATAGACAATTAGTAATCGCTAGGAGTTAATCCTCCTTTAGTACTAGAACTAGTTAGCTACCTTCGTACGTAGCATTAGTAGAGATATTATCTGTTTGTTATCTAATAATAAAGGAGGCATCTTAGGCCTTCGGTTTCGATCCTACCTACGTAATAATTATACTATATAGAGGCTAATAGCCCTATATATATTAGAATAGGACCTAGCTAAGCGAGTAGGCCGTACTATTATTAAGGTAGCTCGAGCTTTAATAATCTATGCTAGATTTCTATATAACCTATAGCTAGAAGCAGTTTATATAGCAACCTTCCTAGCTAATAGGTTACTAAGATTACGCACTATCGACCTACTAATACGTATACTATACAAGATTAGCACTAGACACAAGCCGAATGCAGCTCACATCTACTAATCTAGAGCAAGGGCATATCTAGTAATCTACGGCATAGAGATAACTAATAGTAAAAGGAAGGCTATACTACTAAATAATATAAAAGTAGCCTTACGTACCTATATTAGATACCTATATAGATATAAAGGATACTCTATCTATAGGATGTAGGTGCCCTTACGAATAACCGCACTACGTATAAGAGACGTTATATTTAACGAAACCAAGTTCTATAATAGATATAATAATAACCTAGGTATTATTATAACTAACTAAGAGCTTATAGAAGAATATAGTAATCTTAAAGAGCTATAACTACCCGCCTCGGAGCATTAATTTAACGAGCTTCGAGAAGTATACGATATACCTCTAGACCTTATTAGGTTTAGAGCTAAGGGGGTAGATATACTAAGAGGACCTAGTCGACTTATAATAGCTAACCCTATAAGGCTAGCAGATAAGCCTATTAGACAAGAACTACCTTAAAAATTACTACTAAACGAGCTACAGCTTATACGAGTGCCGAAAAGGCTACTTCTAGAGCCTTAGCTTGTAAGAAGGGTTATGTTAGTAGGTAGATAGGGTAGTAGTAGGTACAAGTAGTATTTAATAAAGATCTAGAAGGAGAAGGGGGAAGGCAGGCTAGTTAGCCTAACGCTAAGCGCTAAGCCCTGCCTAAGGCACTAAGACCCTAGCTTTACTCGGTCTAGTTATATACTAATTACGTATAGCCTCTTTAGCCCTAACATACGCTTCCCTTCTAAAGGCCGCGCCCTCGTAGCCTGTCTATATTCTAATCTTAACCTCTATTGCCGCTAACTTAGCAAGTCTAATAAGCTGCTTAGCCCGCGCTAAATTAAATACTTAACTACCTAATTATGTAACTATATTAAACCTTACCTTCTAATATAATGTCTAACTCTAACTGCGCTATCCTTGTATATAATAAAGTAAAGGGATATATAGCTATAAGAATTAAGGGCCTTCGACTAATTATAATATAAGCGCGTCTTCCCTACTATAATAGGTAGACGTACGGGGTATTGCAGCACTGCCTCCGCTCTAAGTAATATCGTACCGAGTTCTTTACGTCTACTCTTAAAAGACCTAGCAATGTCCGCTTCCGAGGGTTGTCCGCTTCCGAGGGTTTGTTCTTATTATTACGAGGACTATTATTGTTTGTAGTTTCGCTAGCCCTAATTAGTTAGGTTTAGCAGCCTTTAATTGTTAATCTTATCTTATCTTTTTAAAAAACACAGTTCGTCTAGTTTCTATAAGTAAAGGCCATTACAAGTGCAATAGTTAAGGTTCGCCTCGCTTAAAGGGTCGGAAAGATCGAGGAGTAACCTATTATCCGCAAGATCGACCCTAGCTAGCTTAGCTCTATAGTTTTGCCCTTAGTTAGTCTATTAGTCGCTTAACCTTTTTAGTCTCTAAGTCCTTCGAACGGTTCAACCTTTTAACCTAGTTAGCGTAGTACGTTTAGCCTTAGGCTATAGTATAGGTAAGGTTGTTTTTGTAGGTATAGTAGCGATAATAAGTAAGGTTAGTAATAGTAGCGAGTAGGTAATATTAATAATAGTAGCGCTAGTTATCTTAGCGCTAACTTTACCTTGCTTCCGATTTCCTTCTTCGACCTATAATATACTCTATAATACCGTTACTAATATAGCTGCGCCGCCTTTTAGCGCTAATACTATTCGCCTACGCGCGCGCCGCCTCTACCGATCGCCTAGGCCTCGAGGCCTTAGTAGAATAAAGGAATAAGAGGGGGACCTAAATACTAAGGGGAGGGCCTTATAGGGCGTATTAGTAAAGAGGTAGAATCCTTAAAAGAGCAGGCGATTAGTTAATAGTTATAGTGCGCTCGTTAGTACTCGTTGCGCGTTCGTTATCGTAGTATAGTCTTATTATCCTTTACTAACAATTGCTTGCCTCTAATTAGTTAGCTTAATAGTGTCCCGGGGGTAGTATTATTCCTAGGCGATATTATAGGCCCTTAGCCTTCTTCTTATTCTTTATACTAGTCTAATATTCGTCTAACAACTTAGCTATATCCTTGAAGGAGTCTTTAGCTTCCTACGAGTCCTATTCTAGTAAATAGCCCTACTGTCTTAATAGGTACTCCTTCTTGCCCTTCCTAGTCCGATGCTTTAGTATACGCTCTATAGACTATAGCTCTTTACTATCGGCTAAGACTTCTTCTAACTTAGTAGGCGCTTTATCGTCTTCGTGCTAATAGTATAGTTTAAGGAGGGATATATAGAAGGTATTATAGATAGTGTAATAAGGTAGAAGCTACAACTAATAGGCCTATACAGAAGAGCCCTTAACTTCTCGAATACGGAATAGGCTAATATATCTTAGTGCGAGCTTAGGCCTTGTTTTGCTATTAGGGGATAGGTGTTTGCGAATACGGAGGTTCTTCGTACTAAGTATAACTATATCGCCTTGCTTAAAGGTTATTAGCGTATAGTGTTTGTCGTAATAGGCCTTCTAATAGGCCTAGGCCTTTGCTAGTTTGTTAGCTAACTTAGCGTAAATTTCCCGTATCTTTTGAACCCTCTTAATAGCCGCTAGTGTCTTAGGTATTAGTACTTAACGCGCTTCCCTTTTCTTACGCTCGGCCTCGAGCGAGGTAAATAGATCTTGTAGTAGGGCAGCGTTCTAGCCTATTATAGCTATATATAGTAAAATCTTAGTTAGTGGGTAGACACTGTTATTGTGTACGAATTTAGCTAGTTGTAGGAGGTTGACCTAGTCGTTAGGGTTCTCGTTAATATAACTACGCAGGTACTACTATAGGGTAGCATTTTGCCTCTCGGTTTAGCTATCTATTTATAGATAGAAGGCTATAGATAGCCGATACTTAAGTCTTAGCTATAGGCATATCTCACTCTAATAATAGGATGTAAATGTCGAGCCTCGGTTAGAGACTATCCCTTTAGGGGTCCCCTAATAGGTATAGAAGATATTGTTCTATAGCGCTTCTACTATATTAATAGCAGTCTAATCTTTTCGCGCCGGGATGTATCGAGCGCCCTTAGTAAACTAGTCTACGACGACTAGGATAGCGTTAAAGATATCTTTGCTTCCTCTTCGCTTAGTAGGAGGAAGACCTATAATAAAGTCTATTATAAGCTCTATAAATAGCTTATAAGGGATTAGTAATAAGGACAACTCGCTAAAAGGCTAATGCTTTAGTACCTTAATACGTTAATATACGGCATACGTGTCTATATAGTCCTTTATATCCCGCTTACTATTTAGCTAGTAGTATATACGCGATAGTAGCTCGTACGACCTCTCTATACTATAGTAACCGGCAAGCTTACTATTATAGTGTCGCTTAAGAAGCTCTTGTCTAATCGATTGTTTAGCGGGGATATAGTATCTACCCTTAAACTTTAAGTAACCCTTATTGTCGATCGACTAATTGTTACTCTTACTAGATCGAGTCTTTCGCCTACTTATAAGCTTATCGATACGTTTAGTAGTAAAGGCGTCCCTCTGCTAAATATGTAATAGCTTATCTATAAACGATTAACTATCTCTATTTGCAAGGTTATTTAATAGCACCCTCGCTATTAAACGAGGTACGCATTATATATATCTAATAGCACTAGTAGCCGGATTAACTATAGTAGTACTTTAATCGCTGTTACTATATATAGCGATATCGACTAGGGAGTTATTATAACTTCTCCTATCTGTATCCTTAATACGTACTATTAATATAGTAAGAGTATTAATATACTTTAAGCCGTCGCGGAGTCCGGTAAGCCGCTTATCCTACGCTTGCTTATTAATAATACGGGCTATAGCAATCTTATACTATAGGATTAGAAACAAAGAATTAATATACTAGGTCTCGCTATTCTAATTAGGTCGCCTCGATAGGCTATTAGTAGGGTTACTTACGCCTAGCCGATATAATATATTAAAATCGAACCTAGCGAAGTAGACGGCCTATCTAGCCTATCGACCTATAACCCTAGTAACCTTCGTAATTCTACGGAGGTTGTTATAGTCCGTATAGACCTAAATAGGGTGCTAAGCACTATCGAGATAATAGCGCTAGTACTTAAAGGCTTCTACGATTGCTAAGAGCTCTTACTCGTAGGTCTCGTACCGACGTTCTATATCGATTATCTTTTGTAAAAAGAAGGCGATTAGGTGCTAGTAATTGTTATTAGCCTGTTGTAATATAATAGCTAATATAGCGAACTGTAAAGCGTTAGTCTTAATACGGATCTGCTTACTTAGTACGAAATAGTATAATAAGGGGACTTTAGTAAAGCGCTGCTTTAAACCGTTAAAAGCGGCTTGTGCTTTGTTAGTCTATTTAAACTCTCTAGATAGATTAGCCTTGGTTTTAGTAAGCTTAGTTAGAGGCATTATGTGCCGTAAATAGCCCTTAATAAAGCGACGATAGAAATTAGCGAAGCCGAGGAACGACTATAGCTCCTTAATTAACGTAGGAATAGGCTATTTAGTAATAGTTTTAATCCGATTAGGATTAGCCTTAATACTATTAGTTAATATAATAAAGCCGAGGAAGGCTACCTCCTTAGTAGCGAAGGTGCATTTAGAAGGCTTGCAATATAAGCTATAGGCTCGTAGGCGGTTAAGCACCTTACGTATAGCGGCCTAATATTCCGCAATGTTAGGTAAGTATATATAGACTAGGATATCGTCTAGGTAGACTATATAGAGGTAGTCTAATAGGCCTAATAGGGCCCGATTGATATAGGACTAGAATATAGTAGGGGTATTAGCTAGCCTAAAGGGTATAACTAAGTACTCGAAATAGCTATAGCGAGTATAGAAGGCTGTTTTCTATTTATCGCCCTTACGAATACAGATACGATAGTACGCCTTCTTAATGTCTGATATAGTATAGAAATAGGCGCTAGAAAGGCGATCGAGGGTCTTATTAATAAGCGGAAGTAGATAGCGTTCTTTAATAGTAATAGTATTAAGCCTACGATAGTCGATATATAGGCGTAGGCTACTATCCTTCTTTAGTACAAAGAGGATAGGCGTGCTAGTAGGGCTATTACTATACTAAATTCGACTATTAGCTAGGTTCTTGTCTAGGTACTTACGCAATATAGTAAGCTCTCGTTTACTAAGGTTATAGAGGGGCCTAAAAGGAACCTCCTTACCCTATATAATATCGATCTTATAGTCCGTCTCTTTAAATATAGGCAATGTCGATACTAGGTAGTGTTTAAATATATTGGTATAGGTCTCTTAAATAGGCTGTAGTATGCGAGTAAGTTAATTAGGGTCTATGCTATTAGGGGGCATAGGTTTATCGTTATCTCTACTAAGAAGATTAGTAGTCGGATCGGCTAAGGCGGAGGCTAGTATTAGGTTGCTAATAAATAGGACCCTAATATCGTTAGGGCACTCGCTAGTATTAATGTATTTAATATCCTCTTTCCTAGCGATTCTAAATCGCTACTATTAGCTACCTAGGTCTATAGCTACGGCGTAGTGCTTAAGAACAGGGTTACTAATAACAATAGTAGCTCCTCTATATAGGTTGTCTATATCTACTACGTAGGCAGTAAAGTCTAATAAGCGCTTATTGCCGAGGTCGTCTTTTAGGACTATAGGAATATAGTAGGCCCTATAGGTTAAGTGCCGAGCATTATTAAACTAAGCAAGGGTTAGTAGGTTAGCCCTATTTAATTGTCGAAGGTCTAATTGCTTAGCTAGGCGATAGCTAATAAGGGCACTAACTGAATTTCCTAGATCTAGTATAACCTTAGTCTTATAGTTAGCTCTATACGTATCCTATCCGAGGTAGGTACGTATAATAGCTAGTACAATGTCGATAGTTTTACGCCGTATAAGGCTAATAGTTAGTGCGGCGCTTATTCTTTTTTCGAAGGTTAGCCTATAGGGGTAGCGTTAGCTACTAAAAGGTGCTTTCGGTACTCGGCGGTAGTACGGTCAATTCGGGCCTAATCCTTAGGTTTGTCGCATTAGCCTAGTAGATAGCTAGTACTATTATAGTTAAAGCATTTCAATCTAGTAGGGAGATTGCTATAGCTACTATTATTGTTAGTAGAGCGGTTAGCACTATAGGGATACGAGCCCCTTCTACGGCCTCTATTACGGCCTCCTCTATATAGTCGCCGGCTACGGCCTCTTCTACGGTTATTGTTACTGTTCCTATTATTAGTACTATTGTTTTAGTAGGAACCTTAGTTTCCTCCGCGGGTACTACGGTTGCCGCGGTTAGTACTAGCTAGTCGGATCCTCGATTCTAGTCGTTATTAGAGCTAAATAGCCCGTTCGGCTGTTTCTACTTCGACTATGAATTAAATACGCGTTAGATTAGCCTATTCGAATATACGGCGGCGGTCTAATTTAAGGACTAATTCCTATCTTAGTTTTAGGCGTATTTCCGAGATCTATATAGAATTAGTCTTAGCCGGAAGGTCGTCTTCGAGGGTCTTTAAATAGGCCTTAAATAAGCGAGCTAATTAATTAGTCTTTTACTTAGCTCGAAGGTACTAGTCCTAAGCGTGTTATTGCCTTAGTATAGGGTTTCTAAGGGTGTCTAGTATAATAGTTTTATAGGTCTGCTACTAAATAGCGGCCTAGTTATTAAGGGAATTAAAATGATTATCCTAGGTACGTTTTAGGTCTCTATTAATGTATTGTATAGCATAGACGACTAGCGAGTAATCGTCCGGAAGAGCCCTTAGTGCGTTTCGCTAGTTAAGCTTATAATCGCGTATATAATTATTGTACTGCTTACGGCTAGAGCCGTTAAACACGGTGCAATCCTTAAGTTTAGTATCCTTCTTTTAAATAGTTAGTAAGGAAGGCCCTGCTATTAGCTTAGTATTAGTTGCTAGGGACTCCTATAGGCGGCGAATCTCGAGGAGATTATCCTTTAGCTATTGTTCTTAGCGTAGAGTAGCGAGCCTATTCTAGGTAGCTTCTTAGAGTCTCGCTACTAGCTAGGGGCTAAAGGCTAGTTAGCTATATCGTCGATTAATAATATTGTTAAGAATGTCGTTAACAGGCAATTCTAGATTATTACCTAGGACTATAGGTTCTTCGGCAGGCCTAGTAGTAGGTTCTTTAGTAGGTACTTTAGTAGGCACTTTAGTAGGCACTTTAGTAGGCACTGTGCTACTAGCGTTATCGTTACTAGCGCTGCTAGCGGCGCCGCGGTTGTTATTGCTTCGTAATAAGCCGGCTATTATAACGTCACGAAAACTTCTTTTCCGATCGCGACGATCCTATCGATCCTAGCGATCGCGAGCGATCCCGAGCGATCCCGAGCGATCCCGAGCGATCCTAAGCTATCCTAGAACGATAAATAGGTAACTTATAAAAGTTAGACTTTTGCCTAATACTACACTCAAAATAGAACATTTTTGTCATATATTACTAAGCCGTAAACCTTCTAGATAAAAAGATATAAAGGAAAGAAAATCGCTTTTCTAGACATTTTGCTTCTAATTTATCTTTTTTTCTAGTAGGTTTATAGCTTAGTAATATAGTAAAAAGGTACTCTATTTTTAGTATATTATTTTAAAAAAATATAAAATTTATAGTTTTTCTACGAAACTAAAGCTAGGGAACAGAAATAAGCAATATAGTATTTTGGCTTTTCTAAGTTATACTTTACTATTTCTAGAAATTTAAAAAATAGAACTTAAAGTTCTACCTACTAATAAGAGTATTATAAATTTTGAAGTCTTAATACCTAGTAATTATCCTAGAATCTAGAAAAGAATCTCGAGTGTTTCGAGTGTACTTTTTTTCAAAGTTCTGCTTATTAAGCGTCGGCTTTTGAAAGAAACCTTAACGAAATATCGGCTGCATTTAACGAAACCTCAACGAAAAAAATTTATTTATAAAAAAAACCTGCGAAACCGCTAAATTTGACCTATATTAGTACGCAATACCCCGAAATACCTCCTCGTAGTAGTAGTATACGGAGTAGTAGCAGTCGGGCTCTAACTTGCCCCGCGTCCTTTGCGTTCCTTGCCCTCGAATTTCGGGACGGGCCGTCCCGAAATTCGCGATCGCGAGGATCCTGTCGGATAGGATCGCGAGTAGTCGGAATTTCTAGATCGCGGCGATCCTGTTAGACAAGATCTTTGACGTGCGATCCTAAGGATCCTAAGGATCCTAAGGATCCTAAGCGATCCTATCGATAGGATCGTCGCGATCGGTAAAAAAGTTTTCGTAACGAATAGGGGGTAGTACTAATAATGTATTACAGCCCCTTATAGTACAGATATAGCGGAATTAGTAGGTATCGGCTTAGTACGATTAACTTAGTGTAATAGGCCGTATAGAAGGCCCTGCTTAATAATTAGTACGGTTGTTTTAGTAGAATAGTACGTATAGGTCCCGTTCTTTAGGCGTAATATAGTTAAATCGATAGTTTTCGTAGCTATACCGCTAAAAGCTTAAAATAAGGACTATCTAGCTACTACCCTTAAAGGGTAGATCGAATACTATATAAGAAGGGTTATATTAGCAGGTAGATAGGGTAGTAGTAGGTATAAGTAGTATTCGATAAAGATCTAGGAGGAGAAGGGGGAAGGTAGGCTAGTTAGCCTAACGCTAAGCGCTAAGCCCTGCCTAAGGCACTAAGACCCTAGCTTTACTCGGTCTAGTTACATACTAATTACCTATAGCCTCTTTAGCCCTAACATAGCTATAGAAACAAGACTTTCTAATTAATCTACGCGAGGCGCTAGAGCCGCGTAATAATATACTAGATAGATTAGTAGAACTAACTATTAACTAGCAACCTTAACAACCTAAGAACGATGCTAGTACTTATACCCCTACTAACAATATAGACGTACTAGGTTATATAGATAATATAGATATAAATTTACTACGTATAGAGCTTGCTAAATTGCTAATACTAACTAAAGTAGCTAATATATCTCATCGTTACTTACTAAATATAGGAGGTCCGAACTATCGAGTTAGTAACCTGTATAAACGATAGAGAGTAGCGGCTATCTACCGAGCCGGCCGTTACTACGTTAGTAACCGAGATTAAGTAAGAAACCTCCTACAATTTAATAATCTATATATAGCTATAGAATACGAAGCTAGATTAATATATAGCAATAGTAATAGCGCCGATAGTAATTAAGTCGATAGCGATCTACTACCTCTTTCTTATAATAAAAACGATCTAACCCTTATACCGAAAGTATTAGACTTGCTAAAAGAGCTACGTAACTAGCGATAGGTACTAAAGAGCTAATTTAAAGAGTATTAGATATACGCCGCAAGAGTAGAATTTAACAAGGCATTAATAACTAGCACGTTTAAATAGGAAAATATAAGATATATACTAGAATAACTACACCTACTGCCGCTTATATAGGTATTTAAGTACAAATATAATATATAGGGCCGTTTAGTAAAGTTTAAAGCTAGACTATATATAAGAGGGGATCTATAGAAGAATATATACTTAGATATATATACTTCTATACTAGCAGCAAGGGTTTTCCGTATTCTAATAGCTATTACTACGGGTTTCGACCTAGAAGTAGAACAAATAGACGCTATTAATGCCTTCCTTAATACTAGTCTGCCTTATACGCTATATTTAAAGCTACTAGAAGGCTTTAAACGTAGGGGAAAGGTACTACGACTATTATAGGCACTATATAGGCTTTAGGAATTACTAAGGCTATAGTACAATTACCTTACTACCACCCTCGAAAGCAAGCTCTATATACAACTAGTAGATAATATAGACTGCCTATATACCGACCTAGACAAACAAGTATTTATCTTCTTCTACGTAGACGATATAGTATTATGATATTACCGCTAGTATAAGCAAAAAGCAACAGACCTTAAGTAGAAACTAATAAAGGAATATAAAATTAGTAGCCTAGGCAAGCTCTTATAGTTTCTCGGTATTAAAGTTATACGTAATAGGCAGAATAGGAAACTATAGTTATTACAAAAGGCGTATACTAAGCTAATAGGTTAGCGCTATAGAATCGATCTAGAAGCTAGTAGGCGAGCAGAGTTACTACTACTAACTAGATATAAGCTATATAAGAAGCTAATACCTAATAAAGCTAGCAAACTATACCTGAATTTAGCAGCAATCCTAGCCTACTAGAGCTGTATAGGTTTACTTAACTTTGTAGCGGTTTAAACCCGGCCGGATATAGCTAAAGCAGTTTCTATACTATTAAAAGCCCTTTAGAATCTACGACAAGAAGACATAGCCGCTGCTAATTAGTATATTAAATACCTGCTTTAGATAAGGCACCTATGCTTAGAATATAACGCAGCAACGCTAATAGACTAGCAATTACTACTTATTTAAGCTAATAGCTTTATGAATTCTACGGAGCTTCTAACGCCTCCTATAGTAACTATAAGGGTATAAGACAGTTATTAGTAGACCCCGTAGTGGTTCGGTTTCCGAACTACTAAACGTATATAGTTTGGTTTCTTAGCGGCGAACTAGCTCCCTAGTTCCGGTTTGGTTTTTTCGAACTATATAGATTCCTAGTTTGAACTAGAGACTGTATTGGTTTTACTATAAGGACACTCTTATTCGACTGCCGGCTACGATTGCCGGCTATAATAGTAACTCTATTACATTTACTACGCTCTTTTGCCGTTGCTAGGGCGTAGTTGCCGTTGCTAGGGCGTAGTTTTACTACAAGGACACTCTTATTCGACTGCCGGCTACGATTGCCGGCTATAATAGTTACTAGGTTGTATTTACTACGCTTTATTACCGTTGCTAGGGCGTAGTTGCCGTTGCTAGGGCGTAGTTGCCGTTGCTAGGGCGTAGTTGCTATTACCGGGGCGTAGTTGCCGTAGTTACGAAAGCTTACCTATATAACGTTACGTAGGCGGCAACAATTAGGGCTTCGCGATATTCTTATACTTTCAACTTCTTCCTCTATACCTATACCGACAACAACTACTATACGCTACGCCCCCGCCCCTTTCCCTTATAATAGCAAGAGAGAAGCGCGCCGCGCGCTAAATAGAAGATAGAACTAAAGACCGCGAGTTTGTTTTACCTAAGCGTCTAACTAAAAAGCGCAAGACTAAAGAGGAGTACTCTACGAAGAAGAATTCCGTACGAGACCGCGAGAGAAAGGACAAGATAGATAAGGATAAAAGAGCTAAGGATAAGAGAAGAAAGGCGCGGAATAAGGCATTCTATCGATAGCTAGCGCCTATAGAAAAAAGTGAAGGTTAGAATAAGAAGACAACCTAAGAGAAGGCTAAGAGGAGGAAAGAATTGCGGCTAGTTTTCGAGCGTAAAGTTCTAGTAGCGTAAGTTAATCTAGCTAGCGGCCGTAGCTAGTAGCTATAGCCGGCAGCCGTAGCCGGCAGCTGTAGCTGGCATATTTTTCTTTAATACGTTAACTAATAGCATTTAGATCTGTAGCCGCTACCTCTATCGATACGACCGATAGTAACGGAGATGTTTAGATAGCCGAGAATAACAATACTAGAGTTTAGGATGCCGCGATAGAGCTTAATACTACGAATAAAGGAACTAAAAAAAGCGAGGAGATACTATACGTCGATCTAGTAATAGGTACAGTCTTAGGGCGTAACGCTATAGACGATAAGCGCTAGGAGTGGATCGAGTATAGTTAAAGAGACGAGATACTAGTAAAGGGCTAAGGCATAAGTCCTATCAATCTAGAAAATCATAGTTAAAGCTACTACGAAAAGCTAGCAAGGATTGGAATCGAGACTAGTCGTCTTTATATCCTCGATATAGAGTAGAAGTTTCTTTATTAGTATTAGAGCGAAGCCTTTACGTCTATAAAGGCAAAGTAGCTTGCGATTAATGCGATTAGGGCTAGGTATCTAGGGACGGCAGAAGTGTTACTATAGGAGGAAGGGGTACAGGTAATTATTCTATACTCGGTATATATAGCCGGCGTTCGTAGCCGGCAGATACTAACAGTTAAATAGAAAGCGTTTCTCGAAGGCAGAGTGCTACTACTATATAAAATCTTTACTAAGGCAGAGAGGGCTTATATCCGGAATCTAAGCTACTAGTAGGATAGGTTAGCGTTAGAATTCTCTAAATCTCTATATAAGCCTCCGAAGGATTACCTATTTCAGCGATACGGCTTTATCTCGACTACTCCGTAGGTACCCGAAGAAGCTCGAGCGCTCTTTAAGGTCTTTACTAAGAAGCGGAAGGAGTTCGAGGATTAGGATTAGTTAATAGAGCTATTAGTTAGTCTTAGGTTTCGTAGTTAGACTCGGCCTAAGCATTTGCTTATCGAGTGTCTTATACCGAAAGAGGATAGATTAAGACTAAAAACGAGCTTAGATTCGTTAGGTATAGTAGCTCGGTTCCGTTAGTAGGAGAGAGCCGCCGTATAGAAGGCAAAATTTAGGTAGTTAGGGTAGCTAGGAAAGAAATTCTAGT
This sequence comes from Pseudocercospora fijiensis CIRAD86, assembly GCF_000340215.1. Lineage (NCBI taxonomy): Eukaryota > Fungi > Ascomycota > Dothideomycetes > Mycosphaerellales > Mycosphaerellaceae > Pseudocercospora > Pseudocercospora fijiensis. The sequence goes on along the minus strand of NW_006921534.1, from coordinate 1,031,189 downwards.
AGTTAGGCTAGCTAGGGTAGCTAGGAAAAAAAATCTAGTAGTTAGGTAGCTAGGAAACAAAAAAAAAGGTAGCTAGCTATTTACTACCTAGCTGTTCCTAACGATACGATACTATAAAAGAAAGGGTGTTTCCCTATAGCTACTAGTATATATCTACTACTCCTAAGTCCTTACCTTACCGTACGAAACCTTAAAACATACCGACCGACATTGTATATACACTAGGCGCTATACTAGGAAGGGTAATAACGAGACGATAGTCGAAACAGTCTAGTATACGAGCGAGATTGCGATAGCGTCGAGAAGAGGTCGCATACTTACCTTCGAGCCTATCGAGTCCTAGACGACGATTAGGGCTAGATTTATCCTCTCCGAATCCTAGTAGTAGGAATTCATTATAGGGTACTACTACCTAGTCCTTACCTTTACGGAGTCTAAGTAGAAGGTTGTTCGGAGATATAAGAATATCGAGTATTAACCCGGAAATCTTCGAAAAGGCTAGCTAGGCGTATCTTTAGAAACCCGAGTATATAGAGCAGTTCAATTAATAGGTCTATAAGATATAGTTCCCTTTATACTTACGTTCGAAGGAGTGTAAACTCCGGAAGTACTCGATGCGATAGGGGAGTAAGGAGCGAACGGATATATTCTAGAAGTTCTTTATAGAGGGGGCATTGTACCGTTATACGACTTCTCGACTTAAAGGTTAACTAGTAATTGTCTGCAACTTCTACGGTTTAATCTTAAAATACCCGAAACTAGGGGATAGGAACTTATCGCCTACGAACTATCTCTATTCTAAACGGTATCGGGAATCTTAAGGAGAGAGGAGAGTTAATATAGATACAGCGTTCTAGAAAGAGGTACGTCTTCTAAAATGCCGGCTATAGCTACCGGCTACAGCTACCGGCTATAGCTGCCGGCTACAGATTCCGGCTACAGATTCCGGCTACAGATTCCGGCTATAGATTCCGGCTACTTAAATCAACCGTAGAGGTCTAGCTAATTATTATAGGCTACGCTTAAGGAAGCTCTAGGATTAAAGGCTACCGATTTCTCCCCCGAAGACTTTAAGCAACTAGCAAACGAAATGCTAGCTATAAACGGTCTTCCGGAAGACTTCTACGAAAGGGAGTCTATATAGAAGATATACCTATGTCTTACAAACTACCCTCCCCTATTTCTCGGCGCGACAACCTAGCGTATTATATTCGAAAAGAACAAAGAGGCTGCGTTAGACGACATTCGGGAGATCCTCCGTAATACTCGCCGAGTAGCTATTACTATCGATAGCTAGTTAAGCCGGACTATAAGAGCCTCCTTCCTCTCGATTATGCTATACTTTATTAATTCGGATTAGAAACTCTAGGAACTTATAATCGGATTCCCTAAAATTCTAGGTTCCTATACTAGTAAGGATATAGCGAAGCTTGTCTATACGGCAATAGACAGGGTTAGCGTAATAACGAAACTGATCTCGATTACTACGGATAACGCTAGTAATAATCGAACATTATATAAGGCGTTGTATATACAATTCACTCGTATATATCTTTGAAATTACTAATTATATCGATAGGGTCGAGTGCGTAGAGGAGATTATAAGGTCTACAATCTAGCTTAATCTTCCGAATATTAAGCTCGCTACGATTCCGGATACGTACGATAATACGTACGATAATAACGATAAAGAGGAGCCTATTAATAGCCCTAGCCCTAACGAATCGGAGCCGACGTCGTTGCTAGTTACATCCCTATAGAAGTTTCCCTACCTCGCTTATATAGTTCAAATCGCGATCCGAGCCCTCTTTAAGACGCTTAAAATTGCACTATTAAACGACGACTAATAGAAGATCCTAGATAAGGATAAAGCAAAGTCGAAAGTCGAGAAACTTATTATAGCAATAAGACGGGATAAGGCAGAGAGCCTCGCTCTCGTTTTATATAAGGTATAACTTTTGTCCGTAGCCGGCACCTATAGCCGGTAACCTAGTATAGTTCTAACTCTTTTTCTCTAGCTTCGTCGTCTAGTAATATATACGAACTCGAGCTTATAGAGATATAACCGATTCGAGGCTATTTAAAAGAACCTAATCGAGCGCCCTAAAACCGATGCCTAGAATATCGCATAGAATAAGCGATAGTAAAAGCGGCCTCCTTAGCGCCTACTCCGTTTTACCTAAGACGTTAAGACCCGGTTCGATTCGACTTTCTATATAGTTACGAGGGGATGTACTTTACGTACCGCTCTCGAGATCTATTAGAGTTCCGAGGGTATTAAGTAGCTCGGCCTTACCGCCGCCGAATAGCGCTAAGTAGAGTATCTCGTCGATATTAGTAAGCATTACGCGAAGGTTACTACTACGATTAGAAGAACCCGAGGACCGACGATCTACCTTATCTTTACGTACTACAACTAGCTCTTTAACGAGCTCGAGGAAACCGTAGCTAAGCTAGCTAAGAAGAGCGTTCCCTAGAAAGTAGCTATAACGAAAGCTATAGACACCTCCTATACTAAGTTGTATAAATATTATAGTGCTACCTTTACCTCGTTCGGGGATATCTATAGCGTTGCGTACTTGCTTAACCCGGTAGAAAAGGATATATACTAGTAGAGGCCGGAATAGAAGGCGGACGAGGTATAGCCGAAGCATTACTAGACTGTTCTAGAAAAGATGTTCTATAAGCGTCGGAAAGAAACTAGTCTAAATGCAGCTCCTATAAAGAAAAAGAAGGTTTAGAAGGCTCCGATATTATACCTGTTTCGTAGGTAGGAAGTAGAGGTAGAAGAGGAAGTAACTACTAAAGTAAATAAAGAAGAGTTCGATCTCTATCGGCGCGCGAGTAAGTATAAACCCGTAGGCTCGGAAAGAGGGCTAATAATCTCTAGATCTTTCCGGTCTTCTAGACGAATTCGGAGACGATATTCTCGCTATATAGTAGCGGTTAGAGCCTAAGTTTCTAACGATAGCGTCGGTCGCTCGGGACGTCCTCGCTATCCCGAGCGTAGGCATAGGCTATAAGAGGTCTTTTAGTATCGCTCGTTACTAGGGCCGCTTTAATCGAATATACTCGCCTACTATCTTCGAATCTATTATAGTATTCCGATACTATCTCCTCTACTAGAATCGCTAAGGCAGGTTACTAAAGATTATACTAAAGGAGTTAATCGAGGAATTAGAAAACCTTAAGATCGAAGAAACCTAGGAGCGCGAAGAGAATGCGAAATTTAGTCTAAGCGAAACCCTAATTAGCGATAACGAAGAGGAGGAGGGCGGAGGCAGAAGGCGATACTAGGTCGAGAAGCGGAAACGTATATAGGCTTAGAGCAGCTTTAAGGAGACGAAGCGTTTACGTATAAGGTAATATAGCCGGCGTATATAGCCGGCATATGTCCGAAATATGTTTCGAATTCCTAGGACCTAAACAGACTAGTTGCTATAGCAACCGACCCCGCTTACCTACGGACTATTTCTAATTCTCTATTCGCTCTTCCTCTCCTTCTTCCCTTTCCCTATATTCTTAAAGACAAATATGCCTTAAGGATTCGGCTCTTCGGGCCTTCCTAAGCCGGCTACCTCCCCTTCCTTAAGCTACTATCCTTTATTCGAATCTAACGATAACCTAATAAGGCGGTTTAATAGAAGACTATTTGTTCTAGAAGGTAAGAAGCATTAATGTCTCCTTACGATTATATACTTATTAATTTTCTAGGTCCTACCGATATGCCCTCGTCGCCTAAACGCGTAGATAAATATCTTTAGAGGCTAAAGGGCAAGGGTAAAGCAAGCTAAGTATAGGGAGACCGTAGCGAGAACGAGATATCGGAAGAGCAAGGCTCTCCGTAGTATATACGAAGGAAGGGGGTTCCTCGGAAAACAGTACCGAAAAATAAGAAGGCTATAGGTAGATAGGAGAAGGCTAAAAAGAGTAGGCGGACGAAGACTATCGCGAAGAAAAGTTATCTTTCTATTAAAAGAAAGGGAATAAGGCAGGACTCGACGACAAAGAAGCGGCGCTTTAAACTAGGTACTATTGCCCTTCGCTAGATCCGGCTTTTCTAAAATAAAAGAGGGACCGAGCTTTTAATCCCTAAGACTCCCTTCTAGCGACTCGTCCGAGAAATTACATTAGATTTTCGGTTTAGTATACGATTTACGGCTAAGGCGATTAGTGCTCTTTAGGAAGCTACGGAGGCATTTCTCGTAACCGAGCTTAAGCTTTTAAACCTCCTTACTATCTATGCGAAGCGGGTTACTCTTTAAAATAAAGATATATAGCTTCTAGCTAAAATTCGGCGTCGGTTTATAGCGGATTAGTTAGAAATTGTATTTAGTCGTTAGATTAACCTAGGAGGAGGCCTATTTTCGTATCCTTTTGCCGGCTATAGGTACCGGCTACATTTCTGATTTTATCTCCGCGCCGTCCCTAAATCTAAGGTACGAAGTAGAAACCTAGCGCTCTATATTTACCCGGCTATTATAGAGACGAGCTATATTCAGATTAGTTTCTTCGTATATCGCGACCTAGCGGGTAGTAATCGAAAGGGCGATAGAACGTTTATAATACGTCTCTATTTAGACCTAAAACACAAAGGTCCTAAGGAGCCCTAGCATCCTAACTATAAGGAGATTCTTTAGCATTAGCACTTTAATCCTCTATACTACGAGGCAGATAGTAAGCCTACGAGAGAGAAACTTTAACGAGAAATTCTCTATAATGCGTAGCGCTATTGTATAGCTATAGATACGTACTAAGTCCGGCAACTCGAAGAAGAATTAAGATAGCGTATTAGCGACCGAGGAAGAGATCGATAGTATACTAGTAGAGTCGAGGTCTTATAAGCGAAGCATAAGATAATATAGGCTCTTAGTCGTATAGAGTAACGTACTATATAAATAACTAGGCGTACTACTCTTATTCACTTACGACCTATATCCTAGGATACTCTTCTCGTACTTTTTATACTCTTTTCTAATACCTTACCTATAAGCGCTCCGCGATAACCGAGTGAATATAAGCTATAGGGTTTCCGCTCGGTACCTTAGCCTCCGAGATAGGGCGGAGTTGAATTTAGAGCGATAGCCGGCACTCGTAGCCGGTATATAGAGACGGTAGTAGGCCTTTTCCTACTAAATGACTAGCTTGTTTAGTATAGCCTACCTAATATTTCTTATATTTACTAGTAATAGGCCTAGGTTACTTATAAGATTACTATAGCTAGTAAAGGCATTACTAAAGAATATCTATACTATAGTAAGATACTATTATTACGCCGGCTATTCATTAAAAGGAGGCTTTCGCCTATTACTATACCGGCTATATATGCCGGCTATATTTCAAAGTCTCCCGTACCTGCCTTTTTTAGCCGTGCCTACCTTTTTTAGCCGTACCTGCCTTCTTTCCTTGCTCTAACGTTACTATAATATAGGCTTGCGCGAAGCTTACTCTATTACCTAGCGATACCGCGATACTACCGCTATATTCAACCTTCGCATCGATACCTATACCTCTACGCTCTATATCTACTACCTCCGTAACACCCTCGCTCCGCGCGCGCCTTCGTATACCTTCGTAACGCACTTTTTTCCTCAATTCGACGACTTTTATAATAGCGAGTCTACTTAACTAAGTTACGACGCCTCGTAAGAAGGGACCTAGTACTTCTACGGGTCGCAATAAGACCGGAAATAGTAGAACGAGTATAGTATATTAACGTAAGAGGGCTACTACTACTACCGCTAGCTCCGGTACTAGAAAGGGCGTCGCGAGTAAGGCTCCGCGTAAGACAACGGCGGGCAAGGCTCTACGCAAGACGACAACTAGCGCTTCTACTACTAGTAGCAATCGTGCGAAGCGTCGATAGCGCCTAGGAAGTAAGTCCTATTTATAGCCGGCAGCGTAGCCGGCAGCGTAGCCGGTAGCGTAGCCGGCAGCGTAGCCGGCATTCTTACTATCTTTTTACTAATCCTTCTTTAGCCGTAGCCCTCCGTAAGATTCGGCAGTATTAGAAGAGTTCTTAGCTCCTAATCCGCAAAGCTCCTTTCTAACGACTTATTCGCGAAATTGCCTAGGATTATAGAACGGACCTTCGCTTCTAAGCCTCCGCGATAGGCGCCCTTTAAGAGGCTATAGAAGCCTACCTAGTTCGTATCTTCGAATGTATGTTTCTCTTCTACCTCTTTTCGGACTATACTAATACTATTTTAGCGGTTAACCTTATAGCTATCTACGCGAAGCGTATAACGATTATAGATAAGGATTTCAAAGCACTCGATTAGATTCTAAAAGGCTAGAATGTCTATATTCGAGACGGTGCTAGGTAGGATAGATGTTCTAGTAGAAAGGATGTTCGTAGTGTTATCTGCAAGCTTTTCTATATGCGAAATGAGCCGCTATTATACGGCGCTATATACCGCGCTCTAAATACTCTCTAAGTATATATACATAGTATAGTATACTTTATTGGCCGTACGGAATGGAAGTCTCCCAAAATCCCGTTAGTACTAAGTAGTAAAAAGGCCGGCTACGCTGCCGGCTACGCTGCCGGCTACGCTACTAGCTACGCTGCTAGGTTTTTTAAAGAACTAAAAGAAGATAGACATTCCGGTTGATTTGTATTAGTTTAGATTTTTATAAAAAGAAAACAGGGAAAAATAAGGAAGGTTGAAGAGCCTAATAGTTATAGTTATAGGCACTATCCCTGTTTTCTAGAGCATATTATATACCTGCCTTCGCAACTCTACCTAATACTCCCTCTAAATATCCTTATACTCTACCTACTGAAAATTCAACTAGGTACCTAGACCTGCAGCTGCCTCTATATCTTTTACTATCTTCTATAGGTTGAAGGCCTCTTCTATAGCAGCCTCTACCTCCTTATATAATACGAAGTTACTACCTGCCCTACCCTTTATATCTCCTAAATAACTAAGAGTTCTAAGGAACGAACTAGCATTCGGCCTTAGTATAGCGAGTGACTAGTGGAACGTTCTATAGAGCTGCCTTATAGCTCTTTTATATACTATGCCGATACCGAGGGAGGAGCTATCCTAGTACTTAATATTATCGAATAGTTCGGTAGGAAAGTGTATAAACTTCTTAAGGAGGAGGACTTCTAGGGAAATCGATAAGTTCTGCCTAGATCTAGATAAAGACATTCTGCTAAGCAGTTAGGGAATTGAACCGTAAACGAAAGGATAAAATTCATACCTAAGGAGTACAGTTTCCGAACTAAACTATAATGCCTTATATGTATATATATATGCTTTTGATTGGTTAGTGCCCTTAGCTGATTATCTATGGATTTAAGGTTATATAAGTACCTTTATACAACTACGTAGCCTAAGTAGGATTCGAAAATTCTATAAGTACTAAGGACTAAAAATGCCGGCCACGCTGCCGGCTATACTGCTGAGTCTTATAAAGGGCTTGCTTGAAGCTACGTATACATTCGTACACTTCTTAAAAACCGATAAATTATATAGTTCGAACTAGCTACTTATATGGTTGCTTAGCAAACCAACCCAAACTAAACTAGAGTTTCGGCTTAGCAAACCAAACCAAACCAACCCGAACCACTACGGGGTCTAGTTATTAGAAGGATAGATATTTAGACTATTTAATAGGCTAATCGATTAGAAATTAGTATAATAGTCTACTATTACTAAATCCACGACTAAGGCTAAACTGCTAGCCGCCTTATATATAGGCTTAGAATTAATCTAGTAGAAGCGCTTCTTTAATAATATTAGCCTTACCTTAGATAGCCTTCCTATACTATAATATAATAATATATAGACTATCCGCATTATTAAGGCTAATACTAGCAAACTAGACACGAAGCTCCGCTATATAGATATTTACTAGTGCTAGCTAAGGCAAGAATATAAGGCTAGAAGGATTTAATATAAATACCTAGCTATATAGGACATGCTAGTAGATAGACTAACTAAGCTCTATAGCCCGCAGAACTAGAAGCGGTTTATTAAATAGCTAAGACTAACTAAACTAATACCTAACCTAATAACTAATTAAAGTGTATAGTTCTAAGGGTATATAAGGAAGCAACTCTTCCTCTAATAACCTCTTCCTCTTTAGTAATATTAAGACAACTCTATATAATATTTAGTAGCCGCCCCCCTTCTACTAATTATAACTAAGTCGATTAGGTATAACTTTATCGATTAGCGCTAACAAAAGTGTCTAATATAATAGCGACGACTAATTAGGATAAAGGATTTAACCTTACCTTCTAATACGTTATTATCGCCTATATTATTACTTCGAGCGTTACTCCTACTAACTAATAAGCCTGCGGCGCTCGTACTAGTGCTAATAATAATAGTGTAGTAGTCTTGTCTAAGGGTAGCGTTCTTAGTTAAGTTACCTATCCTAATTCGTTAAATCTATTTAACTAATATATATTTACTTAACCCTTTATCTAATTAATTAGACGATATCTATACGATTAATATAGTAACCGATAGTGTAACACAGACGGCCTAGTTCACTTTAATTGAACTAACTTTACTAAACGGTACGAGTTCTTAAATAAGGCTCTAGTTGCCGGTCTATACTTGTAAGGGAATACCCTTCTATACCGCCGAGACCCTTGCTAGGCACCTGTAAGGCACCCTAGAGGTGCCTCGCCGGTAACCCCGAGTTACCTAACTCTTAGCACTATAGGATAAGGCGCCTATTCCTACCTCGAGAATCGCTCGTTCCTTAGGCGATATCGTTAAATGCTAAGACTACTGTTTACTCGTATTAATACTCCCTATATACTGCTTCCTTATAGAATATCGCCTCCGAATTCTCCTTAGGAGTATAGCCGTACTAAGTACGACCTCTAAGTAGTAGTACCTACGTCGTCGGCACCTACTAGGCCCCTTCGAAGTGCCTCTAAGCTACCCGAAAGCACCTCTAACTAGCGTACCTACTCCTAACGTAGTACTACCTACTTATTAGTACTATGCCTCTTAAAGGAAGCGGTAGGGCCGCCGGCGGAACCGGTATATCGTTATCTAAGGGAAAAGGTCCTAATATTAACCCTCTAGTAGAAGAACAAACATTCCCTACCGGACCTAGAGACTAACTTTAGGACGATAACAAAGAAGATAACGATACTACTCCGGACGATACTACAAGTACCGTAAAGGGACCTCGTAGCTCCCGTATAAGTAGCCGTGCGGAATCCGGTCCTAAAGAAGAGGATTAGGACCTAAACCCTTAGGCTAATACCTAGTAGACGGTAAAGAATAATATTAATCGAGTTTCTCGACTTATTAATACCCTCGATGCCTTACTACTAGAGGAATTAGAAGGCTAAGCCTTCGACGCTTACGTTTAGAAGCGTAAAACCCTTATAGATCTCCTTACCTCCTTTAAGAGCAAGATTGCTATTAAAAGGAAGAGGGTAGAGACCGTCGACGAGACCGCAAGTCCTACCGGCGCCTCGTAGGTACCTCTAGGGCCTCTAAGAGACCCCTTAATTAAGCTCTTTAAGAAAGATCCTCCCGAGCTTCTTACTATAAACAACTAAGCTTTTCTTAAGTAGGCCTAAGTATGCGAGGCCCGCTTCTTCTATATAAATTACACCGATCGAGACAGTACTAGACGCACTCTATAGGCGACTAGCAAGGTCAAACTAGTAGAGATTACTGCTACCGTTAAACGGCGTATCTAATCGTATATAGATAACTATACTAAGTTTAAATAGTCCGAGTGCAAAGAACTTATTAAAGACACTATTAGGCCTCCGGCTATATAGCGAGCCGAGAATGCTATATCCTACTAGGGTACTATATACTACGCTAATCAACTAGTAATAAAGTTCTACGCCTATATAAAGAAGGTCGAAAGCTAAATCGAGTATAGTTTTCCTAAAGATAGATCGTATAAAACTATACGTATCGACTTCTATTATACTAAGCTTCTAAAGGATATCTAAGCAGAGATTATCCGCATTAATAAGCTAATTTCGTTTTAGACCGTTAATAATCTCTTTAACGAGGTATACCGTATCGAAGACTCGGAGTCTATAAAGAAGAAAGATACCGCTAAGAATACTCGCAATTCCGGCGGGTCTTCTAAGCAAGTATCTAGTTCTAGAACCGATACCCCTCCTAGTACCTTATAGGCACCTCTAAGGGGCCCTAGGGGTAGAGGTAGCGGTCGGGGTTAGTTTAGAAACTATAGCCGAGGCTAAGCCTAGGGCGGATTAGCAAACCTAACCTTTAATTCCTCCGCCGGAGATAGCTAAGCCTCTACCGGTTCGGAAAACACGAAGCCCTAGTCGCTTCCCTTTCCTTACTACGACTAGGGCCTAATACTAGAGGAAGAGAACGACGTATTATCGTCGACGTTAAGGTGCCTTATAAGGGCCTTACGCGTACCCTTAAGGCACTAATCGATTATAGTGCCTAAATTAACCTTATCTCTTAGTATATAGCGAAAGTCCTAGACCTAGTACCGCTAGATCTAGTCCCTCCGAAAGTTACTTTCCTCGATAACAATCGTATAATAATCTATAAGGCTTACTCCCTCTCTCCGATAGTAAAGGATAAGACGGGTACCGAGCGTACTATCCCTTAAACCTTTTAGGCTAGGACCTTTACCGGATACGATATAGTTTTAGGATAGGACTAGCTCGCCGATACTAATCCTCTTATCTCTTTCTAAAAGGGAACCTTTATCTAGAACCCGATTACCGGAGACCTAGAGGACTACTTTAAGGCGCCTAATAAGCCCCTCGGAGACTCCTACGAGGTCCTTACAAATAATCCTATCCGTCGCATTCTTATAGCAATCGTTAACGGATCGGCTGCCTTCTAGCTTAAAGATAGCCGGTATATTGTTAGACCCGAAACTACTAACGAAGAACTACTAGGTAACAATCCTAACGTCGCTAGTGCCTCGGAGGTACCTCTAGACTACCTCTATACCCCGGTAGTAGAGGCTCTTACAACCCTCTCTACCTAAGGAGGAGGTAACCGCGATCCTACTACTATCGATTACAGTTAATAAGATCGTTAGTAGATCGGGGCACTTATTACTTATTCTAGGTTTAAAACCCTTTGCGACCCTTACCCTAAATTAGCTTCGCTTCCCGGCTCTATCTATTAGTATACTATTATCGCTGCTACCGAAGTTTATTAAGAAGTACCCGAAGTATTTAAAGACTACGTTAATGTCTTTAATACCGACCTTGCTAGCATTATTCCTTAGCATTCTTAGTACGACTATACTATTAAACTAGAAGTAGGTAAAGTTCCTCTATAACTTCCTATTTATAACCTCTTATAGGACGAATTAAAGACACTCCGCGAATATATCGATTAGGCTCTAGCTAAAGGCTAGATCCGGCCTAGCAAGTCCCTATACGGTATACCTATCCTCTTTGTCCCTAAGAAGGATAGTAGTGTTCGTCTATATATCGACTATTGTAGCCTTAATAAGATTACTATTAAGGACCGCTATCCGTTGCTACTTATTAGTAAGCTTCTCGATCGGCTTAGCAAGGCTAAGATCTTCTCTAAATTGGACCTTAAAGATACCTATTATCGTCTTCGTATTCGCGAAGGAGATAAATAGAAGACGGCTTTTAAGACTCGTTATAGACTATTCGAGTATCTCGTTATACCGTTTAGCCTAGCTAATACCCCTGCTACTTTCTAATTATATATTAATTAAGCCCTTATAGGACTAGTTAATCGTATCTGCGTAGTCTACTTAGACGATATCTTAATCTATTCTAAGAACCCTAAAGAGTATAATAAGCATGTCCGGATAGTCCTTAAAAGACTACGTTAATAGAAGCTGTATACTAAGCCTTCTAAGTGCGAATTCTATACTAAGTATATAGAATTCTTAGGGTTTGTTGTTACTCCGGAGGGTATCGTTATAGATAAAAAGCGGGTAAAGGCTATCTAAGATTAGCCTATACCTCGCAGTTATAGAGACGTTTAAGTCTTCTTAGGTTTCGCTAACTTCTATCGACGTTTTATATAGGGATATTTACGTATCGCCCGCCTATTAAATAAGTTGTTAGCTAGCGGGAAGTTAGAAGAGAAAGGGAAGGGGAAGAAGAAGGTTATTAGAAGGCTATAGTAATAGATAGAAGATGCCGAAGAATCGTTTCGTACTCTAAAGTAGGCCTTCTAAGAAGCTCCTATCTTACGATACTTCGACCCTACTTTACCGATTATAGTTATTACTAATGCCTTAGATACGGCCTATACTAGCATCCTCCTCTAACTAGGTACCTCGGAGGCACCTTATTAGTACTACTAGCACCCTGTTGCCTACTACTCTAAGAGTTTTATAGGCGCGTAGATCCGTTATAGTATACTAGATAAAGAATTAATAGCGATTTCCGAATACTTTAAAGTCTAGCGATACTACCTTAAAGGAGTAGCGTATCCGATTAGAGTTATAACGGACTATTATAACCTAAAGTACTTTATAACGACTTAGGAGCTTAATAGCTATTAAGCCCGTATTGCTAAACGCCTTACTGCTTATAACTTTACGATCGAGTATAAGAAGGGAATATCTAATCTATCGGACGGTCTCTCCCGCCGTCCTAACTACTTCGATAGGTTTAAGGATAATACTAAACGTAGAGAGCTAAGGGACCTCTTACCTAGCCTTAAGCGTTAGTTAGAAGTTACCTAGGACCCGCGGCCTACCGTAGAGGCACTTTGCGGGCCCCTCGCGACCGTATCGGTAGAATAGTCCTCTCCTACGGACTCGCCCGAGGGTAGTTAAATAGATCATTTAACGATAGCAAGCCTCTACCTCTAAGAAGAGAACGAGGACTTAGATAACTACGCTTTCGACAATGTCGTCGGACTATACCTTACTAGGGTAGGACCGACGGCTAGTACTAAGAACCGTAACCTCTTAATATCTCGCTATCTTATTGCTACGGTAGCAGATAGTAAAACGGCGTACGCTATCGAGCTACCGGCGTCCCTTATAGACCTTATTCGGGAAGCTTAGTAAAAGGACGCTTTTGTAGAAGACATCCGAACCGGAGCTACGTAGGCGGCCGGAAGCGGTACGGATAAGGCACTAATAGAGCCCCTCCTAGGTACCTTAAAGGCACCTTAGCGCCCTCGGCTAGAAGGATACTAGGAATTCGATAATAATAACTTTCTTCGTTACGACGGAAAAGTATATATTCCTAGCTTTATACCTCTTAAGTAAGAGATCCTTCGACGGAATTACAATAATCCTATCGCCGGGTACTATAGTACCGTATAAACTTAATACATTATCGCTACTAAGTACTATTAGCCTAGGATTACTAAAGAAGTATCCGAATACGTCTCCTAATGCGATATCTATTAAAGAACGAAAACTAAATACTATAAGCCTTATAGTCGGCTACGCCTACTAGAGGTCCCTAAGGTACCCTAGAGGTACCTCTCTATAGACTTTATTACTAGGTTGCCGCCTTCTATTAGGTTTAGAGGTCGTATATATAATTCCGTCTTAGTTATTATCGATCGATTTTCTAAAATAGTATGTTACTTCCCTATTATAAAGGATATTAACGCGGTTATACTAGTAGAGCTTTTCTTTAATAAGGTTGTCTATAATACCGGAGCTCCTAATAAGTTAGTTTCTAATCGGGGATTAATCTTTACTAGTGCTTACTAGAGTGCTTTCTATTACTATCTCGCTATTAAACGCTGTCTTAGTACTGCTTTTTATCCTTAGACCGATAGTTAGACTAAGCGTATAAACTAGCAGCTTAAGAACTATCTTCGTATCTACTGTAATTAGGACTAAGACGATTAGGCTCGGTTACTATATACTGCTACGTTTGCTTATAATAGTAAGCCGTATAATAGACTTAGTAGCAAATCTCTAATTAAGGTTGCCTTCGGTATTAAACCGAACCTTCCTAATAGTATTAAGATCGCATCGAGTAGGGAGCACCTACCTCTAGAGTACCTCGATAGTATCTCGCTAGTACCGCTAAGGACTAAGAAGCTCGCGGAAGAAGCGTATACGTTTCTATCCGATAGACTAAAAGACTTCGAAGAAGCTCGCTCCTCGCTCTAGTATACTTAGGAGCTATAATAACGCTACTACGATAGAGTAACGAAGGACAAGTACTTCGCTATCGGTAATTAAGTCCTATTATCGGCAAAGAACATTCGTGCGAAGCGTCCTTACCGCAAGCTCGATAATAAATATCTTAGACCTTTTACTATTATAGAGCGCTTCGGAAGCTAGGCTTATAAGCTTAACCTACCCCCGTCGATAAAGCGCTTATACCCGGTATTCTATATATCGCTATTAGAAGGATATAACGCTCGTAAAGGCTACTAGCTACCCCCTATCGACGATATTAAAGAGGATAGATCGGAGGAAGAATATAAGGTCGAGGAGATCGTCGCTTATAAAGGAAGAGGAAAGAATAAGAAGTTTAGGGTTAGATAGAAGGGGTATTTACCTAAATAGGACGATTAGATAACAGAAGAGTAGTTAGCTTATTCTCTAAATCCACTCGTAGAGTATAAGGAGAAGATTAAAAACGCCGCCGGTACCTAAAGCACTATAGAGGTACCTCGGAGGCCCTCTAAGAGGGCTCGTAAAACCCTACCGACGACTAAAGTATCTTCTTCTCGTCGGCCTAGTCTCCGACTAAGGGCAAATTAAGATAGTACTAGTAGATAAACTTTATAGAAGTTATTAATATTACCGGGCGACTGTTATTAATTTCCTAGCTATCTAAAGTATCCTCTTCTTATTTAGGATAATAGTATTAAAAGTATACCCGTTCGTAGAACCTTCCTATCTCTACCTATACGCTAAGCATACTTAAGGTATTCTCGAGTCGCGTATATTCTCGCTCGAAAATTTATAAAAACAATACTCTATACCCTAGCCGCTTAACCTAGGCCCCTTATAGGTACCTCCGATGCCTCTCGAAAATCCCTTAGCGGACTTTACGGCTAAGGAAGATTAGACGCTAAAACTTCGTACTAAGATACTCCTTACTAATCGCCTTAAAGTACTACTACTCTATCTCCCTATCGATAGTTATATTCTAACCCTCGGCGGTTAGATCGACTAAGCGACCCTTCGAGAAAGCCTTCTAAGCCGCCTAATAGTTAGCCTTTAGCTAGTTATCGTAATTCGACTAATCCTAGCTAGAGGGTTCGCGGTTAAGGAGATTGTCGTTCTTTAGGCGAAGGCGGATACGGTTATAGCCTGCCTATATCTTATTAGCGTAGTTGCGCTAATCCGCCTTACGGCGAAGGGTGTCTTAATAAAGAGCGCCGTAGTTATTAATGCTTACCTTAGCGCGGCGACGGAGGTACTCGAGAAAATTAGCTATACGCTATATTATAGGAGGGATCTATATAGCGGATTAGCGGGTACCTCTAAGGCGCCTCGTAGGTAATACTTATAGGCTTGCAACCCTAACCCTATATAGGTCTATATCGGCCGCACTTTATATCTTCCTTAAATTCGTAGCTATCTAGTACAGAGCGCTGCTTACCGATAGTTATCTTATTCGTACCGATATTCTAGCTCCTACGGACGTACTCGAGGCAGATAGCGTAGCTAGTACAAAGCTCTAAGCGAGGTTCGAGAACCGGACTTACTCTATAGAAGTTAAATAGGACGTCCTTAGAAGGGGTATTAGCCTCGCTATCGATATAGAGGCGGCTATCGTTATAGTGCTCTAAGGGGCTGCTACGACCTAAGGTCTTCTAAGCGTACGTAAACGAGTTGTCCGAAGCACTACGCGGCATACCGCTACCGCTTTAATTAATAGGAGTAAAGTTGTAACCGCTACTACTACCGGAACCTAAAGCTATAATAAAAGGGTCGGCGAGAGTTAGCTCTTATAATAATAGCGGTAATAGTAGTGCTTAAAAGGTATTAGCCTTAGTATTTAAGGGACTAGGAGAAGTATATCGGAGCGGAGCAGTATCGAGCGGGCGATCTAATACTAGTTAGTATTAATAAAAAGAAGAAGAAGGTTGTTTAACGAAACGCGCGCTTTTAACCCTAGCGACCTATACTTACTTCGTATATAGACGCTTCTAGTACCTTATAGGCACCTCGGCGGTAACTCTAAGAGGTCGCGAGTAAAGCGTATATAACGCAGGTAACGTAAAGGGTCGGCGTAATAAACATACCCTTATTAATCGTTATTCCTAGTAAAAACTAAGCGTACCGACCTCGACTACTTCTACGCTTTAGCGTATAAGTACTCTTTATATTTCCTAGGGAAACTATAGTATTTAGTAGATATCGAGGGCGAAATTAGGAGAAGGAGAAAGTAGAAGAAAAATACGCGATTATCTAATTCCTAGTAGCAAACAAACCCTATATATAAAAGTTCCCTAAGTAAAGGAGTAAGTACCGCAAAGGTACTATAACTCTACCTTAAAGGTAATAGGAACATATAGTACGTTCTAAGGCTAAGCCTAATAAGTATAACCGCCGAGTGGATACCTATATATACGGTAACGACTACGCCTTAGCGAATAGCTCTTTAGTCGTTTAGCGCTTGCCGTCGATACTAGAGGTTTCTATTAGAAGTAGGGCGAAGGTCTATATAGGACTACTCCCTAGCGCCCTACTCTTCTTAGGGCGTA
Organism: Pseudocercospora fijiensis CIRAD86; assembly: GCF_000340215.1. Taxonomy (NCBI): domain Eukaryota; kingdom Fungi; phylum Ascomycota; class Dothideomycetes; order Mycosphaerellales; family Mycosphaerellaceae; genus Pseudocercospora; species Pseudocercospora fijiensis. Next base: position 1,014,558 of record NW_006921534.1, on the reverse strand, counting down.
AGCCCTATATAGAGGCACCTTAGAGATGCCTCTATCCTACTATCGACGTTCCGTAGCAATATTTCTACTACTAGACCGCGTATCGCTATACTAACCTAGTAGTAGCGCGGGAAAGCGTAAGTAGTAGAGGAGGTAGCGGCGCGGGAAAAACATATAACCTAAGGATAGGCTATTAAGGGGGGGGGATACTATAAGAAAATACCCTTCTATACCGCCGAGACCCTTACTAGGTACCTATAAGGCACCCTAGAGGTGCCTCGCTAGTAACCCCGAGTTACCTAACTCTTAGTACTATAGGATAAGGCGCCTATTCCTATCTCGAGAATCGCTCGTTCCTTAGGCGATATTGTTAAATACTAAGACTACTATTTACTCGTATTAATACTCCCTATATACTACTTCCTTATAATACTTTAACTATATAGGAAGAAAATAGTTCCTAGTAATAGGGACCGTATATAAAGGTATATACGTAGTCTAGATTATATAACGATATCCTTTAGGATACTCGGGGTATAAAATAAGACTCTCTTATATATAGTATAGATTTAAACTAATTTTTTGCTAGTTTAATAAAGTACTATATAAGAAGTTAAAAAGATTAATTTTTCTTTTATCTTTATATAAAAACGTATTAATTACCTTGCCTAAAATAGAACGTAAACCCCTTTTTATATAAGCTAAGGGGGTATATAACGCGTTAGCTTAGTTATATAATAGGCGCGTAACTTCTTATCTTAAAGAATTTTTTATACTATATTTTAGACGAGAGAATAGACAGAATATAGGCAATCAACAAAGCTAATTTAACCGCCGGCAATGCCGTATTACGTAAGTAATCCACTGCGCTGTGCGTGATATCCCAATCGGGACGTCCCACCGGCTGTGTGGGCAAGGCCGTCCCCACTTCCCCGCAATGGCCAGGGCGGCGCAGGCAATGCATCTGACATCTACGTACTCTGCCGTGTGCGCTGCGCTGGGCTGATGTTGAAAATGTCCGTTGCTGGCAGAATGTTGCGATTGCGACTCACACGCCACCGGCAAGGCTCATGTCATGCGCGAGCATCATCGAAGGAACGCGGACAAAAGTGCCAGTGTCATATGAATGACTAACATAGTCTTGCTCTGCCTGCCCTACTCAGCCGCCCGAGTCGCGCCAGGCGAAGCACAGCATGCCCTCTGGGGATGAATCGAGGGAGAATGACCACGACCACGACCACGACCATGCGCCCTCCAAGCGGCGCCAGAACCGAAGTTGCGATCACTGCCGCTCGGGCAAACGTCGATGCGATGTGCGGTACAAGCCGGGCGACCCATCTCCTCCGCCGCCATGCTCGAACTGCAAGAAGTGGAAGAAATCCTGTACGGTGGAGTGGATAAAGGCGCGAGAGCAGAACCCGCCCGCGCGTTCTGCGAATCGCCAGCGGCGGAAGTCTTCTGCTAGACCACGCGACCATATCGCCACCACACACCTGTGCTCGAGCAATGACACCCTGTGGTCAGCGTCGCCAGAGGGCTATTGCCCGCAAGTTTTACATAGCCGTACAGCCATCGACCGCGAGAGACTTTGCGAGCTCTCCATCCCGAGCGCCAACAACTCTGCTATACCTGAAGAATGTGCCCGACCATCAACCGAGATCGACCGTAGCCTCTTTTCGCCAACTGAGTCCGTGATACTTGCCTGTTCGACCCTCGACGGGAACCTAAATCAGGCGAGCGAGCAGAAAGCGGATGCAGAATGCTCTGTCAGTGGCATTGATTTCGGCCTGTGTGCAAGCTCGAGCCCGAATCTGCCATTGACCCCGACAATCACCCGAAGCTCTGTATCGGAGAAAGAGCAACTGGAAAGGAAATCCTGGTCCATTCGAGACACATTCATTCGACCGCCCTCGCCATTCAGTGCACAATTCTTAGCCGACGACTATAATCGGCTGCACATCAACCAGAGTCTCCTCAAGATCTACCATGACTCTCTAGAGGGCGCCTTGAGCTGTTGGCTGACCGAGAGAAACTGTCCTTACAGCTTCTCCACCTTCGATAGCAAAGATGCATGGGGCTCCCGATGGGCAAGTAGAATGGTCAAGCGAGTCTGTTCTCTGGATAATGAGTACAGCAAGGCAGGCCTGCTGTCAAAGTTGGATCACAAGGAAGGCTCCAAGGTGCTGAACATGGTAGTGTTAGCGTTTGCTGCGCAATGGGCACAGACGGGCCAGCGTTACGACCAACCCGAACGATTCGCCTCCAGTACATCGCCTTGCGACATTAGCAATGCCCACGGAACCCATACGTCCCCGATACATTTCCTCGAAGAAGAAAGTTTTGGTCGTGACACGCAGAAAGATCTTTGGCACCAGGCCAACCGAGCACTGCGCGCTGCTTCCGACAACAACTCCTTCCAAGCCATATTCGCAGGCATTATATTCTCCCTCACGCAGCGGCCTATTGATAGTACCGAAGTTCTGCTAGATCTCGATTCTGCTGAGCAAGATGAGCTTGCGTCATTGTTCAACGTCCTAGACATCGATGGCCCCACTGTTACTCTTGATATTGCTCTGCGCAAGCTCCATGACCATCAAAGACGGCTCCAAGGATCACGACATCCGGGCGTCTATGGGGCAAAGGCGCCGCGTGGTCTCTCAGCAGACCACATGGAAACTTTCGGCCTGCTTTATTGGCTTGCGGTGATGTTCGACACTCTCAGTGCTGCTATGAACCGCAGATCCTTCACCATTAGCGATGCCGATACGAGCGTAAGCCGTTCCGAGAGGAAGCTCGCAGCTGTTGATACTCACCCCGTGCAAAGTTCTGCAAGCACTTCTGATGATGCGGACGTTTGGGGCGATTACTTCTTGCGAGAGCAATCGTACGTAGGAGATGTTCGCAAGACGACAGCTCGCTGGCCTTGCGAATACGTCGATGCTGCTTCCTGTCTAGCCGATGCTGCGCCTGTGAAAGTGCTATTGTATCGACGCCTCGGCCATTTGCAAAGCTTGTTTTACCAGCGTGCGCCAGCGCAGGAAATTGAAGAGTCGCTTGAAGCAGCTATGGAGGTGTACAATCACTGGAATAGTACATATGCACTTTTCATCGATGATTGCATAGGCAACCACGAGGACTTACCCGCACGAATCCAGTCATGGTATACTCTCCTCTGTGGTCACTGGAATTTGGCTGTGCTGATGTTACTGGACCTCATCGATACTCTCGACAATGCTGACATGACAATGCCTACGCATCGTCACTTGAGACAAGAAATCCACTTCACTGGCCCGCTGCGAGAGACAGCTGTCGCCGCAATATCCGAACTGGGCCGTTGCTGCTGTAGTGGCAGCGTCGAAGAGCCTTTGGCCTTCTCGCAGTCACCTGATTTCCACTCTGCAGTAAACAAGGCCGCACTACTCACCGAGCCATGGACCGTTGTACTCGTACGAGCGTATGGGTATGCTGGCGCCATCCTGGCCAACCGACTGCGTTCTGAAGTCTATGAAGTCGCCGATATGGATGCGGTGGCTTCTGCGAAGACCAGAGAGCGGCTGCGTTACTGTATCGAGGGACTTCATCTCCTCGGCAAGAAAAGTGATATGGCTCTATGCGCTGCTGAATTACTCTCTCGCGCAGCAACCACGTAAGCCGGGCCGTCCAGACCAGAAGCATCTATCATAACTGTGGGCGCAGTGGCAAGACTGAGAATTCGAACCCATCGCGGACGTGAACTTTTGGTGATCCTCGCCCGTTTGGCGAGCAGCGTATGGTGCTGCCGGACGCATGGCCGCTCGGCTCTGATTGATCTGTCTCTTGGCGTGAAGCCTTGGTATGTGTTCTGCCCAGCCCTGCCCTGCCCTGGCTCACAGCTAGAATCGTGGAATGCCATCAGGTTGTGGAATACAACAGGCTTCCCCGACACGATCGCGCGGGACATTTGGTCGCGGAGAGTATCGGAGAACTCCCCATTTATTGAGAGTGGTGCGGTGTGCAGTGTGCTCAAGACATGTATTGGCGAGGGTCAGGCACAAGCCGCCACGGATGGAGACACGAGCAGGGCTCTGATCTGATTAGATTAAATTGATAAGGAGCACGCTAACGACGCACTGCACGCCACGTTTGCGACGCTGCAATGCTCACTTTTCGCATAGCCTGCGGTATAGCCCAACAACGACCAGCATGCGTTCCGATCACCACAAGCTTGGTTGCTGTTCCAGGTCGGATGGTTCCGTCGCTGGTCAATCGCACGTTTGGAGAGCATGAACTGAACCAACCGTGCCGTGGTCGCAGGTCTTCCACCCAGTCGGCTTTGGCGGACTTTCTTACAGCTGGGTCGTTCTCGCAGCAGATGTCACGAGCTTGCAAAATCCAGGCCTTGCATTCGCCTCTACGTCCGCTCCAGCGCTGATCTCGACCTCACTGTGGGTTTGACTCGCTCTTTCATAGAGTCCAGAAAGAGATCTGCGCCACCATAACATTCGATTGGTGTTGCGCTTGGCGGCGTCAGATCAAGACTTCGTCCCTGGGCATCGTACAGTCTGCCTTGCTTCAAACGATATCCGACAGCGACCACCACACCTCCTCTGGTGAAGTGTGAAGCCGCTGAGCGACGCCAAGCAACCTCGGTGACGGTCCAAAAAAGAGCATTGCCATCCACAATATATCTGCAAGAGCCACATGAGCATGCCACATGGGAGGCAAGAACTGGCTGGAAACTCGCATTATTGGCGCTGCGCTACGCTCGGTTGTATGCACATCCTCCTAATGCAGTGCCCACGAGACCTGGATCGGATATTCATCTCCTTGATCAGAGTCCAGATAAAACTGCCCAGAATTGAGAAGAGTGATCCCTTCCGCTTGCCCTGCGGCCCTAATGGCTGCGCACATTACTCTCGACCCGAAGCTAGAATAAATAGAGCTCCTAGAGCGTCTCTAGCTCGACCTGGAACTTTGGTACTATAAAGGCTATATATTACTCTACCTCCTTCTTAGGCTCTTTGTAGTAACTTCTTCCGCTATATACGCGCTTTTTATACTATAGGTTATTATTACTTTTATTCTCTTTATAGCTTAGCGGCTAGAAGAAGTCTTCTATAAAGGGCCTAAGGACAAATATTACAAATCCTATAGATTAAGCCTTATACGCTACTAGTTATATATCTATAGTATAATAACAACGCATTTTTCGCTAAAGTTATATTAGAATCGTACCTAGGTAAGGCTCTAATAGAGACAACTCTTTATATAGTAATAACTATATCTTTAATAATATACGATTAAAAACTATAAGTTACCCTTTTATTTAAAACCTTATATAAATAGTATCCGGATCGCTTCTATCTAGTAATAATAATACTTCTAACTCGAGTACTAAAGTAGATAAGCTTATTAAGAATTAGCGGCTCTAGAAGCTCTAAGTATTAGCTATTTAATTCGATAGTAGTATAGTACTATTCCTATATAGGAGGGCTAGCTACTAGGTACTAGCTAGTTTTAGCTATAGGTCGGGCTAGCTCGACCTAGGCGTAATCTAGATATATCTTATAACCTAAATATCTTCTAATATACCTCCTTTATTTTCTTTCTAAAAGGCGGATATAGTCTACGATATACTATAGTACTATATATTCGAATCTAAAGAGTTGTCCTCCGCTAGTTATATTATACTTTAAATCCGTAAGTATAAGAATCTCGGTAGTAGACTAATAGCGTCGGCCTACTACGATAGGAATTACGATAAGCTAGGCTTTTACCGACCGACCGGGGTCCGATAGCGGACCGCTAGTAGGCTACGTCGCTATATCGGTAGGGACTACGTCGTATATACCTAAAAAGGCTACGTCGCTTATCCCTATTAATAGGGATAAAATAGTACCTACGCTCTCTCCTTTCTATAATTCTCTAAGATTATTCTTATATATAAATAAAGGCTATTATATTACTATATAACCTAATACTCGTCTTATATACCCTTACTTCTAACGATATCCTAATATAGTAATCTTTATATCTTTCTATAAAAGGTAGCGGTTCGATATATCTCTAAAGAGATTAGCTTATATAAGTATCTATAATCTAATAGCTAAGTAATAGTAGTATACTATCCGCGAGCCCTAATATCGATTCGGAAATATCGACTCTACTCTTAGAAGTACTAAGCGATAGCGAAGAAACGCCTATAGACTAACTTCGTAATAGGGAACTATAGGATATTACTATAAGTAGAGCCCTTTCTAAAGGGATACCTAGAATTAAAGAACTCGAAGAAGACTACTTTGTTAGAGATACTTCTATCTTACTAGATAAAGAAGAAAGCGACGACGACGACGACAAATAGCTAGCTACTAAGTTTATAGAAGTAAAGGCAAAATAGCGCGTACTCCTAAGGTAGAAGCTTACTCGCTTTAAGACAGATAGCGATAAGCTTACTAAGGAAATAGGCCGCTAGAGCAATTCCTCGAGGTTCAGAATCTAGGAATCCGAAGCTATTCTATCTTCGTAGCGTTTCCTACTATTATAGAATACCGCCGGCGGATACTGTATAGATAGCCGTAAGCGAATAGCCTCCTTAACCGATTATAGACTACCTCCTAAGAGAACTATTAAGTACGCTCCGATATATAAAGGTAAGAGCCTAAAGGAATATCGCGAGTATGTGGCGTACGAAATCGCTCTTCTCTAGGCACTATATACCTACGATTCCGATTAGTCTAAGATTACCTACGCTATATAGTTCCTTAAAGAAACTTTAAGGGAATTATAGTAGAAGTAGTAGCTCTATAACGAGAAGCTACCGGAGCTCCTACGGGAGTACTATACCTAGCGATAGTTTACTAACTAGTAACTAGACGAATTAGATAACCTAATCGCCTATATACTCGATATATATAAGAAGTATACTAAGACTAAATAGCGAGAGGACTAGAGTTCTAGGAACTTCCTCCTCTATATAGAGATCCTAGGGAAATAGATTAAACTCTATATCCCTAACTAACTCCTTTTCTATTATTTCTCCTACTTACGGCTCGAACTCTATATCGTAGTTACGGATTGTAACGTAGTTCTAAAGGACTATAAGGAGCTATACTAACTAGCGATTACGCTTAAAAAGAACCTTACTACGAAGGATAGGAAGCCTTAGCGTTCTCGTATAGTATTAGTGCCGGCGAATCCTAATCGGGGAAGGTCTAAGCTAAAAGAGAAATCTAAGCTAAGGAGAGAAGATAGAGATAAAGAAAAAGATAAAGATAGAAGTAGGGATCGATCTAGAGATAGAAAGCCTTAAGCCCTAGCGGCTAACGGTAAGGATAAGGAGCTCCGATACTACTACTATAATAAAGTAGGATATATCTAACCCGACTATCCTAAGAAAGATAAAGAAAAGAAGGGCAACCCTAATAGGTAATCTCCTAGTCGCTCGGGAAAAGTATAGGCTTTATTATAGTATCTTTAAAAGTAGTAGGGCCTATTCTAGTATAATTAGAGAAAGTAATCGAAATAGTTAGCGAGATACGTACTCTATAAGGAGACCGCTAATAGATCGATATTACTCTTAATATTAGGATCTAGGTAACTCTCCTATAGTAGCGACTAGTAATAGAGTAGGACTTGCCTCGTACTAATATAGACCTTCTATACCTCTAATAATTAAAGGATTAGGAGAAATCCTACTACAATATATATAAGCTAGAACTTAGTATAACCGATAGTAAGGGTTAAACGAGAACCTATAAGGTCCTCGTATAGCTAGAGCGGGATCGAAATCCTACTCGGAAGGTATACCTTATAGTCTACTAGTATCGATATTTAGAATAGGCCGGAGACTTAGATATAGGGCTTTATAGCGTAATAGATTAAGCGTATATCGCTTAAGCGCCTAAAGAGGGAGAGAAAAAATTTAAAAAGGAGTAGTTAACTGCTATATAGATTAGCTAGGACTAGGAGCGAATAGCGGTATACCTGCGTTCCGAATCCTTAATATTATAGTAGGTACGTAGCTAACCCTACCTAGCGTACTCGAATCGTATCGAGATATATTCGATAAAGACTCTAGAAGTATCCTCCCTTCGTTTAGAGAAACTAATTATACGATTAAGTTAGTTAAAGAGAAAGAACCCCCCTACGGACTACTATATACCCTCTCTCTTTAAGAGCTAGAAGTTCTTAGAGAGTATCTAGCTAAGTAGCTTAAAACTAGGCGTATCGTATATAGTATAAGCCCCGCCGGCGCTCCGTTTCTATTTATACTAAAGAAAGATAGGGGCCTACGCCTCTATACTAGCTATAGGGCGCTAAACTCTATTATAATTAAAGATAGAACCCTACTTTCTCTAATCGACGAGACTTTAGACCGACTAGTTAGAGCTAAGTACTTTACTACGTTAGACCTAAAGAATGCGTACTACTATATCTATATTCGAGAAGGTAACGAATAGAAGACTACGTTCTATACGCGGTATAGGCACTTTAAATATCGTATTATACTAGTACTTTTTAGCCTAGCTAACGTACTAGCTACGTTCTAAGCGTATATAAATCGTACTTTAGCTAGCCTACTAGATAATATATACGTAGTATACCTAGACGATATTCTAATCTATAGCGATAGCGATAGCCTAGAAGATTATTAGGCTACCGTACGTAGAGTCCTTAACCGCCTATAGGACGCCGACTTATACTATAGTATTAAGAAGTATACTTTCGCCGCTACTAAGGTTACGTTCCTAGGCTTCCGAGTAAACCGATAGGAGATAGCTACTATCCTAGAAAAGGTCGCAACTATTACGGAATAGCTAGTCCCTAAGTCGATCTAGGAAATATAGTCCTTTCTAGGATTTACTAACTTCTCTTAGCGCTTTATCGATAGGTATTAGAAGGTAGTAGCTCCTATTACCGACCTCCTAAAAAGGATATACTATAGGTATAGGGAGACCGATAGTAGGACGCTTTCGAGTTACTAAAGAAACGATTTACGACTACGCTAGTACTATAACACTTCGACCTGTTAAAGGATCTCTACCGAGAGACCGACGCCTAGGATTTTAGGATATTAGGTATTGTTTCCTAGCTCTAAGATAATAGTATTTAGTATTCGGTAGCGTTTACTTCGAGGAAGATAATCGAGGCGGAACGGAACTACTAAATATATAACTAAGAGCTCCTAGCAATTATCTATTACTTTAGGACTTAGCGTTATTGCTTTAGTAGCCTAGTAAAGCCCGTCTAGGTCTATACTAACTATAACAACCTTAAAACTATCTAAACGGTCTAATAGCTAAACCCTCGTTAAGTACGATAGGCTATATTCCTTAGAGGTTTTAAGTTCAAAATTTACTACTAGGCTAGGAAGAATAATCCCGCCGACGGTCCGTTAAGAAGATAGGATTACTAGACCGAAAATAAAGTAGTAAACTAACTATTACTAATTCTCTAGCGAAAATTAGCGCTTATAGATAGCGAAGCAATACTATAGGCACTTTATATTACTTACGCCCGGGCTGTGGTAACTAGTAGACTCGGATTAAGGGAATCTACGCCTAAGGAGATCTTAGTACTCGCTAGTAGAGAGAAGGCGGGAGATTAGAGCGAGATATCCTAGCTTACTAGTACTAAAGGCGGCCGACCTCGTCTTCTTTTTCTACGATAGAGGTACTCGCGTCGTTAAGAGTAGTACTAAGGCTAGTACGAGAGACCGAGAGGAAGCGAGTAGCGTCTTTATAAGCTTTAAGTAGGTTAGCGAGTAGTTCCGGGTCGGTAGTATAGGCGTAATCTAGTTACTCGCGTATAGCGGGGATCTCTTTCTATACTAAGCTTAAAAATTTAGGTATATCGTTAGGTCTTATATTTTAAATCTACTCGTCGGGAGTATCTATCGTAGCGGAGGCGTTTTTTATAGCAGTTCGTAATATAAGGGTTAGAGGCTAAGTAGTAAGAATATATACCAAACTTTAAATAGAACTAAAGGGAATACTAAATTAATATAGCTACTATCTATAAAAGACGAACTAAGAAGAAAGGAAAGAAGGGTACCTTAGAGAGAGAGCCCCTTCCTAAGTATTCCGCCCTATAGGCGTCTAGCGCGTCCGTCGCGTAAGCGTAGGTATATATATCCCACTTGCTTACTTCTTAGTAAACCTCTGCTTTTAGGTCCTTCCTTATACGTCGAGCGCGAGCTCGTATATCTCGATTATCTATTATCTCGTAGTAATCTTATTTCCTAGCTATTATATAAAGCGCGCGAGCGCGAACTCGTTTAACTACTCTTAAGCAAACATATTTCTCCTATCTCTTCCTAGTCTTCCGGCTCCTTCCTACTACTTAGATCTATCCTACGACTCTATATATCTTACTTACTATCGTTCGTATACGCGTACGCGTCGTTTAGTATAGTCCCGTCGTTCGTATATTAAGGTATAACGTATTGTTCTACTATATACGGCCTCCGCGGGAGTTCCTAAGATATTACGTTATACGGCTAAATAGGCGGCTAACTAGGCAACCTACTTCGCTAGGGGCCTCTACCGCTAAGGTAACTTAAATCCGATATTACTTTATAGTATAGCGGCTAGCTTATAGGACTTGTCGATATACTCTAGGTAGGTACCACAATATATACTCTTAAAGATCTAATTAGAGATTAGCTTAGATTTTATTACTAAGCTACTACTAGCGAAATATAAGGACTCTATTTATAGTAGTATTATTGTAATTATCGGTGGGCTATCTAAGATAGCGTTATATATCCCTATATAAGAAACCTAGAAGACGCTAGGTATTAGAGGGTATATAATAGTTATATAACCGGCTAAGTAAAGCTAGGGTCTTAGTGCCTTAGGCAGGGCTTAGCGCTTAGCGTTAGTGTAACTTCCTAACCTTCCTCTTCCTACTTTATAGACCTTATCGAATACTATACGCTTTTATTTATACTATCTACCTACTTACCTACTACCTATTATATAGGATTCGGTCTACCCTTTATAGGCTATAGCCAATAGTTAATTGATTTAGTAATACGGCTTAAAATTCGTACTAAAACAAGGGTCCTACTAAGGTAAAACCTATACGCTAAGAAACTACTAATTTAACCGTACTAATTACTAAATTAGGCCTTCTATACGGCCTACTTAACTAAGTTAATTATATAATTATAAACGTACTAATTCCTAGACTCCGTAGTAGTCTAGGTTAGTTTAGTTTAGTTTGCTAAGCCGAGATTCTAGTTTATTTTAGGTTAGTTTGCTAAGTAACTATAGGAGTAGCAGGTTCGAACTATAGAATTTATCGTTTTCTTAGAAGTATAGGAGGAATATATACGTAACTTAAAGCAAGGCCTTTATAAGACTAGTAATAATAGAATTTTCGAAGACTTTAATTCCGTACGGCTAATAAAGTATACTATACTATATATATATACTTAGAGAGTATTTAGAGCGCGCTATATAGCGCTATATAATAGCGGCATGTTTTGTATATAGAAAGGCTTATAGAGGATACTAAGAATATCTATCCTACCTACTACTATCTCGAATATAGATATTCTAGCCCTTAAGAATCTAATTAAGGGCTTTAAAATCCTTATCTATAATCGTAACGCGCTTCGCGTAGATAGCTATAAGGTTAATAGCTAAAATAGTATTAGTATAGTTTAAAAAGAGGTAGAAGAGAAACATATATTCGAAGATACGAACTAGGTAGGCTTCTATAGCCTCCTAAAGGGCTTCGAGTACGGAGGCTTGAAAGCGATAGTCTATTATACTACCTAGGGCAATTTCGCGAATAAGTCGATTAAAAGGAGCTTTAGCGATAAAGAGTTTACTATCCTTCTAAGTTCTAATACCTCCGAATCTTACGAACGGCTACGGCTAAAGAAGGATTAGTAAAAAGGAGTAAAAATGCCGGCTACGCTACCGGCTACGCTACCGGCTACGCTACCGGCTACGCTACTAGCTACGCTGCCGGCTATAGATAAAACTTACTTCCTAGGCGCTATCGACGCTTGCTACGATTATTGCTACTAGTAGTAGAAGCGCTAGTCGTCGTCTTATACGGAGCCTTACCTATAACGGGCTTTCTAGTACTAGCGGTAGCGATAGTAGTAGTAGCCTTCTTACGTAGATATACTATAATCTTTCTAGTAGGTCCGGTCTTATTATAATCCGTAGTAGTAGTAGGTCCCTTCTTACGAGGTATCGTAACTTAGTAGAGTAGACTCGCTATTATAAAAGTCGTCGAATTAATAAAAGAGTACGTTACGACGGTATAAGAAGACGCGCGCGGAGCGAAGATATAGTAGAGGTAGTAGATATAGAACGTAGAGGTATAGGTATCGATATAAAGGTTATATATAGCGAGAAGAATAGTATCGTAGTATTACTAGATAATAGAGTAAGCGTCGCGTAAGCCTATATTATAGTAACTTTAGAGTAAGCAAAGAAGATAGATACGGCTAAAAAAGGTAGGTACGGCTAAAGAAGGCAGGTACGGCTAAAGAAGGCAGGTACTACAAACTTTAAAATATTGCCGGCACCTATAGCTAGTATAGTAATATAGCGAAAGCCTCCTTTTAGTATATAGTTAGCGTAATAATAGTATCCTACTATAGTATAGATATTCTTTAGTAATTCGATTAGATTCTAAACTATCTTCCTCGTCTAGAAGTCGAAATACTTATCCGCTAGGTAGTAAAAGGGCAACTCGCTTTATAAGAAGAATTTAGGAAATTCTACCTAGATAGCTTCCGCCGTTATTGCTATAATAGTATTAATACTACTATATACTATCTAACTATCTATAAAGACCCGGCTAGGGGTACTAGCTATAGTAATCTTATAAGTAACCTAAGCCTATTACTAGGAAATAGAATAAACATCTATACTACGGTAGCCTATACTAAACGGGCTAGCTGTTTAGTAGGAAGAGGCCTACTAACGTCTCTATATACCGGCTACGAGTGCTAGCTATACGGTATACCTCTAGGCTCTAAATTCTAACTCCGCCCTATCTTAAAGGCTAAGGTACCGAGTAGATAAGGTACCGAGTAGAAACCCTATAGCTAAGAGCCTATACCGTCTCGTACTTCGCTTATAAGACTATATTATATACGATCGGGCAAGTATAGCGAAGAAGTAGAGATAGTATCTTAGGGCGAGGATTCTTTATAGCTCTTATACTCGCTATACGTCCTTCTTCGTTAGACTCGTAGGTAGAGTCGTCGCTCGACTCTAGTAATATACTATCGATCTCCTCCTCGGTCGCTCTAGCTATACGAATAGCGGTAAGCGATAATATCTAAGTCGTACGTCGATCTCTCTTCTTCTTTAGTTATATCTACTTCTACTTCTTAGTATAGTAAAACTACGAATACTATCGAGTAAAGCTAGGATATATAAAGAAAGTAGTCTAAATATAGCTCGTCTTCGTAAGAACCGAGTAAATATAAGGCGCTAGGTTTCTACTTCGTATATTAGATTTAGGTATAGCGCGGAGATGAAATTAGAAGTATAGCCGGTATCTATAGCTAGTAAAAGGAAACGAAAGTAGGCCGCCTTCTAGGTTAATCTTACGACTAAATATAAATCCTAATTAATCCGCTAGAAACCGACGTAGAATCTTAGCTAGAAGCTTACTTTAAAGAGTAACCCGATTTATATATATAGTAAGGAGGTTAGAAAGCTTATACTCGGTTACAAGAAATACTTCCGTAGCTTCCTAAAGAGTACTAAACGCCTTAGCCGTAAATCGTAGACTAGACCTAAAATCTAATATAATTTCTTAAACGAGTCGCTAGAAGGGAGTCTTAGGGATTAAAAGCTCGGTCCCTCTTCTATCTTAGAATAGCCGGATCTCGTAAAGGATAATAGTATCCGGTTAAAATCGCCGCTTCTTTATTATCGAGACCTAGCTTTTACCCTTTTTTTATAGAAGAATAGCTTTTCTTCGTAATAGTCCTCGTCCGACTATTTTCTTAGCCGCTTTAGCCTTCTCCTATCTATCTAAAGTCTTCTTATTTCCTAGTACTATTCTCCGAGGAACCCTACTCCTTTATATATACTACGGATAGTCCTCCTCTTCCGATATCTCGTTCTCGCTATAGTCTTCCTATACTTAGCTTGCTTTACCTTTACCCTATTCTAAAGTCTAAATATATCTTTATACGCGTTCGGGCGACGAGGGCATATTACTAGTAAGACTAGCCAATAATTGTAAAGAGATATTTATACTTCTTACCTTCTAGATTAAATAGTCTTCTATAAAACTGTCTTAGTAGGTCTTTATTAGATTCGTAATTAGGATAGTCGCTGTAAGAAGGGGAGGTAGCCGACTTAGTAAGGCCTAAAGAGCTAAATCCGTAAGGTACATTTATCTTTTAGAATATAGAGAAGGAGAAGAAGGAGAAGAAGAGCGAATAGAGATTTAGAAATAGTTAGTAGGTAAGCGGGTTAGTTTGCTATAGCAACTAGTCTATTTAGGAATTCGAAATATATTAGGAATATATACCGGCTATATACGCCGGCTATAGTACCTTCTATATAAACGCTTCGTCTCCTTAAAGCTACTCTAAGCCTATATACGCTTCCGCTTCTTAACCCGGTATTACCCTCTACCTCCCCCCTCCTTCTCTTTTTTATCGCTAATAAGGGTTTCGCTTAGACTAAATTTTGTATTCTCTTCGCGCTACTAGGCTTCTTCGATCTTAAGGTTTTCTAATTCCTCGATTAAGTCCTTTTATATAATCTCTAGTATCTTACTTTAGCGACTCTAGTAGAGGAGGTAGTATCGGAGTACTATAATAGATTCGAAGGTAGTAGGCGAGTATATTCGATTAAAGCGGCTCTAGTAACGAGCGATACTAAAAGACCTCTTATAGCTAATACCTACGCTTAGAATAGCGAGGACGTCCTAGGCGACCGAAGCTATCGTTAGAAACGTAGGCTCTAACCGCTACTATATAGCGAGAATATCGTCTCCGAATTTATTTAAAAGACTAGTAAGATCTAGAGATTATTAGCACTCTTTCCGAGCCTATAAGTTTAGTATATACTTACGCGCTAATAGAGATTAAACTCTTCTTTATTTACTTTAGTAGTTACTTCCTCCTTTGTCTCTACTTTCTATCTATAAAATAGGTAGGATATCGGAGCCTTCTTAGCCTTCTTTTTCTTTATACGAGCTATATTTAGACTAGTTTCTTTCCGACGCTTATAGAATATCTTTTCTAGAATAGTCTAGTAATGCTTAGGCTATTCCTCGTCCCCCTTATACTCCTGCTTCTACTAGTATATATCCTTTTCTACTAGGTTTAGTAAGTACGTAACGCTATAGAGATTCCCGAACGACTCGAAGGTAGTACTATAATATTTATATAACTTAGTATAGGAGGTATCTATAGCTTTCGTTATAGCTACTTTCTAGGAGACGCTCTTCTTAGCTAGCGTAGCTACGGTTTCGTTAAGCTCGTTAAAGAGCTAGTTATAGTACGTAAAGATAAGGTATATCGTCGGTTCTCGGGTTCTTCTAATCGTAATAGTAATCTTCGCGTAATAATTAATAATTTAGACTACGAGATACTCTACTTAGCGCTATTTAGCGGCGGTAAGCCTAAGCTACTTAATACCCTCGGAATTCTAATAGATCTCGAGAGCGGTACGTAAAGTATATCCCCTCGTAATTATATAGAAAGTCGAATCGAAACAGATCTTTACGTCTTAGGTAAAACGTAGTAGGTGCTAAGGAGGCCGCTTTTGCTATCCCTTATTCTATACGATATTCTAGGCATTAGCTTTAGGGCGCTCGATAAGGTTCTCTTAAATAGCCTCGAATCGGTTATATTTCTATAAGCTAGAGTTAGTATATATTGCTAGACGACGAAGCTAGAGAAAAAGAGTTAGAACTATACTAGGTTGCCGGCTATAGATGCCGGCTATAGGTGCCGGCTATAGGTACCGGATATAGATAAAAGCTATACCTTATATAAAAGGAAAGCGAGGCTCTCTACCTTATCTAGTCTTATTACTATAACGAGTCTCTCGACTTTCGACTTTACTTTATTCTTATCTAGGATCTTCTATTAGTCGTTATTCGATAGTATAATTCTAAGCGTCTTAAAGTAGGCTCGGATCGCGATTTAAACTATATAAGCAAGGTAGGGAAACTTCTTTAGGGATATAACCGGCAACGTCGATTCCTATTTAATACGGCTAGGGCTATTACTAAATCTAGGCTCCTTTTTATCTTTATTATCGTATGTATCCGGAATTGTAGGGAGCTAAATATTTAGAAGATTAAGCTAGATTATAGACCTTATAATCTCGTCTACGTACTCGACCCTATCGATAGTATTAGTAATTTTAAAGACCAATATAAGTATATAGTATATATAACGCCTTATATAATATTCGATTATTTCTAGTATTATCTATAGTAATCGGGATTAGTTTCGTAGTTACGCTAACCCTATCTATTACCGTATAGATAAGCTTCGCTATATCTTTACTAGGATAGGAACCTATAATTTTAGGGAATCCGATTATAAGTTCCGAGAGTTTCTAATCCGAATTAATAAAGTATAGTATAATTAAGAGGAAGGAGGCTTTTATAGCCCGGCTTAACTAGCTATCGATAGTTATAGCTACTCGGCGAGTATTACGGAGGATCTCCCGAATATCGTCTAACTTAGCCTTTTTATTATTTTCGAATATAGTATACTAGGTAGTCGCGCCGAGAAATAGGCAGGGGGGGGGATTAATTTATAAGATATAGGTATCTCTTCTCTATAGATTCCCTTTCGTAGAAGTCTTCCGAAAGTCCGTTTATAGCTAGTATTTCGCTTAGTAGTTACTTAAAGTCTTCGGGAGAGAATCGGGTAGCCTTTAATCCTTAACCTTCCTTTAGCGTAGCCTATAATAAAAAGCTATATCTATAGGGTTAATTAAAGTCGCCTATAGCTATAGCCGGCAGCTATAGCCGGTAGCTATAGCCGGCATTTTAGAAAACGTACCTCTATCTAGAACGCTATATCTCTATTAACCCTTATCTCCCCTTAATATCCCCGATACCGTTTAGAAAAAGATAGCTAGTAGGCGATAAATTCCTATCCCCTAGTTTTAGGTATTTTAAGAGTAAACCTTAGAAGTTATAGACAATTGCTAGTTAACCTTTAAGTCGAGAAGTCGTATAATAGTATAATATCCCCCTTTGTAAAAGACTTCTATAATATGTCTATTCGCTCCTTACTACCCTATCGTATCGAGTACTTCCGTAGTTTATACTCCTTCGAACGAAAGTATAAAGTAAACTATATCTTATAGACCTATTAATTAAACTACTCGGTATACTCGGGTTTCTAAAGATACCCCTAGCTAGCCTTTTCGAAGATATCTAGGTTAATACTCGATATTCTTATATCTCCGAATAACCTTCTACTTAGACTCCGTAAAGGTAAGAACTAGGTAGTTATACCCTATAACGAATTGCTACTACTAGGATTCGGAGAGGATAAATCTAGCCCTAATTGTCGTCTAGTACTCGATAGGCTCGAAGGCGAGTATATAGCCTCGTCTCGACGTCGTCGTAATCTAGTTTATATACTAGACTATTTTAGCTATCGTCTTATCGTTACCCTTCCTAGTATAGCGCCTAGTATACTTAGTAAATATATAATCTCGGTCGGTATATTTTAAAGTTTTGTATAGAGAGGTTAGAAGTAGTAGATATATACTAGTAGCTATAGAAACACTCTTTACTTTATAGTATCGTATCGTTAGGAATAGCTAGATAGTAACTAGCTAGCTACCTTTCTATTTGTTTCCTAGCTATCCCTACTATCCGGGGTTTCGTTAGTTACTTTATACCCGCTACCGCGGGGTTTCGAGCTATACGTAAAATCGCGTTTTCTTAGTAGGCTATACGTAAAACTCGATACGGTCGATGTTCTAGTCCTATACTAATATCTAGGTGTATAGAGTATTAAACCGCGAGTCTAAATATTATATTAGTAACGTTATCCGAGTGTGTAGTAGCTGTAGACCTTACTGTCGCTATTTCCTTATATAATCCTTAGTAGGCGCGTCTACCTCATTCTAAGCGCGTATTCCTTATATTCTTCTGTTCTACTATACAGATCGTATAGAAATCTCGGTATAGGGCGTAAGAAGGCGAAAAATACGAAGAGGGTGCGCGGTAAGCGGTTAACTAAGGCAGAGAGGGCAGAGAAGGTAGTAGATCGAGTCGTTTCGAGGTACCGCGAGTTAGAGGCTAAATCGGACAATAAGGTTAGCATTCGAGCGCTTTGTAAGAAGGAGAAAGCAAGCGGCCTATATTCTCGTATTTACTAGCGGTTAAGAGGCCGTAGATCGCTGTTTAATCGTCCTATAACGAACACTAAGCTAGATAAGTCTTAAGAGCTAGCTCTAGCGGATTATTATCGAGAGAGGGACGTAATAGGTATATTCTTGCCGGTAGCGTTAATCGCTATAGTAGCGATAGAGATACTAGTAAGCCTGCTACCGGAAGGGGTATTAAGGGATACAATACTACCATTTAGCGTAGATTGGGCGGACCGCTTTCTCAGGCGCTATAGACTTAGCAAAGTAAAGTCTAAACCTATCGAGGTATAGCGCAAAGAGGCCTACGACCCTTCTACGATAAGGAGCTAGTTTAACCGCTTTAAGGCTATAATAAGGCGACTAAATATAAGGCCGCGTAACCTGTAGAATTTCGACGAGACTAGCTTCCGAGTTAGAATTAGCGGCAACGAGTATATCGTTACAATAGATACGAAGCGGCGCGCCTAGACCGAGTATAATAGCAACCGTACGTACGTAACTATCGTCGAGACCGTTAACGCATTCGGCGAGGTAATAGACTACTAGTTGATTATTAAGGGCGTAATAGTCTAAGAGCGGTAGGTACTAAAGGAAGGTAAGTTAAGCCAACTGCCTAAGGCAATAACGTTACTCGCTCGCTAGCTATACTACACCCTTATTCTTAGGCAAGGACAACTTCTTAATGACTATTAACGAGTCTAGATACATAACTAACGACACTGTAATGCACTATATCCGCTAGTTTAAGCGGAAGATAAGGCCTAAAGATCTAGAAGAATAGAGGGTGCTCCTATGCGACAATTATAGCTCCTATTACTTTAAGGAGTTTGCGGCCTTTATAAAGCGATATAGGATCTAATTATAGGGCCTACAACTATATACTTTATACTTTATATAGCCTTTAGATGTTATCCTATTCTAGGTATATAAGTTGAGGTATAGGCAAGCGGTATTAGAGGCTACATACCGTAGAGTTAGTGAATTTGGCATACCTGAGTTTGTCGAGGCCCTCTTAGCTGTTCGGGCTAAAACATTTGCCTCCTATAATATAAGGTCGGCATTCCGGAAGACTAGCATATTCCTACTCGATAGGGAGGTTCCTTATAAGTGTATTCGAGATTAGTGTAGAGCTGCTAGCTATAACTAGAACTAGCAAGTAATTAAGGGCGAATTAGTACAGGAGGAAGCCCGGTATAAGGAATTACTGGCAATAGCGGAGGCGGCTTAGTAGGAGTATATCGCGTCGGTCGAGGAAGAACGTTCTACTAAGCCTACTATTATCGATCCGGAAGGCTAGTGTCTCGCTAACCGTCGCTACTATATTAGGGATCTCGAGAACGTAATTGCTTAAGGTCTGCTATTATTACCGCCTCTGCCGCCTTAGCGAACACCGACCCCCGAATTGCCGCAATAGCTCCTTAATACTACGACTAGCCCTCGTACGATTAAGGCGTCTCGTAGTGCTATAGAAGCTCGCAAGGCCTTCCGACGTTCTTATCTAAAGATAGCCCCGTAGGGTATATTACTATTATTCAACCCGTTTTCCTCGTTACCTACAAAACAAGTAGAAGAGGCGTATAATATATTAGTTAACGCGGCTATCTATAAGGGTGAAGAATATAAGCGTAAATACTAGTCTACGAGCGTTGTTAAACGAGCAAAGAAGCGGTAGAAGGAACAGCCTAATCGGCTTATTCGAGTAGGTGCTATTGAGGCTAATAAATTGCGCTTACAACTTACTTAGCAAGATAAGGATATAGCTAATAATAGATACTAGAAGATGCTCCGCGAGGCTAAGGGGGCCTATAATAAGGCGCGTACCTATCGATTAAAGTATAGTAAGGCCTTCCGTATTGTCTTTAATAACAATAGCAAGACTAAGTAGTTAGACGTTAAATTGCAATCTATCGATAAGCTACTATAACGTGTCTTCGATAAGCGCCTTCTTACTTCCGATAACACCTTCTTAAAGAAGACTAGTAATCCGTACGCTAACATTATTAGCGATTACAGGCGCTATTCTAAGACGAGTAAGGGCGGCGACATTACCTATACCTAGAGTCCGATAATAATACTGTCTCTACCGAGCCGTACTTGCAATTACGACGAAGGCGACCTTCTAACGTAGACTAACGTTAAGACTAAGCGACGATTAAACGGCCTATTCGCGTAAGAGCCTAATACTCGACTCGACTAGTTATAACAAAAGGAGGCGCTGCTTAATAAAGATACCGTATACACTACACTTTAGCCTTATTTAGTACATCCTCGCCGTCGTTACGAGTCGGTATAGCGGAAGCGCTATTTCTACGAGCCTCCGAAGAAAACTAGCCGTTATCGAGGCGAGGTCGCTAGCTATAAGGACAACCCTATTAAGCTAGAAGAAGACACTTAATACAGTAGCTGTAGCAGCTAACAAGAGGTAGAAACAAGGACATATAGACCGACTTGTAAAGTAGTCGATTATATAGTTAGCGCGGCGTATACGCGAAGGTCGTTAATAGCGTAGCAACAGTAGGTCTATATAGTCTAATTTGATATACACGGTCGCAATATGCCTTCTTCTTAACCGTAATCGCACTTACTATCAATTTCCCGGCTTATATACTCTATAATATACCGTAGTATCGAGTTTTACGTATAGCCTACTAACAAATCGCGATTTTACGTATAGCTTAAATCCCGGAGCTAGGGGCGAGGGGTAGAGTAACTAACGCAACCCCGGATAGCCTAACTACTAGAAGTGTTTTTCTAGCTACCCTAGCTATCCTATCTACCCGAATTTTGCCTTCTATACGGCCGCTCTCTCCTACTAACGGCACCGAGCTACTATACTTAACGAATCTAAGCTTATTTCTAGTCTTAATCTATCCTCTTCCGGTATAAGACACTCGATAAGCAAATACTTACGCCGAATCTAACTACGAAACCTAATACTAACTAATAGCTCTATTAACTAATCCTAGTCCTCGAACTCCCTCCGCTTTTTAGTAAAGACCGTAAAGAGCGCCTAAGCTTCGTCGGGTATCTACGGAGTAGTCGAGATAAAGCCGTATCGCTAAAACAGGTAATTATTCGGAGGCTTATATCGAGATTTAGAGAATTCTAATACTAAAATATCCTACTAGCAGCTTAGATTCCGGATATAAGCCCTCTCTACCTAAGTAAAGATTTTATATAGTAGTAGTACTCTATCCGCGGAAATCGCTTTCTATTTAACTATTAGTATCTACCGGCTATATCTACCGGCTATAGAATACTTACTTATACCCCTTTTACCTTTAGTAACTCCTCCGCCGCCCCTAGATACCTTGCCTCTATTATATTAATCGTAACCTACTTTGCCTTTATAGACGTAAAGGTATTACTCGAATACTAATAAAGAAATTACTACTCTATATCGAGGATATAACGACTACTAGTCTTAATTCCAATTCTCGCTAGCTTTTAGTAGTAGCTTTAATAATAATTTTCTAGATTAATAGGACTTACATCTTAGACCTTTACTAGTACCTCGTCTCTTTAACTATACTCGATCTACTTCTAGCGCTTATCGTCTATAGCGTTAGGCCCTAAGACTATACCTATTACTAGATCGACGTACAGTATCTCCTTATTTTTTAGTCCCTTTATTCGGAGTATTAAGCTCTTTCGCGGTATTCTAAACTCTAGTATTATTGTTCTTAGCTATCTAAATATCTTTGTCACTATCGATACGGAGGTAGCGGTAACAGGTCTAAATACTATTAGCTAACGTTTTAAAGAAAAAGATGCTAGCTATAGCTACCGGCTATAGCTACCGGCTATATTAACTTACGCTAGTAGAACGTTACGCTCGAAAACTAGACGTAATTTCTAAGCCTTCTTTTAGGTTATCTTCCTATTCTAACCTTTGCCTTTTCCTATAGAGGCTAGCTATCGATAGAATGCCTTATTTCGCGCCTTCTTTCTCTTATTCTTTAATCCCTTATTCTCGTCTATTTTCTCCTTTCTCTCGCGGTCTTATATAGAATTTTATCTTCGTAGAGTACTCCTCTTTAGTCTTACGCCTTTTTCTTAGATACTTAGATAAAACAAACTCGCGGTCTTTAGCTATATCTTCTATTTAGCGCGCGGCGCGCTTCTCTCTTACTACTTTAAGGAAGAGGGGGGCGGGGGTAGGGTCTTAGTATATAGTAGTTATTATAGGTATAGGTACAGAGGAAGAAGAAGTTAAAAGGTATAAGAATATCGCGAAGCCCTAATTGTTGCCGCCTACGTAACGTTATATAGGTAAGCTTTAATAAACTACGCCCTAGTAATAGTAACTACGCCCTAGTAATAGCAACTACGCCCTAGTAATAGTAACTACGCCCGGTAATAGCAACTACGCCCTAGTAACAGCAACTGCGACCTAGCAACGTAAATAGCTATTATTAAAGCAACCGCAAGCGGGGTAAATATAACCTAATTACTATAATAGCTAGCAATAGTAGCCGGTAATAGTAGCCGGCAGTTAAATAACTATCTATAGCAATCCTAGGCTAGGGGGGAGGGGAGGCAGCTACCCTAAAGGGCAATCTATACCTAAGATACTAGCTACTAGCCCCTATAGGAAGGTTTTTGTTTTTATCGGTAGTCGCTAAGGTCCTTAATTAGATATGCTATTGTCGCGTTCTATTAGTAGTAGAGGATTATAGTTATATATCTCTAGAGGAGATAGGAGAGGAGTGCTACCTATTTATTAGCTAGGCCCTTAGGGTAAGAGGTAGCGGCCTTTATTTCTTAGATTAAAGAGTTTGTATTCTCTTATATCTAGTATTTCTCTTTTTCTAATCAAATGCCTACCCTAGCCTAGCTCCCTCTTAGGGCGGGTTAGAGCTTTCTTAGGCTAGAGGAGCTAGGTAATAGAAGCTAGGGACTTCTACCCCCTTTATACCTCTTAGTAGTATCCTAGATCTTCGCGAGTCTATCTAGATAGACTCTAGTATACTCTAATGCCTTAAGGCCTTCCTATTATACTATCGTTATATACGCGACTATATAGGTAAAGAATATAGAGCTATAGATAGTTCTATAGAAGGTATCTCTACTATAGAAGGTAGTAGTAGTAGATTACTTAGGCTTAGGCCTCGCTTAGAGAGCGACCGAAGATACTTTTAGCCGAACAATATCCTACTAATAACAGTTAGCGCTACTATGCTCTAGATCGGCTAGAACGGCTTTAGTAGTAGCGACCCGTATACTACTTCGCCCGATTTAGGTACGGCGGTACTTAATACGAACGTTTATACCGCTATATCTATATTAACCTAGATACTATATAATACTATCTCTTCTCGCAAACCCTCTATTATTAGTATAGTAAATAGAATAATTACTAGATTAGTAGCTATTATACTAGGCGCTAGCGTTATAATAGGATAGGGAGCTATTATCTTTAGTCTTTGCTTAAGATCTATACCGTAGCTTAGTATAAACTTAATAGGAAAGAAATAGCAACTCTTTACCTACTATATTAACAATGCTCTTAGTATTACGTATACGTATATAGTTATAGGCTTTCTTAGTAGCTTTCTAGTCGGCCTCTTCGCGGACAAAGATAGTTACGCTACTTTTAGTCTAGCTAATCCCGGCGGCGCGAAGGATAGCAATAGTAGGCAAGTATAGCTATAGATTGTTAGTAGTCTTTTTGTTATCGGCTAGAACTTAGCATAGACGTCGCTAGTGCACTGCTTTATTAAGTACGTCTATCGTATACCTTTAAGAATATTAGAGAAGGATCTCTTAGTCGGTAACGACCCGATCTGTAGCGAAGAGGCATATTGCTTTAACGATAAAGTAGTCGGGATAATACCTAAGTCTAGCGCCGAAGAACGAGCTACTAGATTAGCGGCGAAGATATACCGGAGCAACGAGTATAAGAAGGATATTAGCGTTATCTAAGGACGGGAGCTATTATATATAGCGGTAGTACTAAGGGCAATTTAAGTAAGAATTAAAAGGAGCAGGAGAAAGGACCCGGAGAGATTAAAACCGATTAGGTATAGGCTACGATAGAGAGAGATAGATAGGGGAATAATATATACTTCTAGGCGGCTAGCGCGTACCTAGAGGAGTGCGAGCGAAGCTTTCGCCTTATACTAAGCCTAAATGTATTTAAACGCGTCTTAGGTTATATCGTATCGCTATGTCGTCGTATTATCGTATTATTAAGTCGTCGTATCGCACTTTCGTCGTCGTATAGTCGTATCGCCTATCGCCGTCGTATCGTAGTATCGCAATTCTGTTATCGTATCGCGCTTCTATCGTCGTATCGCCCTATTACTATATCGCCGTATTGTCTTATATCTAGCTTAGTATTCCCTTCTTTAAAGATATAACGTCGAGGTCTACTCTTAGGCTTCGATATTAATACCTTCTAGAAGTTACCTACTTAGAGAATAGAATTTCTAATGCTTAGGATTAGCTTAACGGTTACGTATAGCTAGATAGAGGATTAGCTACTATATAGCTTATTATTATTATAAGGTAAGCTTCGCTTGTAATAAAGCCGCTAAAGTTCGAGTATACGTAGGCTATTACGCGTACGTAGAATATTCTAAGACGTTAGTAGCTAAATATAATAGAGCGGCGGATATCGCTGTCTAGGTAGATAAGTGATTTAACTAATATCTATTCTACTACGACTACTAAAACTTCTAATACTTCCTACGCCTTCCCCTCTACTATATATTATATACTCGAAATAGTTATACGTCCGCGGAACTTCTAGCTACTTAGAAACTAGAGATAATAGATACCTATAGATGAATATCTTTAGCTATCTATATCTTCTATAAATCCTAATAATAAGCGATTCTATCGACCTATTCGATATACCGTCGATAACGAAGGATTCTACCGATCGGTTTACGAACCTACTCGAACGATTCGGACCGATATATAAACTCCTAATATATAAAGGGCGCCTTAAGAGTTTACTATCTCTATATCTATCTATAGGTAGGTTTATCTTATCTCAGATAATATCTAGAGATACGGGGAATGTCGGTTATCTATTGCTTATATATAATAATATTAGTAGACATAGATTTTCTATACTAATATAGATCTGATTTAATAACCATTCTCTAACGATATATTTATTCCATTAAAGGATAAAGAGTTTAACAATGAAAAATAATTATATATAGCTCGGATTTGTAAATAGTTAGTAAGTAGATAGAAAGAATAGCTACTATTTAGGCCTAGTATCTTCCTAGTTAGAAATCTAGTATAGATCTAGTATAAATCTAGCGCGAATCTAGTATATCTAATCTAGATATTAGCTAGTATAAGCTAGTATGAGCTAGTATTAGCTCTGCTTAATTAGCGATAACTAAGAATTTTTAAACATTAATTTAATTATTTTAGGGATACTATTAGCGAGACTTATTAAACTATATCCTAATAGAGATCTAGCTTATAAACTAAGCTCTAGCTATCTATTTCAACCTTACATATCTACTACTTCCTACTTAATACTAATAAATAACGTTACGAAAAGGACGATCTTACCGATAGCGACCGATAGATTACCGGACGGCTCGTCCTAAAATTCGGGGAAGTACGGGGCTATCTAAAATTCCTAGGAATGTAAAGGACGCTCGACCTAGAGTTCGAACACTATACTACTACTGGGATACTACGGGTATTTTAGGATATTTATAAAACAAGCACGCTCGAGATTCTCTCCTAGATTACAGAATAGCTAGTAGGTATATAGACGTAAAGATTTCCACTAGTTTTACTAGTAGGCAGAACTTTAGATTTTATTTTCTCGATTTCTAAAAACAGTAATATATACCTTAGGAAAAGCTAGAATACTATATTGCCTACTTGTTTTTCCTAGATTTAGTTTCTTAGGAGACGTAGAAATTTTATATTTTTTCTAATAATATACTAAAAATAGAGTGATTTTCTACTGTATTGCTGGGCTGTATAGGCCTGTTAGAAAAAAAAGATAGACTATAAGTAGAAGTTCTAAAAGAGCTACTTTTCTTTCTTTTATATCTTTTTATCTAGAAGTTTTACGGCTTAGTAATATTAGAGAAAAAAACTCTTTTTTAGTATATAATAGTATACTAACTTTTAATAAGCGATCCCGAACAATCTAAGCGATCCTATTAATCCTATCGATCCTAGTACTCCTCCTTATCCTAGCGATCCTATAGATAACTCTACGTATACTAACTAAGAAGTTAAATTCAAAAAGGCTTTAGTATACCTCGGAGGTTCTATACGCTCCTATAAAGTGCCCTAAAACTACGTAAACTAGTATACAAACCAGGGTACTATAAACACCCCTTATAGAACCTAATTACCTCGGATTTCTACCGTTCCGCATACCCGAAATCGCTCGAAAACGACTAAGTCTACGCCTATGCCTTCCTACTACTATTGCTACCGCTTAGAAGCGACAACCTCTCCTTAGAACCGTCGTTTTAGTAGTCTAATTAGTATTTAGAGATAGCTTACGAGAGGATAAATCTATCTAGTACGGTAGAAGTAGTATAATATAACCTTCTACGAGCGCGTTTCGAAGGTATTATAGGAGGTTTATAGGAGCTACCTACTAGCTAGAGTAGAATAATTGAAGTGTCTTTACTAGGTAACTATATAGGTAATAAATGCTAAGCTATAGATAGTGCTAAAGAAGGGAGTAGCTCTATAGAAGGGAGAGGTTAGCGTAGTAGAAATAGCTTACTTAGTAATAGCAAGTCGTCTAGTAAGGATTAATGCCTTAATACCTCGTCGTTACTATACTAATTGCTTTTGCTAGCGCCTTTTAGTAAAGATAGCGGCAATCGACTTCTCTCGAGTCGACTAGCTTTAAGTAGTATAGATTATAGAAGGTCTATATCGGATAGGCTTTAGAAGAACTCCTCGGCCCTTATATAAGGCGCATTACTATTAGTTAGGTCGGAGAGGTTTATATCGGCGTCGTTATTGCGATCTATAATAACTAGAGTAAATTCAACGTTATTAATAATATTACACTTGTTAAATAGACCGTAGATAGGTAGGGTACTACTACTAACGATAGCAAACAGCCGCTACGGAGCCTCGTTAACGGCTAAAGGTACTAGAATTAAAGGTACTAGAGTTGGTAGTACTAGCGGTTGTTTAAAGTCTAGTTATTATAATAGCCTATCGTCGACTACTAAGCGCTACTTAGCTTTACGACGAGGTATTAACTAGGCCTACGGAGCGTCCTTACTAAGATATTCCTATATACAAATATATATTACTAATTAAGCTATATTGCCGTCGTGTGTTACCTGCTAAATCAAGGCTCTATGCTACTGTTTATCGTTTAGCTTAGAAGCCTAGCTATTATAGAAGCGGAAGAAGGCTTATATAATCCCTTCCTATATAGAATATAAGTATTCCCCTACTATACGGAGCCTATAGATACTAGGTCCTTTATTAAGGTTAAGAAGCTATCTAGTAGTAGATCGACAGTTGTCGTCGTTATAGTTAAGAATTAGCTTGCTATTGTACTAGTCTAGCTAGATAAGGTTGCTATTAGGTCCTTAGAAGGGACTAATATAGAGCCTATAGCGCTAAGGAGCTAGACGGCTTGTTCTATCGATATAGAAGCGCTATATATACTTATAAGAAAGGTAATAGCTGTGCTAGAAGTGGTAGAAGCGTTTGGTGTCGGCAGTGTCGTCTGTAGTAGGTAGGTATATCCGCTATATAGGCTTGCTACTATCGCGGTCCTTATAAGCCTATATAAGCTTATCGGCTATTCTAAGGAATAGATAGTGTTCTTGCTTCTAAAGCGGACGCTAGCTCTAACCGTCGATTTAGCTATTTTAAACCGCGCGCTCGTAGGTATAATTATTAAGGTAGACTAGGTATATTACTAAGCCTAGAATTAGTTAGTAAATAGTATAGCTATTAGTAGAAAGAATATAGAAGGAAGATAGTCGATAAATCTCGAAGCCGTTCTAAAGAATACGGCCGTACTAAAAAATATATTTTTATATAGAGTTCCGACTATACTAAAAGAATAGGAAGAATATATGCCTCTTAAGCTCTATTAGCCTATCTAACGCTTATCTCGGCCCTTTAGGTATACGTAATAGCCCTCTAGTAGTAACGTTATTTAAATAGCTATTAAAAGGGGATTTGCGAGGGTTGCCTAAGTCGCCTATTAATCGCTCTATAAAGCCGGCTAGTTGTTATAGAGGTATTCTAGCTTCTTAACTGCTTTCTAAGCCCCTAGATTACTCGCCGGGCGCTTAATAAATTGCTAACACTCGCCTTAGTCTCTTGTAATAAACATAGTATTAGATAGATATAGCCTTAAGGACCTATAGTTGCTTCTTAAACCGCCGCCTAAAGGTCTTAATAACGCAGCGTTAGCAAAGCCGCTATTAAACATAGCAATCGATAAGTGCTTAGTTAATAGCACGTCACTTACTAGCCGAGTCGTCTATAATAGACTAAAGTAGTATCTAGTTAGACTACCTAAAGAGGTCGTTAGGTCCTTTGCTTATATATATTCGCTAGTAGAAGTATTGCCTTCTACCGTCGCTACTATAAGAGCGGATTTTGACCTAGAAGTTAGTTAAACTGAGTTCTAGCCATTAAACGAAGGGCTCTTATTACCGCCTTAACAAGGTACGCCTACTTATAAGATAGAAGTATACAGCTAGCTTAGCTAGAAGCTACTCTAGGTACTAATTGCGGGCGTAGACTATAAACAATAGCTAGAGAGGCTTAGTAGTGCTAAATATAGAGTCTAGTAAGAACAAGCCACTATAATTACGAAGAAGCTATAATAGCTAGTCGGAAGCCTATAGATAACTAGATTCGAAGGTACCCTTTTTGTCCTTCTTGTCGCTTACTAAATAGACTGCCTAAGCTTATCTAGTTAGATTAGGGCTATATAGGCCGAATTTAGCAGTTAAATATTCTAGAGCCTTCTATTACTATCGTTAAATCGACTCTTTAGCGCTAGACCTACGTTTATTGCTTATTCGAGTAATAGCGGCTTTATTAGTATTACGCAATCGATTGCGCAATTTGCGTATAATTCTAATAGTATATACGTCTCGCTATACCGTCGCTTAATTAGGTCTTCCGATTTTAATAAGTATAGCCGGCTGCGTAGCCGGCATTTTTTAGTTATAGGAAGGTACTTATATTACCCTAAATCTATAGACAATTAGCTAAGGGTACGAACTAATTAAAAGTATATATATATATAAGCTATTATAGTATAATTTAGAAACTGCACTTGTTAGGTATAAATTTCATCTTTTCGCTCCCTATTTAATTCCCTAACTGCTTAGTAGAATGTCTTTATCTAGATCTAGGTAGAACTTATCGATTTCCCTCGAAGCCCTCCTTAAGAAGTTCTAACACTTTCCTACTAAACTATTCTCTAATATTAAGTACTAGGATAGCTCCTCCCTTAGTATCGGTATAGTATATAAAAGAGCTATAAAGTAGCTCTATACTACCTTCTACTAGTTACTCGCTATACTAAGGCCGAATACTAGTTCGTTCCTTAGAACTCTAGGTTATTTAGTAGATATAAAGGGTAGGGTAGGAAGTAATTTCGTATTATATAAGGAGGTAGAGGCTACTATTAAGGAGTCCTTTAACTTGTAGAAGATAGTAAAAGATATAGAGGCTACTATAGGTCTAGGTACCTAGTTGAATTTCTAGTAGGGAGAGTATAAGGATATTTAGAGGGAGTATTAGGTAGAGTTGCGAAGGTAGGTATATAATATAGTCTAGAGATTAGGGATAATTCCTATAAATACTAGTATTAGGTTCTTTAACCTTCCTCCTTTTCCCCTATTTTCTTTTTATAAAAATCCAAACTAATACAAAACAACTAGAATGTCTATCTTCTTTTAGTTCTTCGTAAGACCCGGTAATATAGCTAGTAGCGTAGCCGGCATTTTTACTCCTTAGTACTAACGGAATTTTGGAAGACTTCTATTCCGTACGGCTAATAAAGTATACTATATTATATATATATACTCAGAGAGCATTTAGAGCGCGCTATATAGCGCCGTATAGTATAGTCTATAATCAATCCAGGATTGCAATCCAGATTGGCTTAGCAATTCAATCTAATTCAATCCGGCTTATTCCTACTAACTAAGCAATCTAATTTAATTCAATCTAGCCCCTTTCTAAAGCTTTATAATCTAATTCAATCTAGCCCTTTTTAAAGCAATCTAATTCAATCTAGGGGCTAAAGGGCTAAATAAGGTAGGCTTAGCAATTCAATCTAATCTAATCTCGCCTTGCCCTACTAATTTAGCAATTTAATCTAATCTAATCTAGCCCCTATTAAAGCAATCTAATTCAATCTAATCTAGGGGTCCTAGCAATCTAATTTAATTTAGGGGGGTCTAGATTAATTGAAATAATTATAGACTATACTAGCGCCGTATAATAGCGGCGTATTTCGTATATAGAAACGCTTATAGATAATACTAAGAACATCCTTTCTACTAGAATATCTATCCTATCTACTACTATCTCGAATATAGGTATTCTAGCATTTAAGAATCTATTAGAGGGCTTTAAAATCCTTATCTATAATCGTAACGCACTTCGCGTAGATAGCTATAAGGTTAATAGCTAAAATAGTATTAGTATAGTTTAAAAAGAGGTAGAAGAGAAACATATATTCGAAGATACGAACTAGGTAGGCTTCTATAGCCTCCTAAAGGGCTTCTATTATAGAGACTTAGAAGCGATAGTCTAATATATTATACTAGGCAATTTCGCGAATAGTTGTTAGAAAGGAGCTTTGCGGATTAGGAGTTTACTAATACTCTAATACCTCCGAATCTTACGAAGGGCTACGGCTAAAGAAGGATTAGTAAAAAGAAGTAAGAATGCCGGCTACGCTGCCGGCTATAGATAAGACTTACTTCCTAGGCGCTATCGACGCTTCGTACGTTTATTGCTACTAGTCGTAGAAGCGCTAGTCGTTGTCTTACGCAGAGCCTTGCCCGCGACGCGCTTTCTAGTACTAGAGCTAGCGATAGTAGTAGTAGCCTTCTTATATAGATATACTATACTCTTTCTAGTACGTCCGGTCTTATTACGACCCGTAGAAGTACTAGGTCCCTTCTTACGAGACGTCGTAACTTAGTTAAGTAGACTCGGTATTCTAAAAGTCGTCGAATTAATAAAAGAGTGCGTTACGAAGATATACGAAGGCGCGCGCGGAGCGAGGGTATAGCGGGGTAAGTAGATATAGAGCGTAGAGGTATAGGTATCGATATAAAGGTTATATATAGCGAGAGAGAAAGTATCGCGGTATCGCTAGGTAATAGAGTAAGCGTCGCGTAAGCCTATATTATAGTAACGTTAGAGCAAGTAAAGAAGGCAGGTACGGCCAAAAAGGGTAGGTATAGCTAAAAAGGCAGGTACGGCAAACTTCAATATATAGCTAGTACTTATAGCCGGTATAGTAATATAGCGAAAGCCTCCTTTTAATAAATAGTCGGCGTAATAGAAGTATCCTACTAGATTATAGATATTCTTTAGTAATTCGATTAGATTCCGAACTATCTTCCTCGTCTAGAAGTCTAAATACTTATCCGCCGGATAGTAAAACAGCGACTCGCTTTATAAGAAGAACTTATAAAATTCTACCTAGATACCTTCTACCGTAGTTACTATAATACTACTATATACTATCTAACTATCTATAAAGAGTTAAGACCTAGCTAGAGGTAATAGCTATAGTAATCTTATAAGTAACCTAGGCCTATTACTAGGAAATATAATAAATATCTATACTACGGTAGGCTATACTAAACAAGCTAGCTATTTAGTAGGAAGGGGCCTACTACCGTCTCTATATACCGGCTACAAGTGCCGGCTATAACTCTATATTTAACTCCGCCCTATCTCGATACCTGAGGTACCGAGCGGAAGTCCTATAGCTTATATTTACTCGGTTATTACGGAGCACTTATAGGTAAGGTATTAGAAAAGTATATAAAAAGTATAAGAAGAGTATCCTAGGATATAGGTCGTAAGTAAATAATAGTAGTACGCCTAGTTATTTATATAGTACGTTACTCTAAACGACTAAGACCCTATATTATATCGTACTTGGCTTATAAGACCTCGACTCTACTAATATACTATCGATCTCCTCCTCGGTCGCCCTAGCTATACGAGTAGCGGCGAGCGATAACCGTACGACGATCTCCTCTTCTTTAGTTATATCTACTTCTAGTTCTTAGCGTAGTTAAACTATAAATGCTATCGAGTAAAGCTAGGATATCTTAATTCTTCTTCGAGTTACCGGACTTAGTGCGTATCTATAGCTATATAATAGCGCTACGTACTATAGAGAATCTCTCGTTAAAGTTTCTCTCTCGTAGGCTTACTATCTACCTCGTAGTATAGAGGATTAAAGTACTAATACTAAAGAATCTCTTTATAGTTAGGGTACTAAGGCTCCTTAGGACCTTTGTGTTTTAGATTTAAAAAGAGATATATTATAAACGCTCTATCGCCCTTTCGCTTACTATATACTAAGTCGGGATATATAAAGAAACTAGTCTAAATATCGCTCGTCTCCGTAAGAACCGAGTAAATATAAGGCGCTAGGTTTCTACTTCGTACCTTAGACTTAGATATAGCGCGGAGATAAAATTAGAAGTATAGCCGGTACCTATAGCCGGTAAAAGGATACGAAAATAGGCCTCCTCCTAGGTTAATCTAACGACTAAATTTGAATTCTAATTTATCCGCTATAAACCGACGCTAAAATTTAGCTAGAAGCTATATATCTTTATATTAAAGAGTAACCCGCTTCGTATAGATAGTAAAGAGGTTAGAAAGCTTAAACTCGGTTACGAGAAATGCCTCCGTAGCTTTCTTAAGAGTACTAATCGCCTTAGCCGTAAATCGTATAATAGACTAAAAATCTAATATAATTTCTTAGACGAGTCGCTAAAAGAGAGTCTTAGAGATTAAAAGCTCGGTCCCTCTTTTATCTTAGAATAGCCGGATCTAGCGAAGGGTAATAGTACCCGGTTTAAAGCGCCGCTTCTTTATCGTCGAGACCTATCTTTTACCCTTTTTTTATAGAAGAATAACTTTTCCTCGCGATAGTCTTCGTCTGTCTACTCTTTTTAGCCGCTTTAGCCTTCTCCTATCTGCTTAAAGCCTTCTTACTCTTTAGTACTATTTTCCGAGGAACCCCCTTCCTTTATATATACTACGGATAGTCTTACTCTTCCGATATCTCGTTCTTGCTACGGTCTTTCTATATTTAGCTTGCTTTACCTTTGCCCTATTCTAGGCTCTAAAGGTCTCTTTATATGTATTCGGGCGACGAGGGTATATCGCTAAGTCCTAGAAAATTATTAAGCCTATAATCGTAAAGAGATATTTATAGTTCTTACCTTCTAGATTAAATAGTCTTCTATTAAACCGTCTTAGTAGGTCGTCGTTAGATTCGTAATTAGGATAGTCGCTAGAAGAAGGGGAGGCGGCCGAGTTAGTAAGGCCCGAAGAGCCGAATCCTTAAGGTATATTTGTCTTTTAGAATATAGGGAAAGGGAAGAAGGAGAGGAAGAGCGAATAGAGATATAGAAATAGTTAGTAGGTAAACGGGGTAGGTTGCTATAGTAACTAGTCTATTTAGGGATTCAAAATATATTAGGGATATATACCGGCTATATACGCCGGCTATATTACCTTCTACGTAAGCGCTTCGTAACTATAGCAAATAGTCTATTTAGGAATTCGAAATATATTAGGGATATATACCGGCTATATTAACTTCTACGTAAACGCTTCGTCTCCTTAAAGCTACTTTAAGCCTATATATACTTCCGCTTCTCGATCTAGTATCGCCTTCTACCTCCGCCCTCCTCCTTTTTATTATCGCTAATAAGGGTTTCGCTTAGACTAAATTTCGTATTCTCTTTACGCTATTAGGTTTCTTTAATCTTAAGGTTTTATAATTCCTCGATTAAGTCCTTTAGTATAATCTTTAGTATTCTACCTTAGTAACTCTAGTAGAGGAGATAGTATCGGAATACTATAATAGATTCGAAGATAGTAGGCGAGTATATTCGATTAAAGCGGCCCTAGTAACGAGCGATACTAAAAGACCTCTTATAGCCTACACCTACGCTCGGGATAGCGAGGACGTCCCGAGCGACCGTCGCTATCGTTAGAAACTTAGGCTCTAACTGCTACTATATAGCGAGAATATCGTCTCCGAATTCGTCTAGAAGACCGGTAAGATCTAGAGATTATTAGCCCCCTTTCCGAGC
This sequence comes from Pseudocercospora fijiensis CIRAD86, assembly GCF_000340215.1. NCBI lineage: Eukaryota > Fungi > Ascomycota > Dothideomycetes > Mycosphaerellales > Mycosphaerellaceae > Pseudocercospora > Pseudocercospora fijiensis. The sequence continues at coordinate 979,943 of NW_006921534.1, read as the reverse complement.
CTACGGGTTTAGTACTTACTTATACGCTAATAGAGATCGAACTCTTCTTTATTTACTTTAGTAGTTACTTCCTCTTCTACCTCTACTTCCTACCTATAAAATAGGTGGGATATCGGAGCCTTCTTAGCCTTCTTTTTCTTTATACGAGCTATATTTAGAGGTGTAAGTATATCAACCTATATAAGGGTATAGATCGCGCCGCTATAGCGGCTAGGTTTGCAAGGCCGCTTAACTACTTCTATAGTTGTTTACAGGCTATATATAGACCGCTAAGAGGTCCAATCTCGAGCCGATTCAAAGCCTTGTAATCGTATAGTATAGGCCTGTAAATAAGGAGTTAGAATAAAGCTAAACTAGACCTTATCTAGAGGCTATTTCTACCTCTTGTTTATCGACCTATTCTATCTCTTCCTCGTAGTTACGTATTACGCTTATTTCGACCTTACTGTCGCTAAATCCTACGCTCTTTACGATATATAAGAAACACCTCCCTTCTAAGGATGCAGAAGCGTTGCTTACTAAGCTCGAGGTAGAGCGGCCGGTATATACACATGTCGCTCGTAAGGTCGATATAATACTAAATGTTATAGTTTAAGAGCCCGTTTCTACTAAATATATATAATCGAAGGCGCCTATTCTTCTACCCTGCCGGTAGTAAGGGTATGCGAATAGAAGGCTTCGAATACGACGAATATCGCTATTTCGTATCGAATGTATAGTACTATAAGAACCGACCGAAGAAGCTATCTATTAACTCGGAAGGGCGATATTATCGACGACTCGGCCTCGAATATCGCATCTACAAGGGCTATATAGACTATAACCGCGTAGATCGCATTTCGGAGGGCATCATTATTAGTAAGCAACGTAGGAAGGCGCGGCGGAAGCGTGTCGCGCATACACTGCTAGAATACGACTATATAGCGAAATTAACGATTGTTAAGATCTACGAGAAGCGACCTAATATCGAATTAGGCGAGCATCTCGACAATTGCGTACCGAAGGCTCTACCTACGAATATAACGGTTATAAGGCCGGTTTACGTGCTTCTAAAGCCGCTTAGTTAGTGTTACTCGTATAGTCTCGAGTTTGTCGATAGTTTAAAGGTTAATAATAGCGTAAAGGCCGTATAGAAGGATCTAATTAATTCTCGAGCCGGTAAGTGAGTTCTTAGCACTTTACACGCTTAGTAATACTAACTAATTTCTAGCAACTATCGCTTAGTTAGTTAATGAAATGAGAAGGCCTAAACAGCGCTAAATTTAGTATAATGCTAGAGCCGTTAATATTACTCAAGACCGTATTAGTAGCGAGAATCGAGATGCCCTTAAACGACTAAGTAACAAGCGAAGAGAGGGTACTAGATTAGTAGTTAGTAAGCAACTAAAGCAGGCGTACGAGTACTTAAAAGCTAAATTTAGTAGTAGAAGAGGTTATATCGAGATAATTAAGTCTCGTAGAAGCGATAGAAAGCTATATAGAGGCCTTATTTAGGTAGCGGACTAGCAACTCCGAGCCCTTCGCAACTATAGTTCTTTATTCTTACTAGACTTAACCTACTGTATAAACAAGCTTAAATAGCTATTGTCGATAATCTACGTACGCAATAATTATCTCGAGTAGTTGCTAGCGGCTTATTTCCTTATAGATTGCGAATAGGTATACCTAATTAAAATAGCTATCTCTAGGCTTCGAGAAATAGCTAAATTCGACTAGTATTACAAAGTTAGCGAATACGACGGTTATAGGAAGCACTATTACTTCAACAACGGCATGTCTTCTAAAGCTAAAGATTAAGATTGTTTAAACTAGACCGAGTAGTCGGAATGGATACCCCTATAGTTAATTACTAACGACTTAGCGAGTAAGTAACTAGGGGTTGTTTAAGCCCTATCTAACTATAGTATCGTTTAACGCCTCTACTAACGATACCTCGTTAAGACCCTCGAGAAGCACTTTAAGCGCTTTCTAGTTACCTTTAAGGCAATAAACAAAGCACTATTTATTGCTAGAGACTAAGAAGAATGCTAGCACTTTGTTACTATTATAGAGGCCGACCTAAAGAGCTATAATACTGTCTATTCGAGCGAGAAATTAGCCTATTTACGGACTAACTAGAAGGCTTCCGAGAGCGATCGATAGGCGACTTAGGTACGGCTCGGAGACCCGCTTTTAATAGCGGTTCGCACAACTAACCTACTAGAGGGATATTATATACACCTAAAGCGCCGAGATAAGCGTTAGATACGTAAATAGAGCTTGCGAGGTACGTATTCGTCCCCTTCTTATAGTGCTAGCGGAATTTTATATAAAAGCCGTTCTCCCTATAGTTCTTAGAACGGCCGAAATTCTCGGTTACGGCTACGCTTAGTAATCTTCTTACTCTTCTACGACTTTATAGCTTCTTTATATAGATAGATAGATAGATATTTCATTTGCCTGTTGTAGTGCCTTTTAGCCTATATAGGTCTGTTTCTATGTATTGTTTTAGGTAGGAAACCAACTTAGTTAGTAAAAACCTCCTTCCTGTCCTATTTACAAGTGTTAATCTTCCTCGTTTCCTTGTTTTCCTTCCTCTAGGGTGTACTAGTGTTATAGTTATTACCCTCTAACTACCTTGCCTGCTGCCCTACCCTTCTTTCCCCCTCTTCTTCCCTCCTTCTTATCTATTCCTTAGTTTCCCTTGCTAGTACGAATTGTTATATAAATCCCTGTTTAAGGATCTACTTTACTATCCTCTTTAGGTCTTCTTTGCTCTAGATTAGCTTGTCGTATTCCCTTTCTATTGCTTTTAGTCTCTAATTACTTCTACCTTCTAACTATTAAGGGTAGACTAGTAGTATATACTTAGGGTTCTGAGATTGGTAGCTATATTAGTAAGCCCTACTTTTAATTCCTAGGACGTTTCTTCTAAATAGGTAAGATCTAAGTCTAATGTATTTAGATCTAATTTAGATAGCTAGGCTTGCTTCGGCCCTGTTTAGGTCCTTGTAGAGCTAGTAGTTATATTAACTAAATTTGATTAGTGCCTTTAGGGTTCCTAGTCTGACTTGTGTTTTATTCTATTCCTGCTCCTATAGGTGTCTAGCAATTAATTCTACTAGGCTTTGTTTCTCCCCCTTTAGCTTATCTTCCTTTAGCCTTATATTTAGTCCCTAAAGCTCCTTTTCTAGTATTTCTCTTATTAAGACTCTATATTGCTCTAGGTCTTTAACTTTCTAGGGAGTTATTTGTAGTCTGTCTCGCCTCCTAGTCCTAATATACTAGGCTTTTATCTTGTCTAGTGCCTTTTAGATAGTCTATTAGGCTAGGTATTCTATTGTCTTTGCTATATATTAGTATCTTAGTCCCTTGAATTATTGTTTAACTAGTAGGATCCCTAATTCTATTTCTACTACCCTTGTAGGTATAGTTTTGTATGCTCCTAGGATTTTCTTTAGGCCTTAGGTTTAGGACCTGCTAACTAGTTGCTTAATCCTCTTTAGTGTTTTCTCCTAGGCTATCTATATCTATGCTCTATATAGCATTACTAGCTTAACAATTGCTTTGTATATGACTTTGGCTTTCTCGAATATAGCCCCCTATATAGAGGCTATAAGCCTATTAATAGATTGTATATTAGTATCTGCCCTCTACTTTGCCTTCTTTACTTGTAGTCCCTAATTTAGTTTTAGGTCTAGCTAGATCCCTAGTACCCTAAGCTCTACTAATAGTTAGGTTTTAAAGCCTTAGATAGTGATTGATTGCTTTATATTATAGGTTGATTTAGCCTTGCTAAAATAGATAAGCTAGTATTTCTCTAGGGCGAATTTTGCTCTATATCTCCTTACCTATTTTTTATACTCCTAGTGCTTCTCTTCTAGGATCTTACAGTTGGTTTCTATTGTCTTAGACTAGGCTAGGATGTTTGTATCATCTATAAACCCTAATGCTAATGTGTTTCTTGATTCTAGGAGTAGGAGTAGGTCTACTATAAAGATAAGGAAGAGGATTAGGGAGAGTATTAATCCTTAGGGGATTCCCTTTTTAGTTAGCATTAGGTCTAATTTGAATTTGCCTAGAATAAGCTGTATTAACCTTTCCTATAGGAAGGACTAGATAAATTGGACTATCTAGTTTAGTATAGCCTTCTATTTAAGTATATATAGGAGCCTTTTATAGGAGACATTATTAAAGGCTCCTAAGATGTTAAGGGAAAGGAGGGTTGCTACCTAGTTTTAACTATAGTGCTAGATATACTTAATCTGTTCTGTAATTAGTTCTATAGCTATTAGTGTTGACCTCTTCTTTCTTCCTCCTATCTAGCCTTTAGGAAGGATGTTCCTTTCCTCGGCAAAGGTTATTAGCCTTTTAGCGATAATTTTTTCTAGCACCTTACCTATTGTATTAAGTAGGGCTATTAGTCTGTAGGCCTTAAGCTATATATAGTCTTCCTTCTAGGGCTTCCTTAGTACTACTGTTAGGGACTTCCTAAATAGCCTTAGGTAGTGTCCTAGTGCTAGGCTTTGTAAAAAGATATTAGCTAGTACTAGGGCTAGCCCCTTCCTATATGCTTTTAGAAGTTTGTTATAGATCTTGTCTTCTCCTAGTGCCTTATTGCTTAGAATTTTCTTTAGGATCCTTTTAATAGTTTCGGGTTTAACCTAGGTATCTCTTAGTATGCCTAGCAGTAGAGTCTCTTATTCTTTCTCCTTTATGTCTAATAGGTCTGCTTATACTTTTCTATAGAAGAAGTGTTAGCCTAGGGCTCTTACTTTCCCTTCTATTGTAGTCTGCATTTGTCCTTGTTAGTCTATAATATCCGGGAATTGTAGTAGCATGTCTTTATCCTGTTTAGGTCTCCTTACCTATTTAGCTATCCTCTATATCTCCTCTAGTTTCTTTATAATTATTCCTATTATAGATCTCTATTCTTATATCTTATCCTTCTTAATCTAGATCTTCTTTTCTTAGTAGGCTTTGTTATAGTTGTCCTATGCTTCCTAGGTATAGGTTTGTATCTACTGCCTCCTAGCCTTCCTTACTACTTTAACCTTCCTTATATACTTACTAGTCTAGTATAGTTGCTAGTATAGTAAATGTTTCTTTGCTAGGGTATGCTTTCTAGCTACCTATTTTAGGATTCCTATTAGTTCTTCTACTGCCTTGTCAATATCCTCTAGCCTTAGTAGGTGCTTTGTAAAGAGTTCCTCTAGTTTTAGGTCCCTTTCTAGTTCCTCCCTAATCCTATCCTATTAGGTACCTTTCTAGTTAAGCTTCTCCTCTAGTTCCCTTTCCTAATTAGCTTAGATATTTAGCTCAATCTGTACCGGGAAGTAGTCTAATAATTCTTCTAGCTCCTAGTTGACCCTGTATCTTATAATCCTATTCCTAATCTAATGTAATATAAAGTATAGGTCTAGTGTACTACTGCTTCCTCTTGCCTCCTAAGTAATTAGTCCCTTTAGGGTAACAATTTCTATTCCTTCCCTCTCTAATATGTTAATTAGTCTTCCTACTAGGAAGTAGTAAGCTAGGGTAAAGTCTAAGCCCTAGAGGGGGTAGTAGAGATTGAAATCCCTAAGTAGGATTTAGTAGGTGTTCCCCTAGATAACTCTAGGTAGTCTTTCTAGGGTTTTTAGTTAGGTACTGCTTCTTAAGTCTAGTAGTAGGTTGTATATATAGTAGACTTAGAGTGTACCTTAGGATGTCTCTACTTAAACTAATGTTAGGTCCCTATCCTCCTATAGTATAGCCTGCTAGGTTTCTATATCTATCTCCTTACTAATGTAGATGTATGTCCTTAGGGCTCCCTAGTTATAGATAATTAGGTAGTATCTTAGGTCTTTGACTGTTGCTAGTCTCTTTGTATATAGGTTAAGCTAGGGCTCTTAGATTGCGATAATGTAATGTTCTTTTAGGTTTAGTACTTAAAGGAAGCTCCTCTATACCTTGTCTTTGCTCTTATTAATATTGTACTATATAATGTTTAGTAATGTTGCAATGTTTATTAGGTTTTATCTATATTATTCCCCTATAAGTTTTCCTTTAGTCTTCCCTTACTTTAGACCAATATTTGACTAAGCTTTGTCTGCCCTACTTCCTTTCCTATAATGTTAAGGTATCTTAGTCTCCCTAGTTGCTAGTAACTCTCTTATGCTAGTAAGGCCCTAAATATAAACCTATTATCTTGTCTAGACCTCTTTTGTAGCACTTAGCTAGGTTGCTTCTATACCTAGCTGCCCTAGCTTGTTATATATCTTTTTAGTATATTGATTCTAGCTTCCTTTGCCTTCCTAGCTGCCTATATTCTTACTAAGTATTCCTTCGCCTAAGAGGGGTGTCTTTTAGTGCAGTATATATATCTTGCCTCTCCCTTATATGCTTTGCATTCTTTAACCTAGTAATCCCCTATATAATAGGAGTAGGTGTTAGTTGTCTTTATGCACTTAGCTGCTAAGTGTCTATAGTATTAATATTTGAAGTACTGCATTATCCTATAGTTGCTTCTATATATCTCTGTTTCTAATCTTTTAAAGTCCTAGAACAACCCCTAGTCTAGCACTATATTAGCTTGCTCTACACTCCCTACCTAGATAATTAGGGAAGACTGCTTCTTAGTCTCTTTAATTTTCCTTTTGATCTATGCTATTTTTGTAATCTTTAGGCCTAGGCATATAGCTTAGTTTTGTCTCTATAGGCTCTTAACATCCTATTCTTCCTTAAAGCTTTTTGTTATACTATAGGCTATAATTATAAATTGCTGTTAGGAGACCTTTACTGTTTTCCCTATCTTAGTTGTCTATTCTTTTTGTGTTTCTAGCTTCTTTTTGTCCTGCTCTTATACTATAAACAGCTTAATTACCCCTTTACCTTCGTTCCTAGCCCTAATTACTTCTTTAACTATAATTCTTTCTACAATCTCTTTCCCTATAAGTCCTTAGATTTCCTTTTGCTCCTGTAGGTCCGTAATATAGACTCTAACTACTGTCCTCGGGGGTTTTAGCGCCTCCTAACTAGCTACTGCTACCTAGGTGCGGTAGTTTAGGCTTATCTCCTATTGTTTCTTCGTAATCTTTGCTACGACTGTATTAGCTACCTTTGTAATTACGTAGCTTGCCTAGTTATAGATTGCTTTTAGTCCTCTAAGGAGTTCTAAGATTATTATCCTATATGCCCTCTTAGGGGTTCTTCTATCTTCCGCCTTTAGCACCTCCTCTGCCCTAGTATATAGTGCTTTCTATTCGTCCTCCCTTCCTTCTTAACTGTCTTCCCTTCGTCTCTAATTGTTCGCTACTATTCTCTAGTATTATATAGCCTACGCGCTTATCGAGCTCGGTTATATAGAGTCGCCGATGAAGTGTAGCTTCTTTATATAACAACAACTAACTATTATAGGTACGGTACTATACCTAGTTTAGCTTAATAACTATATCCGCGAGCGCGTCCGTTAAAATAGCGTAGTTAATAAGAATAGGTAGCTTCTAATATAGCGAGAAGAACAGACTCTAGCTTTTCGACAATTACCTCTCTTAGTATAGAAGAAGATAGTAGATAAGCTTATATAGTGCTATAACGATATTAACAACTATAAGCCTACCTAGAGGATAGCTCTGCCGGCTCTATACGACGATGTATACACTAAGTGCTTCTACTACTTCTAGTACAGCTATTACCTACCTTGCAAGCATATCTAGCGCTTTTATAAGCAAGGGAATAGTCGCCTTACTCTATACCGTTGCAGGCTCTATATTAGTCGCTTCTAAGGACTAAATAGTAACCTCGTCTACCCTAAATAGTATAACACTAAGCTTATTATTAAAGATGATTAGTTAGTATAGGTTGTTAACGTTTATAAGGCTCTAGGAGTGTCTCGGAAGCGCTAGGTAAAGGACTACTTCTATTCTATATAAGAGGTAGTTATATAGTCCTTCTTCCGCTTCTACGACTCGTAGTATTCCGGCCTTACCGACGCTTAGCAATATAAGGCCCTTCTATAGTAGGTTACTAACTATATAACTAGCAACTAGACCGCTATAAAGGCCGATATACAACAGTAGCTTAACAATAGCGCTAAGCAGGCCAAATTGACACCTCGTCGTAAAGCTAAGTAGCGACAGGTCGACGATAAGCCGTTACGATAACCTATCTTCCGTACGGCTCTATTGCTAACTCTACCCTTATTAGCTGCCTCTATAACTAACTTAGAGCTATTAAGGGCCCTACTATATAGGCCTCGCATTATTGTCGACGGCTATGCCTTAACGGTCTACGGTCTACCTAATAGTAACGGCATTATTGCTATCGATAGTAACGAAGACGCGCCGTACAAGAGTAATAGTAAGGACTTCTTCGAAGGCCTATCTAACTTAGCACTGCTTCTTTACTTAACTCCGGCTCTAACTAAGTTAAGTCGATTACCGCTATCTTTATTAAACGACGCTAGCAAAAGTGTCTAATACGATAACGACGAGGCATTAAGGCATTTAGCTCAATATTTATCGCTATTGCTATTATATGCTAATAAGGACACTTCACTCGATCTACTATAGCTATTAGGTGGCTCTTATAAGCCTTATCGTCGTTAGAAGCCTTTACTTAATAACGTAGTATCGCCTTCGAAACGCGCCTATAGAAGATTATATATAGTTGCACTTCACTTACCGCCTAGTACGGATTAATCCTCTCGTAAGCCGTCTCCTATACTAAGATTGCTACTAAAATAACGTATTTAAGAGGACACTATCGCTTCTAAGCGAGTGCAGTAGTATGCCTAAGTGTAGGCGTAGACTTAGTCGTTTTTAAGCGAATACGGCTGTTCGGAACGTTAGAAATCCGAGGTAATTAGGTTGTATAGGGGGGGTTTGCAGTACCCCAATTTGTATACTAATTTACGTAGTTCTAGGGCACTTTGCAGGGTCGTACGGAACCTTCGAAGTGCCCTAGAGCTACCTGAAATTTACTTCTTAGGTTGATCTGCTTAGACCTATATTTAGACTAGTTTCTTGCCGACGCTTATAGAATATCTTTTCTAGAATAGTCTAGTAATACCTAGGCTATTCCTCGTCCCCCTTCTATTCTAGCTTCTACTAGTATATATCCTTTTCTACTAGGTTTAGCAAGTACGTAACGCTATAGATATTCCTAAACGACTAGAAGGTAGTACTATAATATTTATATAACTTAGTATAGGAAGTGTCTAAAGCTTTTGTTATAGCTACTTTTTAGGGGACGCTCTTCTTAGCTAGCTTAGGTACGGTTTCGTTAAGCTCGTTAAAGAGCTAGTTATAGTACGTAAAGATAAGGTAGATCGTCGGTCCTCGGGTTCTTCTAATCGTAGTAGTAATCTTCGCGTAAGACTCACTAATTTAGACTACGAGATACTCTACTTAGCGCTATTTAGCGGCGGTAAGCCCGAGCTAAGTAATACCCTCGGAATTCTAATAGATCTCGAGCGTAGTACGTAAAGTATATCCTTTCGTAACTATAGAGAAAGTCGAATCGAACTAGGTCTTTACGTCTTAGGTAAAACGGAGTAGGCGCTATAGAGGCCGCTTTTACTATCGCTTATTCTATACGATATTCTAGGTATTAGTTTTAGGGCGCTCGATAAGGTTCTTTTAAATAGCCTCGAATCGGTTATATCTCTATAAGCTCGAGTTCGTATATATTACTAGACGACGAAGCTAGAAAAGAAGGGCTAGAACTATACTAGATTACCGGCTATAGGTGCCGGCTATAGTTACTAGCTATAGACAAAAGTTATACCTTATATAAAACGAGAGCGAGGCTCTCTACCTTATCTCGTCTTATTACTATAACGAGTTTCTCGACTTTCGACTTTACTTTATCCTTATCTAGGATCTCCTATTAGTCGTCGTTTAATAATGCAATTTTAAGCGTCTTAAAGAGGGGTCGGATCGCGATTTAAACTATATAAGCGAAGTAGGGAAACTTCTATAGGGATATAACCGCTAACGACGTCGGCCTCGATTTAATAGGGCTAGGGCTATTACTAGGCTCCTCTTTATCTTTATTATCGTATATATTCGGAATCGTAGCGAGCTTAATATTTAGAAGATTAAGCTAGATTATAGATCTTATAATCTCGTCTACGTACTCGACCCTATCGATAGTATTAGTAATTTTAAAGACCAATATAAGTATATAGTATATATAACGCCTTATATAATATTCGATTATTTCTAGTATTATCTATAGTAATCGGGATTAGTTTCGTAGTTACGCTAACCCTATCTATTACCGTATAGATAAGCTTCGCTATATCTTTACTAGGATAGGAACCTATAATTTTAGGGAATCCGATTATAAGTTCCGAGAGTTTCTAATCCGAATTAATAAAGTATAGTATAATTAAGAGGAAGGAGGCTTTTATAGCCCGGCTTAACTAGCTATCGATAGTTATAGCTACTCGGCGAGTATTACGGAGGATCTCCCGAATATCGTCTAACTTAGCCTTTTTATTATTTTCGAATATAGTATACTAGGTAGTCGCGCCGAGAAATAGGCAGGGGGGGGGGATTAATTTATAAGATATAGGTATATCTTCTCTATAGACTCCCTTTCGTAGAAGTCTTCCGAAAGTCCGTTTATAGCTAGTATTTCGTTTGCTAGTTACTTAAAGTCTTCGGGGGAGAAATCGGTAGCCTTTAATCTTTAAGCTTCCTTTAGCGTAGCCTATAATAATTAGCTAGATCTATAGGGTTTATTAAAGTAGCCTATAGCGATAGCCGGCGACTATAGCTAGTATTTTAGAAGACGTACCTCTGTCTAGAACGCTATATCTATATTAACCCTTATCTCCCCTTAAGATTCCTAATACCGTTTAGAATAGAGATAGTTAGTAGGCGATAAATTCCTATCCCCTAGTTTCGGGTATTTTAAGATTAAACCTTAGAAGTTATAGATAATTGCTAGTTAATTATTAAGTCGAGAAGTCGTATAATAGTATAATGCCCCCCTTTATAAAAAACTTCTAGAACATGTCTATTCGCTCTTTACTACCCTATCGTATCGAGTACTTCCGTAGTTTATACTCCTTCGAACGTAAGTATAAAGTAAACTATATCTTATAGACCTATTAACTAAACTGCTCGGTATACTCGGGTTTATAAAGATACGCCTAGCTAGCCTTTTCGAAGATATACGGGTTAATAGTCGATATTCTTATATCTCCGAATAACCTTCTACTTAGACTCTATAAAGGTAAGGACTAGATAGTAGTACTCTATAACGAATTCCTACTACTAGGATTTAGAGAGAATAAATCTAGCCCTAATCGTCGTCTAGTGCTTAATAGGCTCGAAGGCGAGTATATAGCCTCCTCTTAACGGGTTAGAGAGTTAGAGCCTAAGGCATCGACAAAGCGGACTTAGCATACTACGAGAGCCCTCTTCCGTACTTAGAACTTCTACCTCTCTACGTATCTATCGAATACACAGTTGCTATCACACTTCTACTAGCGAGCAGCAAGGGGCCTAAAAGTGCAATAGTTATCGGCATAGAATAGCAGGTGCAGCGACAGCGACATATCTAGGCAGTTTTAAGGCATAGCGATAGGCGTTTAGTATATACAGTTTAAGCGAGAAAGCGAGACGATACAGTATTAGAATACGGCATTAGAATACAGCATTTATAGCATTAGTAACAGCATTAATAGTAACAGCATATTGAATATTATCTAGTATTAGCATCTTATAGTAATAGTATCGACCGGGCGTACGCATCGCCCTATAGTATTATTTACAGAGGATACGAATACAGCATTAATAGCATACGCATATGTTAGAATTTCCCCTACCGGAAGCACGAGACATATAGGAAGCCCTGTATTAGCGTAGATAGCGGCTTTACGTAAGCGGAAATCACCTACCGAGCCTACCCGTATTTAGTAGCGGTATACCGAAGAGCCCGATACATCGAGAGCTACCCGCTCCGATAGGAGGCTTAAGCAGGTTACATATACCCGAGGAAGGTAGGAATAGGTAGAACTATATTAGAGGCATGTAGAAGGTCGTACGGAAGAAGCGTACTAGTTAGGATCTTAAGAGCCCGGAACTAGCTAAGAAGATTGCTAATTTCAAAGGATTTTATAGTTAGGGCAACCCTACGGAAATACCTTATCGAACGAGTAGTAAGAGAGACTAGGACGAAGAGGACATTAAGCGGACTATCTATCGGTAAAGCCTAGTATTAAGAGCATTAAAGGCCTCATCCGGAACCTTAGCAAGCTCCCTATTACTATAGAAACAAGCCGGCGGAAAGGAGTAGATTTATAGCGACGAGGAGATTAATAGAATTCTCCTAGGGCTTAATCTATATCGCTAATCTCGTAGTGTAGGGCATATCAAGTTTCGATAGGTCTATAGAACAGTACGAAATTACTACAAGTACCTATACAGTTGCGATAAGAAGAAGTAGGAGTAGGAGTTCTAGAGACGACAGCGACTAGCGAGGCAAAGGTCCCTCTCGGAGAGCAATATAGGATACCTAAAGGGAGCATTCGGGGAACTCGTAGGTACTAGAAAATCCCTATTACACTAGTATAAAGAGCTATAGGGTAAAAGGGGTCCTCCGCAATTACTACGGTCTTATCCCTCTTCTAGAAGCGGCTCTCGGCGTTCTTCTAGGTCTTACGCTAATACTAAGACATATACACCGCCGTATTCGCTACCCAATTCCCCCTAGAAGCAAGGCAACAGGCCTCCTCCTTTATTAGGATTATTAACATTATCGTTACGCTTACTAACACTACTACTAGGAAGTCTACTAGTTCCCCTACTACTAGCACCTAGTATAGCGACCGGCGTAGCTAACTTAGAGCTAGTTAGTATGTTTGTTAGCGAAGAAGTTAAGGGTAATGCCGAGCGTTAGTAGGACCGTTTTAAGCGGCAATAGGATTAAGTCAATAGTAGAGCCGACCTAGTTCGGTAGTATAAGGACTTTAATATATAGATAAAGGGTAAGGTAGTACGCTAGGTAAATACGGAATTGAAAGACTTAGTATAGAGACCTTACGTTAACAACGCTATAGCGATTACTATATAGACTATTAAAGACAGGTTCTTTACGAAATGGTCAAATACAGCATTATTAGCTAATAACTCTATCGAGACTATCGAAGCACTTACGGAAGTAGTATAGAAGAAAGATAAGGATTCAAGAGAATATTATTATCGCTATACAGTCCTACTCCGCTAGGCAAACGGCAAAGATAATAACACCGCTACTAGTGCTAAGCGCACTATTCTTACTATTGCTATTAAGGGGTTCGTTAATAGCCTCGCGGACAAGAAGCTCCGTGCCGAGATATAGCGCAAGAAGCAGTCTACCCTAAAGGCAATATTAACGGAGGCGGAGGCGGCTTAATGCCTTATTAAGGATAAGGAGAAGGCTAAGAAGGAGTAGAGAGAGTATAAGTATATAGAAGTGCTAAAGGAGGCTGCTACGTATTAGTCGGTCGGCAAGCAGTTACTATATAAGCTCAATTAACGTTTAAAGAAGTACTAAGATGCTATAGAGTCTTATAATGCCGACACTAACGTAGTATAGTCAACTCTACTAGATTCTAAAGACTAGCAGAGCTATTTATACTAGTATAGCAACGGCTACTATTATTATACCTCGCTATTACCGATACCGCCGTAGTAACGTACGCTATACGCACTACCGAGAAACTAAGGCCCGCTAGTAATACAGCTACTAGCTTAGCAAGCAGGTTATTAGCAAGGACCCCCTTAGTAGCGCTAAGGCTTTTAGCCGCGTATACTACGCAACAATGCCGGACCTAGATATAGTAAGAACAACCTAATACTAGAGTACTATTATACGGCAGTCCGCCGCAGCCGTAAGCGTAATAGAGATATCGACCTAACCCGATTATAGAACGGCTATATTAACGGTATAATCTAGTACCGATATAAGTTTAACAATCTACTTTACTACGGGTACGGCTAGCGCGGACACCTTAAGCGTAACAATGTCTACGCGGAAGATTAGCGGTTAATACTATAGGAGAGCAGGTTCCTTATATATCTTATATAGGAATAGCGAGAGGACTTCTTTACTAAGAACCTAGGTACTAATCGAGGTAAAGGCAATCGAGGTAGATACGGTAGTAGCTACGGTAACAATCGAGGAGGTTATAGGTTATACGGGGGAGGCCGCGGAGGCTATAGCGGCAATCGAGAATATAATAGAATACCTCCTCCTAGGCCTCTACTACCTAGCGATCGACTATTAAACGACGCACGAAATAGCAACCCTATATTAGCGGATACCTACTATATTAAGGTTTCTATAAGTTAGGCTAGTACGAAGACACCTAAAGAATTGCTTACCGCTATTACGATTAGTAAGAAGGACTAGAGCTAGGATATAGACACTAATAAAGCTAAGGGCTAGGGCAATAGTAAGCCTACTAAGCTAGTACGCTATATAAACAAGCGGGTCTACTATAACGAGGAGGGCAACGGAGACACCGATATACTAAACATTCTAATAGTACGCGTTATTAAGCCGATAAAGGTACGTACCTTAAAAGTCGATAAAGGCGCTAAGCCTATAAAGCCTATTAATAGCCTCTTTAATAAGCTACCGATCGATATAAAGAAGGTACTTAGCAACCTCGAGATTCGCTTGCTAATCTTATAGCTTATATAATAGTCTCCGTTCTTCCGCAACTGGTATAAGCACCTGTTCTCGTAACTACGCTTCCGTAAGGCAGGTAAGCGTAAGGCGAAGAGAGTAACCGAAGAGGAGGAAGATATACTAGAGAGGATAGAATTAGCCGAGAGCGACAGCATTATAGTAATAGAGCTATGCGAGATAGTGCTACTGGAAACAGTTATAATAGAGGTAATAAAGGCCGTCTAATTATCGACTATAGCCGCTACCGGCTTCGGTAAAGGAATACCTATAGTTACTACCGAGGAAATAATAAAGGAGTATTATCTTAGCTTAAGTACTACAGTTAGCGGTAATAGCAATAGTATTACCGTATAGGTATAGGCAAGCATTAGCAGCTAGCGTTAGCAAGATTTGAAGACTAAAGCATATATATTGCCGATTAAGATCTATAATACCGAGAGAGGGAGAGAGGTATAGGTCCCTCGTACCTAGTATATTATAGACTAAGGATTAGATTTGAACGTTATCTACCTATATCTCCGTAAAGGTATAAAGCTAAGGCTCTACTCGGTTAAACTCCTTAGCTTTCTATTACTTAATATAAAGGTCGCTAATAGTAGCTTAGTTAGTATTACCTACTTCTCGACCTTTTACGTCGATATTAGAGGCATCCGGAGAGATATATAGGCTATCTATTACCCTAAGGAACGTAGCAACCTCTTACTTATTCTTAGATTAGCATTCTTAGACTAGGTCGACGCCGTATTACGTATTAAGGACCGAGCTATAGAAGTTAGAGATACTAGTATTAGGGAGTAAGTCGTCTATATCGAAATAATACCGAAGTATAGCGATCTACTAAAGTTTATAATAGATATTTAGGACTTAATAAGTCTAGAGGAAGTAAAGGAAATAGAAGAGCGTAGTAGTAATAAGGAGGAAGAAGATAACGATATAGATATAGAAGAGCTAAACCGTAACTTAGAAGAGATAGATCTTAGTAATATAAAGGTAACTAGTAGGAAGGGCTAGGCTTTTTACTAAGTCCTTAGTATAACGAGAAAAGGCTTAGTACTAATATAAATACTAACTATAGCGTCGACATTAATAGCGCCGAACTACGATAGAAGGAGAGCTTTATAGAAACACTAGGATTAGAGTTAGGGTTAGGGTTAGGGTTAGGGTTTTACCCTAAGGTGAATAAGGGCACTTCTCGAAGAATTAGACTATTTAGAGTATATAAGGTTTCGGAGGCAAAGGGCGATTACGTAAGCGACAACCCTAACCCTTACCCTAAGCGATACTATAACATCTCCGAGGTAACTTGCCGCTACGGTACCGAGCACTTCTACTTCTAATACTAACTAGTAGAAACGATCGATAGCTATATAGTCTAAAGTAATAGTATCGGCGCCGAGACTTCTACCTAGAAATATCCCGTTACTCGCCGAGTCGAACGCCGAGAGATTAATATAAATAAGGGCCTAGCCGAGTTAAAGGAGTAGATTGCTACTAAGGAGATTAAGCTCGGTCCCTTAATACCTAACTTAGATATACTAGAAGTTCTTTAGGTTCTATAGACCTATCGTAACCTAGAAGTACTCGGATAAAGAGATCTCGGACCTACTACGGACCTAATATAATATCGTACGATCTTAAAGGAGGGTATATAAGTCTTCCGCGCTAAGCCGAAGCGAATAAGCGTAGACAAGGAATAGTAGCTAATTAAGTACGCTACGGAAGGTCTCGAGAACGGCCTCTTCGAAAGTATAGTTATAGCTAATAGTAAGATTAGCAAATAGAATACTAACTGCGTTATCGTTATAGAGCCTAGCAAACTACGCCTACGCCTTACGTTTAACTACTATTATATATAGGAGCAAGAAAGCAGTAAGTAGATGCAGTTAATAAAGAAGAGCTAAGAATTCCTTAGCAACCCGACTTATAGATACTTCTCGAAGTTTAATATAAAGGACGTATACTAGACGATATCGATTTACCCCGCTAATAGGCACCTACTAGCATTCTATATGCCTACGATCGGACAACTACAACCTACCCGTATACTAATAGGCGCTAGGTCTTCGAGCTTTACTATAAATAAGTATAGTAACGTAGCCTTTAGAATAATACCTCTACTAGAACCGGAACCCTCGCTTATCGCCGTCGATACGATAGTAGGGTTAGACTAGGAATAACAACTACCTTATATAACCGTCTATATCGACGATATCTTACCTACGCACCGAGACTAGAGCACTTAGTAGCCCTTTATTCGAGATTACCTCTTCCTACGCTTAGTATTCGCGAAGATAAAGCTATTATTCCGTAAGGTCTATATTAGCTTTAATAAACTAGAGATGCTCGGTAATATATACAAGTCGGATAGAAGGAAAGCATTAAAGCTAGCGAGGGTATAGAAGATCCTCGACTAGCCGGTACTATAGAACGCCTATAACGTACGAAGATTTAACGGCATCGTTAATACCGCACGCGAGTATATTAAGAATATAGGCGAGGTAATAATACCTATCCGGCGACTAATAAGCGATACCTTAGAAGATTAGCAATAGAATAAAGCCGCTTAGCTAAGCTTTAACCTTGTAAAGAAACAGGTAGCATCTATAGTAGAATAGTATAGACACGACCCGATATTGCTATACGAGATGTATTCGGATGCTTCGGCTAAGGGAGCCGGTTGCTTTATCCGATAGAGGTAGGAGGTAACTTATAATAGCAAGACGACTAACAAATAGGTGCCTATCCTTTATAATGCCTACCTCTTTAGCAAGACAGAACGAAACTACGGTACCTATAAGCGAGAGCTAAAGTTAATCGTACACTTTATAGGCAAATATACGTATATATTCTAGGGACCCGTTACCTCCGTCGTCTATACGGACTATAAACCCATTACTAGCTTTATTAACGCTTAGGCAGACGGCATCTACGCACGCTAGCAAGACACCCTTCGGCAATATAATATTCGTATTAAATATATCGAAGGCCCCCGTAACGTAGCAGTAGACGCCTTATCTCGTACGATCTTCGAGGATAATAATAAGTAGGACCTTAACGCTAAAACTACCGAGCTAAGGAAGGAATTAGACGCATACAACAATAATAACTTATAGATATAGAAGGATAGTAAGGGAGGCTTTAACGAGACGTTAAATAAACTTTTCGGCGGCGGGGAGAGGTACGAGAGATATGTGCTTAGCAGCATTGAATTAGTAAGCAAGAACAATACCGCATACGAAGAGACTAACACTAATAACACACGAGTAGTCGTAATATGTAGGACCTGCAATACCCGCATTAAAGGTAGCAAGTGCGACACCTACGGTAACGCTATCGACTAGTAGCTAGGACCTATATACTTCTAGCGGCAATCACAACCATATAGTTTCCTTTCTTAATAGCACTAGCTTTACTACGGCCTCGAATACGAGAACCTTACATTTAACACCGCTAAACAGTTTATAATAATGCGGAAAGCGGAGATTTACTAGGACTTCGAGACTGCCGCTAAGATTATAGACACTAATAACCCTACTAAACAGAAGTTACATAGCCGCTTAGTGCGTAGCCTCCGTTAATAGCCGAACCTATAGAACGAGCAGAGGGAAGACATTGCTAAGTAAGGCAACTACCTAAAGTTTAAAGCAAACCCTATATTATTAGAATCTCTTCTTAGCACTAGCGATCGTAAACTTGTTAAGGCATTACTAACTAATCGGATATAGGGTATTAGCTTTAAGGGTTATAAAGCTAATAGGATAAGGGAATATTAGGGCCTAAACCTACTCGGTAAGGTACTTATACGGGTAAGGGATAGATTAAGGAAGGAGTAAGAGGAGGAAATAAGAGCACTACCGATCGATAATATTACCGTCGAAGAGCCGTTGCTATAGATACCCTTTAGTAAACCTAAGCAACCGACTAAAGAGGCAACAATAAAGATACCTATCCTAGATTGCCTAGAGATCGGATATAAGATTCTTTGTATCTATAAGAGCGGCGATCCGAGCTAGATATACTATAACCCTTACTACGAACACCCTTGTTATAAGGCACCGAATATTATACTAGGGAAGCTATTAGATAAGGACTTGGCGCTTACTAAGCGATAGTACGGCGACATTGTAAGATACTACAAGTATTAGCAGATCCCTCAAACCTAGACTAAGGCTGTATATAGGAGCTTTAAGACTATTGCTGCTAGCTATCGGTATAATATAGCAACTAGCATCCTATAGAGATATATTATTACGGATCGGATCAATAAGCGACGGATCCTAGTGCCCTACTTGTTACTATACGAGATTGTGCTATTGCTATAGAAACTACATAATAAAGCAGGACACTTTAACGAACGCATCGTTTACTAGAAGCTTATTAACCGAGTATTTTAGCTAGGCATATATAGCGATATTATCAAATACGTTAAAGGCTGCTTTTACTACGCACTCTAGAGACTAGCAAACCCGACATACCTATATAAGGTCTTCTACGCATTGCACCCTAGTAAAGTTGTCGAAATTGACCTAATAGGCCCGTTTCTACCTAAGCGGACTAGAGTTAGTAGGAAGCCCTATCGATATTTGCTTATAGTCGCTAATGTCTTCTTACGCTTTAGTAAGGTAAAGCCATTAGAGGACAAGGAGACCGAGACCGTATATACGGCACTAGATAAGGTCTTTAATGCCTCTACGGACCCTATAGCAGCATTTTATAACCCCGGTACTAAGTTTGCAATAGTAACTAAGCACCTTCGATAGAACCGAGGCATCTACGCTATACTAGGACTAACTAGAAGCAAGCGACTAACTAGCTCTATAGAGATATTGAATCGAGTTATCCGTCGATTACTTAAGCGCAATAACAGTAGCTACTTAATAGACCCAAATAGCTACCCGATTAAATAGCTAGGAGGGTAGGTTGCTAATACTATTAAGGCAGTAAGGCACGCTAACTATAGGCACATCGAAAGCATCGGATATTTACCTACGGAGATTAAATTAGGCCTCCGACCGGAAGAACTCGGCGACAAAGCTAACCTATATCTATCGGTAAGGAGGCAGGAATTAATTAACGCCCTAGAGGGCGTCGAAGAAGCGAATATAGTAATAGTCGACCTAATTAACACTAAACCGGAGATCGACGTTAATGCTACTACTACGAGTTAATAGCTAAAGGTCTTATATACTAGCTTGTTTAATATACTAGAATATCTTACAACCCGGCATCGCGTGCACTCGGAGGTGCGCCGCCGTAGTAAGGCGGCATTAGCTAAGCGCATTAGGCGCCTTTATCGGTTAATAAACACACACCCTATAATTGGACCTAGTAATCTCGTCCTTCTTAAGAATTAGTTAATCCGTTAGAAGAGTTAGTAACTATTATAGACTAGCCTCTTCCGTATTAAACAATCAAGCGATAATATAGACAATGCTTTCGAGCTACAGACTATTAATAGAACTAAGTTACTATAGGGCCTATACTATCGCGAGCATTTGCAAAAGTTTACGCCTAGAAGTAGATATCTAGCAAAACAGCAGATCGATATACTAGAAGGGCTTCCGTAGCCGCGTACGCTATATCTAAAGAAGGTTACGAAGAAGGTAGAAGCATATTACCGATTTAACCTACGTAATAACACTTAGTAACTAACGATCGAGCGATACCTCCGAGACCTCCGTAATAGTTACCTATTACCTATATCAACCGACCTTCCTAGCGTATAACTTTACGCGCTCCGCAACTCATTACCTACACTCGCTTACTAAGCATCAATATAAGAGCATAGACATATAGATTGACTTAGAGTTATAGTTAGAGATACAGATTAGACATAGTAACTAGTATGTTACTAGCGTAAGAGACTAATTTGTATAACACCCTAGGGACTAATTAGCATATAAATAATCTTCTTTTATATAATCTACCGTTATAACGGGTAGGATATTGGACAAGGCAATAGCGACACTATATCGCAGGCTCTGCGACTTGTAGTTAGGGGAGTGGTTAGAGAGTTAGAGCCTAAGGCATCGACAAAGCGGACTTAGTATGCTACGAGAGCCCTCTTCCGTACTTAGAACTTCTACCTCTCTACGTATCTATCGAATACACAGTTGCTATCACACTTCCACTTAACGTTATTATAATCTCGTTCGTATACTAGACTATTTCGACTATCGTCCCGTCGTTACCCTTCCTAGTATAGCGCCTAGTATATACACAATCTCGGTCGGCATATTTTCAAGTTTTATATAGTAAAGTAAGGAGTAGTAGACACACACTAGCAGCTATAGGGAAACACCCTTTCTTTTATAGTATCGTATCGTTAGGAATAGCTAGATAATAGCTAGCTAGCTACCTTTTTTTTGTTTCCTAGCTACCCTAGCGGGCCTAACTACTAGAATTCTTTTCCTAGCTACCCTAGCTATCCTAACTACTAGAATTCTGCCTTCTATATAGCGGCTCTCTCTTACTAACGGAACCGAGCTACTATACCTAACGAATCTAAGCTCGTTTATAGTCTTAATCTATCCTCTTTTAGTATAAGACACTCGATAAGTAAATACTTAGGCCGAGTCTAACTACGAAACCTAATACTAACTAATAGCTCTATTATCTAATCCTAGTCCTCGAACTCCTTCCGCTTCTTAGTAAAAACCTTAAAGAGCGCCCGAGCTTCGTCGGGTACCTACAGAGTAGTCGAGATAAAGCCGTATCGCTAAAATAGGTAATCCTTCGGAGGCTTATATAGAGATTTAGAGAATTCTAACGCTACCCTATCCTAATAGTAGCTTAGATTCCGGATATAAGCCCTCTTTATCTTAGTAAAGATTTTATAGAGTAGTAGCACTCTCCCCTCGAGAAACGCTTCTTATTTAACTATTAGTATCTACCGGCTACGAACGCCGGCTATATATACCGAGTATAGAATACTTACCTATATCCCTTTCTCCTTTAGTAACTCCTCCGCCGTCCCTAGATACTTAGCCCCTATTATATTAATTGTAACCTACTTTGCCTTTATAGACGCAAAGGCATCGCTCTAATACTAATAAAGAAATTTCTACTCTATATCGAGGATATAGAGACGACTAGTCTCGATTCTAATCCTCGCTAGCTTTTTATAGTAGCTTTAACGATAATTTTCTAGATTAATAGGACTTATACCTTAGCCCTTTACTAGTACCTCGTCTCTTTAACTATACTCGATCTACTCCTAGCGCTTATCGTCTATAGTATTAGGCCCTAAGACTCTACCTAATACTAAATCGACGTCTAGTATCTCCTTATTTCTTTAGTCCCTTTATTCGTAGTATTAAGCTCTCTCGCGGTATTCTAAACTCTAGTATTATTATTCTCGGCTACCTAAATATCTCCGTTACTATCGATCGTATCGATAGAGATAGCTACAATAGGTCTAAATGCTATTAGTTAACGTCTTAAAGAAAAAAATAGCGGCTATAGCTACCGGCTATATTAGCTTACGCTAGTAGAAAGTTACGCTTAAAAACTAGACGCAATTCCTTCCTCCTCTTAGCCTTCTACTAGGTTGTCCTATATTCTAACCTTTACCTTTTTCTATAGGCGCTAGCTATCGATAGAATACCTTATTACGCGCCTTTTTATCTCTTATTCTTCGATTTTTTATCTTTCTCTATTTTCTCCTTTCTCTCGCGATCTCGTATAGAATTCTTCTTTATAAAGTGTATCTCTTTAGTCTTACACTTTTCTTTTAGATGCTTAGGTAAAACAAACTCGCGGTCTTCGGTTCTATCTTCTATTTAGCGCGCGGCGCGCTTCTCTCTTACTATTTTAAGGAAGAGTTAGAGAGTAGGGGCGTAGCGTATAGTAGTTATTATAGGTATAGGTATCTAGGAAGAAGAAGTTAAAAGGTATAACAATATCGCGATGCCCTAATTATTACCGCCTACGTAACGTTATATAGGTAAGCTTTTATAACTACGGCAACTACGCCTAGGTAACGGCAACTACGCCCTAGTAACGGCAGCTACGCTCCAGTAACGGTAACTACAACCTATTAATAGCACTACGACCTAGTAATA
This sequence comes from Pseudocercospora fijiensis CIRAD86, assembly GCF_000340215.1. NCBI lineage: Eukaryota > Fungi > Ascomycota > Dothideomycetes > Mycosphaerellales > Mycosphaerellaceae > Pseudocercospora > Pseudocercospora fijiensis. The sequence goes on along the minus strand of NW_006921534.1, from coordinate 957,231 downwards.
GCAACTACGACCTAGTAACGGCAACTACGACATAGCAACGTTAATAGCTATTATTAAGGCAATTGCGAGCGTAGTAAATATAACCTAGTTACTTTTATAGCCGGTAATGGTAGCCGGTAGTGAAATAATTATCTATAGCAATCCTAGGCTAGGAGACTCCTATCTTATTAAATCTAGCTAAGCTGCTTTACTCTTGTTAGATACGTATATAAGACTCTTAATATTCCTACTAGCTATAATAGTCTATTCCAAATTTACCTGCTATCCGAAGACGTTAAGATGTGTAAGATCGATAGGAATAACCGATATCTTCTTATAGCCTTAGGAAACACTCTATTAGACATTAACACTAAAACTCGCCTATAGAATAGTTAAAACTAATATATTCTCTAGTATAGCCGGCAATCGTAGCCGGTAGTCGAATAAGAGTATACTTCTAGTATAACTAATATAGTCTCTAGTTCTAACTAGGAATCTATATAGTTTGAAAAAACCAAACCGGAACTAGGGAGCTAGTTTGCCGCTAAGAAACTGTACTATATACGTTTCGACGGTTTCGTAGTCTGCAAACTAAACTACTACGGGGTCTAAGTAGATTTGCGGTATATTAGTAAACAAATTAGGACCGTAGGACCTTAATCCAGCCTCTTAGCAAACCTCGAGTCTACTATATAATTATTTACTTTATATATCGGCCTATATATTTATTATATAGCTACTACCTCTTCTTATTAAGTAAATAGCTAACTGCTATATCTACTATCTACTTCTATCTCTTCTAGCTTAATGGGATTGTTCTTGCTACTAGAGACCGCGCCTTTATAACGGCTAGATTTCTTTAGAACGTTATAGAAATAGCGCTTGCTTTGTATAGACTCGTAGCGGCGGCGAGGAGATACTAAATAAGGCTAAATTACAGTATAGACGGTATCTTTATCTAGTAGCGCCTTGTCTTATTATAGCTAGTCTAATCGAGTATTAAGTTCTTATCCGAATAGGCTATTTAGCTGTCGCTTCGGCTTAACGGTCTATACTATAATATCGCCTTCGTTATAGTCGTAGGTACGACTCGGTAATAGTAGTGTTCTTAGCAGACTCTCGCTATAGGTAACCGGACCGCTATTAGATATATCGGTATAGCGCGGCGCCTATAATCGCTAAGAATAGTCGTATATAGATCGCCGGTCTTCTTTAGGATATTGTTATTACTACTATTGTTACTATTAGTAGTAAGAAGCCGTAGGTAAAAGACACGCCGTAGCGGCTTATCGATAGACTAAAGGTCGACGTCTATCTATTTAGTCTTGCTATTATTATTAAATACGATACGGAAGGCCTCGCTATACTTAAGCCGATATAATCGTGCCTTGTCGATAATATTCTATACCTCTTATAGCATCTTCCGGCGGTCGTTGTTAACTAGGTCTTTGTCTTATTACGTAACTTATAGGCGCAATTTGTTCGCCTCGATAGTACCTGCCTTTATAAGCTAATTAGGCTACTCTTTCTATCGCTTCTTTACGCCTTTAACGATACTTATAGACTAGTATTTACGCTTATATTCTTTACCCTTATATATAGCCGCATCGACTAATAATTAGTATACTAATTCTATATCCCTTATAGGTAAGGAGGAAAACGGGCTAAATATATAGTCGATACCGAGGGGGGTTAGCTTTAGATAAGAGCGTCGAAAGTCCTTACGGGCTTATATAGCCTCCCGAGACGCCTTAATCGCGCGAGGGCTAGTCGTAATATTAAGAAGCTATTCCGGCAATTCGGGCGTAGGTATACGGATCGGTAGAGATAGTAACGATAATAGACCCTAAGTAATCGTATTCTCGAGGTCCCCTAAGTAATAGCGATTATTAGCGCGATACTAGCCTCCTAGGTCGACGATAGTAGGCTTAGTAGAACGTCGTTACTTAGCCGACGCGAGGTGTTTATACTAAGCGGCCTCCGCTATCGCTAGAGATTCTTCGTATTAGGTCTCTTCCTAGCGTAATTCGTCCTCGATTGTTTACTAGTTCTAGTTCTATTGACCGCCGGCCAGTTATTTAT